>NC_045427.1:276549728-276868959 GCF_902635505.1 Sarcophilus harrisii | reverse complement strand
AATAAGGGTTAGGGTGCCTGAAATGTGGAGAATGGAAGTTGTCATCAGGGGAGGGACCACCAATATAGTCACTCATGGGGAACCAAACAATGTAAATACCAGTGGAAATCTGGATTGGGGACTTATACTCATGTGGGGGAATTAGGTATTACCTCTGTAGTACCCAGCCAGTGGGGAACACAGGAAAAAATTTGTGTTTTGGAACAGGAAATAAAAGGCTATGCTTTTGTGCTTCAAGGGTGTGCCTATTAATTTAGATACCATAAGAATGTAAAATAAAATCTTTTCTGGATTATCAACAAGTCAATGGAATTCTTGGTAAGATGCTTGATTCTTATATAAATGAATGTGGAGGTCATACTTATTAGCAGTTGTACTGCTGGAGAAAGTGAGACAAGACAGATATTGTTTTTTAATATTTTAATAGTAGAGAATTTTGATTAGCCAGTTAAACACGACTCATGTCCAAAAGTTGTTTGAACCCCCCCCCCCCCCCCCCCCCCCCCCCCCCCCCCCGCCAACTGTATGGAGTTCTTGTCTCAAAGCATTCAACAACAAGCAATTAATTCTAGAGACTTATATAGGGCTCACCCAGCTATCAGGGAAACAAAGGCAAAGTAGGGGTGAGGTGAAGAACAGTGGGTGAGTGGACAAGCTATAATTCCAGAAAAGGATCATAACTTAGTCCTGACAGGATAGGGTTCAAGATAAGAAGGGCAGAAGACAAGCTGTCAGAGGGACAATATTTAAAATGAGAGAATTATCCCAGCAGGCATTTGAGATAAGCCACCTGGAGTTTTATGACTCACTGGAATGCAAAAATGGTCAGAGCTTATAGGTTTTAATTCTCTTAGTCCTAATGGACTGGGGGGTGGGGGGTGGGGGGAGTGAGGGGTGGAGGTGCGGGGGATGACCATAACAATTTTATTCAGGGAATAATAATTCAGGGAAACTGAGGCGTTACACAGTAAAATTTATTTTGTATATCTTTTTTATATAATGTACATATGGGACATGTAAAAATTTTCTTGGGTGAAAAGAATTTGAGAATGGAAAAAGTTTAAGAAGCCCTGTTTACCTATAGCCATAGATTGAGAGAAAGTATGTCAGGAACTCAGAGATTGTCTACCACAATTTCTTCATTTATACATGAAGAAATTGAGGTTCATTTACTTAACCAAAGTCTCACACACAGGAGATAGTAATATAGGCATTTAAACCTATTGTCTCTGTTTTTAACATCCAATTTTAAATCCAATATTCCTTCCCTCCTGTCATGTTACCATTCTAGGAAGCACATAGAGAAGTTTTAAATATATCTTTTTTTCTTTGAGCAAGAAGACAAGACCTCTGGTCTTTTATAACTTTAAGATCTGATCAAGATCAGGATTTCCACTCATTCAAAAGCAAATTTAACACTTGGGGAATTAGTTTGCTTTGTATCAGTAGTCCCTCTTTACAGCTGAGCTTACACAGTAGGGGCTGAGAACTTTGCAGAGATCAATGAAGGCTGATCCCTCCAGCTATTTGGAAAAGAATGTCTGCTAATTTACATACAGTGAAACCAGCTCCAACCACCAACTTGATGAAGGAGGCAGAGCAAAATGCTTTCCAAATTTCTGCATTCTGGTATGATTTGGAGAAATGGTAGCTAAAACGGTACTGGCTGAAAAATGCTGATCATTTCATCTTCTTGTTAAACAGATCACATTTGGCAGTCATTTTGTTGCTCTTAGCTGGGTATAACAGTGGGCACTTAAATTTTTAGAGAACAGCTATAATCAAAATTTTATTTTTATAAATATGTCGAATCACTTCTCTTCTACCTCAATGTTATTCTTTATATTACCCTAAATATATTATTCACTCCAGGTAATTTTGTGTCTCATTCCTCAATTGCATCTTTGGACACTTACTGCTGTATATTCCTGGAAAGATCTTTTAACCATTGTCTGGCATATTTGTGGTCCAGTTACTTTTTCAGTTACCACTTCCACCTAAGTATTCCCTTTTAACAAGGACAGAAAATCACAATTTAGCCAAACCTAATGACAAAAAGGACAATAGAAAAATGCATCATTCCCCCAGCTACCATCTCAATTTTCTCCTTAAAGAAATATGTTGAATTTATTTGTTTTCTGATCATTACAATTAATCTGTGTTCATCTCAGTTCCTTTTCTTAATGTTTTCATAGTGAATGTATATATTGTTTTCCTGGTTCTATATCTGAAGCTGTGGGACAGCTAGGTGGCACAAGGGATAGACTACTGTGCTTGGAGTCCGGAATATCTGAATTCAAATCTGGACTGACACTTATTTAACTGTGTGACTCTGAGAAAGTCATTTTACCTAAATTTGTATTTTTTTTTCCATCTGTAAAATGAGAATAATAAGGGTACCTCCCTCCCAGAGCTATTGTGTGGATCAGATGAGACAACAGTTGTAAAGTACTACTTAGCACAGTGCCTGGCACATGGTAGATACTATATACATGTTAGCTATTTATTGAATTTCATCATGTTTGCTGAATTCCTCATACTTGTCATTTCATATAATGTAATTTTCCACATATTACTATTTAATAGCATTTTACATATCTAACATGTCTTATTTCATGGAAAATTCTATCAGAAACATGCAGTTTTCTTTTATTTTGAATAATGGTCTCTCCCCCTTTCCTTCAATACTCAAAAGGACTAGCACTATAGTATGCATGAATAGGAGATCACCAAATAATTGAGTGAATAAATGAATGAATGAATGAAATGAAATATATCTTTAATTGCAGTGCCTTGCTTAAAATAAGGAACCTTTCTTTTTATGCTTAGTGTGACCTTTGAAAAGAATTACTTCTTGCTTAAAACCAATTCTTGCTTGGGAATTAGTTGTGGAGCATGGTAGTACAGGACTGATTTATCTCCATTTGTGGGTATTCAGTAAGACCCCATAGACTGAACCTTCTCAAAATGGCCTTCACCTTTTTTTTTTTCTTTTTTTCCCTTTTTCAAAAAAGAAGTTAACTGTGTCTCTTTCCTAGCTTCTTTTTGATAAATGAACAAAATTTCTATTTTCACATTTTCTTTCCTGGTACAAAAGATGAGCTCGACACAGAGGGAGAGACAGACACAGAAAGGCACACACTCCAAGTTCAGCAATAGACAAACAGCCCAGAGGCCCAAAGATTTGTCACAATATGTGAGACTTTTCTGAGATCCTAGCATAGCCTCCTATTAGAAAAGATCTAGCTTTTATAGAAAGTGCCATTTAAAAGACTGTGTAGCTCAGAGGGGAAAAAAAGCAATATTCTGGTAGGCTGCTTTTGGAAGCTGTAAACACCTTTCATGTCATTTAATAATGGCTTGGGTAGCTTAGAAAAAAATATGTGTCAGGTAACCTGAAAGCAAGAACTCTAAGTTTGGTGAACTCTTAGTCATTTGAATCTTAAATCAACCTATCCTGGTGTCTTAAAATAGGGTTTTTAATTCATTTTAAGTTTGCCTATAAAATAGGAACACTAGTCCTAGTCTTAAGTATTATTTAATCTCTCGCTGATGTACAAGATTAATAGACACCACTCCTTTTTCCTCTTTGGGAGGTATAATAAAACTCCCAACTGTGATTACTTACAGGAAATGACTTTGCTGTTCTCTATTTGTTGTGGGCAAAACAACTTATTTCTAAATAAAACACAGACTCTGACCCCAACTAAGCTCAACTTCACAACTTTGAAAGAAATTTTTGTTGGTGTCACGGATGCCTTTATATATTTAGAGTATATTTTTGCTGGATATAGTTTTTCCTTTTCCTGACTTTGGGTAGTCAGACTCATAATCCACAGCATTTGTCCAGAAAAATGGAAATTTCTCAAATTCTTCCTCCTTTCCAAAATATTTCTCTTTGTTTTCTGTCTGTCTTTCTCAGGAAATTTCTAAAATTCACCCCCTCCCAACATCTCTCTCTCTCTGCTCTGTCTCTCTCTCCCTCCCTCCTTCCCTTCCTTCCTATCTCTCTGTCTCTCTCTGTCTCTGTCTCTCTCTCTCTTTCTATCTCTCTCTCTCTCCCCCTCCCTCCTTCCCTTCCTTCCTATCTCTCTCCCTGTCTCTCTCTCTCTCTCTTTTTTCCCTTACACACATACCACACCCTTTTCTTTTTGGGGGGATAGTAAAGTTCTGTTCTAAGAATCCTATTTTCCACATGACTCACATTGAATGTTGCAATCCTTCATTTCTCTAACTTAGCCAAGGCCCTTGAGTCAGGAAGGTCTCTCTTTCATATTCTGCCTCTGATGCATGGTAGTCTAGTGCTCATGAACCAGTCATTGATTATTTCTTTGGCATCAGGCAGCTCTCTAAACCTGTATACACAATTTGCTTATCTGTATTGGATTAGAGAATTCCTTATTCAATGAAATCACAAGTTAAGAGGACAGGACCGCAAGGGAGGTTAGGGGGAAAAAAAAGAGAGAGAGAGTTATTCAGAGGATGTTATTAAGGGACTTCAACTCCAAAATATGTACCTCTCTTTCCTGTACCCTTACATTTACTTCAAACTGGTAAGTCAGTGACTTTAATCCTGGAAGAGTTCCTTATTTGGGGTGAGGCTAACTAACTAAGCAAGAGCTCATGCATAGTTATTGTCACAAATGCTGAGCTAAGTTGGAATGATGATAGATAATTTTAATGTGCATTGAGTTGAAATCACCAGACTCATTCTCCTTGCCATTCTTCAGGTTGGGCTTAAAATATAGTGCTAGAAGTGAAAGACTGGATGTATTAAAATTGACATTAGGTATCAGGGTTAACTGCTGTCCCCAGGAGCTCTGAGATAATATTGCTTAGCTTTTAACCCCATTTCATCAAGCTGAATAGCAGCTGAACTCCAAAAGACTCTTGCAATAGGAAAAAAAGCAGCAGGAATTTTGTTTTAGTTAAGAGGATTAGAGATACATTTGGAATCCCCTTTTTAACGTAACAGGTCAATTATTATTACTTCAGATGATTTTCTTTGTGGCAACGTTAATCGGGAAGAATTCATTTAGCATTAATGCGGATGAAATAAGTAATTTCATATACATTGCATGCAAATGCCTGGGTCTCAACTTTGATTACTTTTTTTTTTCTTATGCCAAACTTACATCCGAGAACTAAAGCAGTGGGACTCCTGTTCAATTACAATCGAGATAAGAGTAGCAGAGCTATAAAATTAATAATTAAGTGATAACTCTACAGTAGCATCAGGCATAGGAAAGAATGAGAGGCTGCGGTTCTTTGAAACAAAGAGATGAAGCCAAGGTTGTTAAACCTAAATGATTAATATATTTCAAAGTGCACCTTCTACTGTGGGGAGGTTTTGTCATAGAACTAAAAGGGACCTTGAGAGGTCATCTAGTTTTTCTGTGCAAAGTAATACTGTAGCTAAAGCTTGATAGACATTGACTGGGAACAGGCCCCAAAGTTTAAACTTTCAAAGAAGAGAAGTCCTCATCCCATCTTCTTCTAGTTCCCTCAAATAATCCATTTTAATGTGGATATAATAGCAGGAAAGATCATTCCTACCTCTCCATACATTTCTATATTATATGAAAAGATTCAATACAATATCTGATTATTCCTCCAGAAAACCTGAAGGAGGTTTTTTTTTTTTGTTTTTTTTTTTTTTGTTTGTTTGTTTGTTTGTTTTTGTTTTTTGCTTATTTGTTTGTTTTGTTTTTACCCATTGCTGTATTGGAAGCTCAGGCCCAATTATGGCTATTTTAAATGAAACTAGCCAACTTTGGTGAGTTATGGAACCCTTTGATAGTCTTGTGAAATCTATAAATTACTTCTTAAGAGCTCTTAAAATTATTTTAAAGTTATATTAGGTTAAAGTAAATTGAGTTTAAAAAAATATAATTAAGGAAAACTCTAAGTTTCACTTAGAGGCTAGTGACAACAAAAGTGTATTTTTCCCCCAGCCATATACCTGTCTATGTACATGGTATATATACCATGTAGTCCTTGGAGTCTATCCATGTATTACCTCCCACTCTACCACCAGATTAAGTATTTTTATGAGACCAGAGATTCTTAATTTTTTTTCTGCTTGTTTAATGTTTTTGGCAGTCTAGTAAACTTTTAAAATTTTGCCCAGAATGATATTTTAAATACATAAAATAGAATGATAGGATTATAAAGGAAGCCAATCATATTGATATAGAGATTTCCCCCCCCCCTTATTTGTACTTTATCGTATTTATATTTTCAAATTACATGTAAAGGCAGTTTTCAAAGTTCATTTTTGCAAGATTTTGAGTTCCATTTTTTCCTCCCTTCTTCCCTCCATCAGCAAGCAATCTAACATAGGCTATACATGTACAATCACATTAAACATATTTCCACATTAATCATGTTATAAAATAAGAATCAGAACAATAGGGAAAAACCATGAAAAAGAAAGAACAAAAACACATTTCAAAAAGTAAAAACAGTGTGTTTTTATCTACATTCAGACTCCATAGATTTTTTTCTGTACATGGATAGCATTTTCTATCTCAAATCTTTTGGAATTTGTTGGATCACTGTATTGCTGAGAAAAGCTAAATCTATCACAGTTGATCATTGTACAATGTTGCTGTTACTATATACAATGTTCTCCTGGTTCTCCTTACTTCCTTTAGCAACAACTCAGTTACCTGAGTCTTTTCAGGTTTTTCTGAAATCAGATTTTTCAGTTCATCATTTCTTTTCTTTTCTTTTTTATTATAGTTTTTTATTTACAAGTTATATGCATGGATAATTTTATAGCATTGACAATTGCCAAACATTTTGTTCCAATTTTTCCCCCTCCTTCTCCCCATCCCCTCCCCCCAATGGCAGGTTGACCAATACATGTGAAATATGTTAAAGTATAAAATTAAATACAATATAAGTATACATGTCCTAACAATTATTTTGCTGTACAAAAAGAAAATAGTATAGTATTAGCCTGTGAAGGAAATAAAAAATGCAGGCAGAAAAAATAGAGGGATTGGGAATTCTATGTAATGGTTCATAGTCATCTCCCGGAGTTCTTTTGCTGGGTGTAGCTGGTTCAATTCATTACTGCTCTATTGGAACTGATTTGGTTCATCTCATTGCTGGAGAGGGTCACGTTCATCAGAATTGTAAATCATCATTTCTTACAGAACAATAGTATTCTGTTGCATTCATATACCACAATTTGTTCATCTTTTCCCCAGTTGATGGACATCTCCTCAATTTCCAATTCTTTACTGCCACAAAAAAGAGCTGCTATAAATATTTTTATACATGTGGATACTTCTCCTTTTTATGATGTCTTTAAGATAAGAAAAAGTAGTAGTATTGCTGGATTAAAGGGATTGTAGTTTTATAGCCCTTTTGGCTTGGTTCAAAATTATTCTCCAGAATGATAGTATCAGTCCACAACTTCACTAACTGTATTTGTGTCCAGTTTTTCCACATCCCCTCCAATATTTATAATTTCCTTTTCTTTTGTATTTGCCACTCTGAGAGGTATAAGGTGATACAACAGAGTTCTTTTAATTTGTGTTTTTTTAATCAATAGTGATTTAGAACATTTTTATAATATAACTATAGATAGTTTTAATTTCTTCATTTGAAAACTGCCTCTTCATATCCTTTGACTATTTATCAATTTGGGAATGACAATGAAAATGTTAATTTTTAAAAAATCATATACCCCAAGTAAAGCATCTTAAATTAAGATAGTCATCAAGTCTTAATCTACACTTTTCCTTTTCCTTCAATGTATTTCTCAGTTAGGATATGGCAAACCAACTTAGTGGGAGAAAGTAATAGTGACAATGAGATGTAAAAGTCTATCCCTCATTATGGTCCAGTTTGCTTCATGCTATTTCATGGTCATAGATTTCTTCTCCTTCTTCTCCCATAGCTCAGGGAGCCATGATAATCTTTGTTTCAAACAAATAAAAAGACAACAATAACAATACATATACTCTAATTATCTCTTATGTCAGGTGGTAATGTAGAGTCATCACTCTAAGTTATTAGTTGTAAAGAGACTGGGAATGTAAGTGTGGATTGGTCATAATGAGTTCAGCATCATTATTGGTAAAAATAATCTAAAGAACATAAACAGTGGATTAGATCTATAGGCAAAAGGTATTATTTTTCAAATCATGGGACTAGATGACATCACCATACTATACTTGTTTCAAACAGAACTCTTTTGACTTCTATGAGACTAAATCTGTTTCTATATTCATGAAACATGTTCCTTCATGTATAAGTGGAGATAGGGATTTTGGATACCACTACCTCTGGATTAAACCTAACATTAGAAATTTTACTCTTCTTTGAAACTTCTCTCTGGCAAGGGTCTTTTAAAGGACTGAACAAAGTATTAAATGCATCTTAGAGAATTTTAAAGTGCACCAAACCCAGTAATGAGGAAAAGAAAAAAAATCCACAATTTACAGAACATTCTGGTTTCCTCTGAGGCTTGTAAAATATGCATTAGAAGTGAGCAATTTAAGCACCATGAATTTTATTAGTAACCCAAAAGTTATACTGAGAGTCCTATATTTTAGCCAATTTACATTCAGCCTGTCTTTAGGGGGCAATAATAAATACAGTTCTGCTTATATCTGAGTCCAATTTGGAAGGTGTTAGTAGAAAAAGTTTCTTAGTTGAAGTAATATAAACAGAGGTTAAATTATTATTTTGTCCCCTTCCCTCTACTTCTAAAGAAAATATTACTACTAATAAAAAAAATTGGCTTCACCAAAGACTCTAATAGTGCTTTCCCATGATGATAGCTTCCTATCTTTTAAGCATTAGGAATTTTTTAATGTTGTTTCAGGTTATGCTTAAAAAAAAAAAAGGTTATGCTGGATTTTCTTCATAATTCCTTTTTCCTCTTCCTTCTATTCCACTATAAAGAAGGTCTGAATAGTAGACTTAAATCCTTATCTTGTCAGATAAAAACTGAGTAAGACTTTGTCTCTGAAATAACATCCAGTTATTGTTTAAAACATTTATTTATTTAATACTTCTATGATTCAGAGACCTATGATTTTGTGAGAGTGGGTCATAGACATAACTGACGTATGGGTTTATGTGAATACTATATTTCCTCAATGGAGGGGCCAATGAGAATGCTCTCCAACATATGCTGATATATGCAGCCCATTTGTATTACAGATAAGAGTCCTTATTTCTTAAAAATGCATGTTTTAATTTCTAAAATAGTAAATATCTATAGAAATAAATCATATAAAAAAGCTCTTTAGAGTCTTCAATAATTTTTAATAATGTAAAGTGGCCCTGAGAGCAGAAAATTTGAAAACTGTGAAAGCCTAGGGTACTGAAACTAAATGACTTGCTTAGAGTTCTGCCTAACTCTTTCATTTGGCTTTCTGAATTAATTGACTTTTGTTTGATATCTATCCTAGATAGCCATTTCTTCAAATGGCAATTCTGATGTTTCTTTGGCTTCTTCATGGATTGGCCAATAATTCTAGCTCTCACTTTCTGATCTCACACTGTATTTGAACTCATACTTTTTTCTTGTTCTTGGTTTTATTTCTCTAATTGTTTCTGCTTCTCATTCTCAGAGCTGCCATAGTTTTCAGTGTTTATCTTCCTTGCTCTTTTCCTGTGCTATTTTGAATTCTTATTGTTGTTTAATTTCCACCATTAAAGTATAATTTTTTGGAGGGTGGGGTGAATTGAATTTTTTTTCTGAGGTATTTGGGGTTAACTTGCCCAGGGTCACACAGTTAGGAAGTGTTAAGTGTCTGAGGCTAGATTTGAACTCAGATTCTCCTGACTTCATAGATGGTGCTCTATCCACTGTGCCATCTAGCTGCCTCCAGGATGAGTTGCTTTTTTATGAAAATTAAAACTCTAAGAAATAAAATGACTTGTCTAAAGCTAAATAAATGATTTTTTTCTAGCTCTAAGTCTAGTAATCAATGTTTGAGATAAGAAATGGAATTCAGATTAATTTTTTTAAAATAATAAAATTATGAAAATACTGCCTTCTCTAATAGGGTAATGGAAATACTCCTCCAATGTATATTGAGATGTTCAATCTATGTTCTATTCAGGCCTGTGGTGTGAATATCCATACTACATATTGGATTCCCTGTGCTGCTGAAACATGTTTGATCTTGAAAATTTAAAAGATATATAATTTTTTGTCTTGGGTCTTAGTTCTCATATGTTTAATGTGAAGTAAGGAGATTGTGCTAGATAAACTCTGAAGTCCTTTCCAGTTTTGATCTTTTGTGGTGTGGATATTTTGTAGTTTTCTCTTGACCAGTAAGTTTAGAATATTATAATTAAAAATCATAATGCATACATGTGTGTATTATATACATACACACATATTTACATATAAGTTTGTATATATACATATGTGAAAAGTAGGCAGAAAAATAATAGTCAGTGAATAAAAATAATTTGTAGTTTAGATTTTCTAAATCACGGAAATTATTTTTCATTTATAGAGATTTTTTCATAACCTCTACTTGTGATTTTATTTTTATTCTAAAGAATATGGTTATATTGAGTAGAAAATATCAACACTGTGACATAAAAAGCAGTTTAGTGTGGATAGATCAAAGGAAAACAAAGGGATGTTTCCCTTGTTACAAGGGAAACAAAAACTTTTCATCTGGTATAATCAAGGGATGAGAGAGAGAGAGAGGAGAGAGAGAAAGAGAGAGAGAGAGAGAGGGAGGAAGAAAGGAGAGAGAGAGAGAGAAGAGACAGAGAGACAGAGAGAGACAGAGACAGAGGCAGAGACAGAGAGAGGAAAGGAGGGAAGGAGAAAGAGAAGGAGGGAACGAGAGAGGGAGGGAGAGATTGGAAAAGCTTTATGTGAAATGAGATTTTGATTGTAGTATGTGACTTTATTTTGTCTTGAATTATATAATAATGCCCAGTTCTTGAACATTTTATAATTAAGAAAATCATTTTCTAAAAGTGGCCAAGTAAGATATAGTACTGGTTTTATAGGTGAGAAAACTGAAGTCCTTAAAAGTCTAAACCCTTCTCCCCAGGACCATACTTCTAATAAGCATTATAGACAATACTTAAACTCAGTTTTTCTGAGTCTAAGGCTTCCAATGATTCTATCATCTCCTTATCCTTCAGTCCTCCTGCTTTATTTCTGTCAATCAATAAAAAATGTATTAGACATCTATGGACCAAGTACTGTGCTTCATTTCTAATTATTATTAATTTGGTAGTTGTCTGCTAATTGTCAACTTCTGTGACACTGTAGGGTTCTCAGCATTAGTTGGAAAGACAACACAGTTTAGTGGCAAGATGATCATATTTGAAGTCAGAAGGATTATAAAACTTTGATTCTAATTCTGCATGGAGTCTCAGTTTTCTCATCTGCAAAATTGCAATAATAAAAATATCTACCTCACAAGGTTGTTCAGAAGATCAAGGGAAGCAACGTGGAAAGTGTTTTGAAAATCAGAAAACATTCAATAAATTAATATTAGCTAATAATTGTCATTTTATAACACAAAATAATGCTATTGAAATTATTCAAATCGATGGATCATCACTAGCAGGTCTAAATCTTTATGTCACCATGGAAAGTATAAAGTATGTACCCCTACAACGCTGAAAACTTTAGCTAGGATTAGTATTTAAATGTAGTCATCATATTCTGAGATTCTGTAACTGAAGTGACATACATTTTCTTTCTTTACTTACTTTTTTATTTTCAAAATCTACAAACTTTCTCTTTCTCTTGGTAGTAAAATTCAGTCTCTACATTTAGTTATGCTTAGGTTAGTATTGTTAAAATTTGTTTCTGGTCACACATAAAAACATTTCATAAATACTTAGTAAATTATAATTTACTCAAGTGGTTTACTCTTACTAAAACATGTAAAATAATCTATGAGATCCTTTACAACTTTGAAATTATATCTGTTCAATTCAATAACAGGCATTCATTAAATGCTTACTATTTGGTAGGAACTGTACAGGGTACTAAAAAATACAAAGAAAAAAATGAAATGATCTCTGTCCTCAAAAAGCTTATGTTGATATTCTTCTGTATGACATTCTTATTCATATAGAGATTATTCTTTCAAAACAGGTAGGGGAAGAGCTGAATACAGCTGCACTTCTATTTAAAGAAATGTGTTATAAGAAAGCCCAGATATATAGGGAAAGAGAAATTGAGAATGGACCATGGTTTTTATTGAATTTATAAGAAGCTTCCCTATTAAAATACTCTAAATATTCTTCAATGCATTTGGCATTTGATAGACTTTTAAAATATTGATGTATATTCAAATTCTTGTGTTATGTGCTATAATGGAGAGAACATTTTAGAGTTTGAGACCCTGGGTTTAAATATTGATGATACTTATAGTCTTTGTTTTTTTTTTTTTTTTTTTTTTTTTTTTTTTTTTTTTTTATAGCCTTTTATTTACAGGATATATACATGGGTAACTTTACAGCATTAACAATTGCCAAACCTCTTGTTCCAATTTTTCACCTCTTACCCCCCCACCCCCTCCCCTAGATGGCAGGATGACCCGTAGATGTTAAATATATTAAAATATAACTTAGATACATAATAAGTATACATGACCAAAACATTATTTTGCTGTACAAAAAGAATCAGACTCTGAATTATTGTACAATTAGCTTGTGAAGGAAATCAAAAATGCAGGTGTGCATAAATATAGGGATTGGGAATTCAATGTAATGGTTTTTAGTCATCTCCCAGAGTTCTTTTTCTGGGTATAGCTAGTTCAGTTCATTACTGCTCCATTAGAAATGATTTGGTTGATCTCGTTGCTGAGGATGGCCTGATCCATCAGAACTGGTCATCATCTAGTATTGTTGTTGAAGTATATAATGATCTCCTGGTCCTGCTCATTTCACTCAGCATCAGTTCGTGTAAGTCTCTCCAGGCCTTTCTGAAATCATCCTGTTGGTCATTTCTTACAGAACAGTAATATTCCATAATTTTCATATACCACAATTTATTCAGCCATTCTCCAACTGATGGACATCCATTCAGTTTCCAGTTTCTAGCCACTACAAAAAGGGCTGCCACAAACATTCGTGCACATACAGGTCCCTTTCCCTTCTTTATAATCTCTTTGGGATATAATCCCAGTAGTAACACTGCTGGATCAAAGGGTATGCACAGTTTGATAACTTTTTGAGCATAGTTCCAAACTACTTTCCAAAATGGTTGGATTCGTTCACAGCTCCACCAACAATGAATCAATGTCCCAGTTTTCCCACATCCCCTCCAACTACTTATAGTCTTTGTGACTGAACAAGTACTTAACCTACCTTTGGTTTGATTTGTTCACCTTTTTAATGAGGAAATTGGATAAAATGATATTTATAATTTTTCTCTAGCTCTATGATGATGACATGATTTTTAAAGGATTAGTTTTGGGTTTTTAAATTTTTTTTTGCTTTATTGTCTTTTTTGATTACTATTCTTATTTCTTTTATTTTATGAAAAATGTTCTATTGATGACTTTTTTCCTCCTGAGGAAATTGAGGTTGAATGACTTACCCAGGATCATACAGCTAGGAAATGTTAAGGTTAAGTGTCTGAGGTCAAATTTGAACTCAGGTCCTGATGACTTCAGGGCTGGTGCTCTACACACTGTACCACCTAATTGCCCCATTGATGTCTTCTTTTGTCTCTTCTCTTTCCCCCAGACTGACTGCTTCCCTTGTTATCAAGAAAAGAAATTAAGCAAGAACTTCCAAGACAGTAACTATATATAACAATGAATGGTATTCTCTGGTCTTGGCTTAGAGTGGCTGGAGTTTGGTGTGGTGAGAGGTGACCTCATGGCCAAGGAGACTTATATTCAAATGTCTACTATCATACATTCTTGGCTGTGTGAATCTGGACAGGTTACTTAATGTTTCTGTATCTCAGCCAACTCTCTGCTGCTGTAAATTACAAAAGTAGTGCTCACCTGTATTTGTAGAGGTAATTTCCTTATACCATCCTTAAACCAATGAAAATATAGGGTCAATAGTCTTTTTGCCCTTCAAGGAGAAGAAGATATGTTTCATTACTTGTACTCTGGTATCATTCTTGTATTGAAAAATTCTAAGAGGGGAACTCTGAAATTTTACAGAGCATATCACTGTATGTAACCCATGCTTGAGTACAGTCTTTTGAAATATTGTACCATGGTTACAATGAACCCTTCATGTGGATGTATTTAGGAACATATCTCCCTTGAAATGAAGCCATGTTTAAAGAAATAAGCATAACCTATATAACAGGCTAAAATCATTCTGATTTTGGAAGCCAACTTTTAAATTTACTTTTGTTCATTCATTTCCCAGCAGGTGTCTCTATCCTGCAGCTTTCTTGAGGAAGAATGAAGAAACAAGCACTAATCAGATAAAAAGGAAATAAACTAGCAAGTAGAGAATGAATTGGTCTTGGGGTACCTCTGTGATGAAAATATGAGAAACCTACAGACATCTACAATTTATGGACAAGTCCCTTAGGTTTAGGTATTCATGCACAAATAGAGATATGTAAACATTTTTAGATGTATTCTGCCATTTAAAACTGCATTTATTTACTTACTTTTTTTTTCAAGGAGTTTAAAACATATTTTCATGAATTACAGAAACACTTTCTTACATTTCTGACTAACATCACTGAATAGAACCTGTTTGGTTTGCATCATTTCTATCCAATAGCTCCTCTAGAATTTATCTTCATCATCAACTAGTATGAAGTCTCAGAAAGATAATGTTTCAACCTTTGCTGTGATCATAAATTTGGAGGTTAATGAAGACTGCAGGCACTAGGAAGATGGAGAGCTATGGGAAGGAAAAAGTAATGAAATAATTTTATGGGCTAAAATAAAATGTCCAGTTTGTCTTGATGCAGGGTCACACAAAACAATTTCATTTCATTCACAACACACAAAAATTAACATTTTATCACTTAATTGGCAATATGTAATCTTTTTAACCAAACAAAATTTATGCTTTGATGGATCCCAGTTGTATTTCTTCCCACATCTAAGTGGAATGCAAAATTCCAACTTTACATATAAAAGGACCTGGATTCTGTTTTACATGTGATTTTAAATGCAGATTTCATGCACTGAAACACTGGGAGATGAATAAAGGAGGAAACCAGTGAACATGAACTCAAATCACTAAATAGCTCGTGGAACTTATACTTATTGGTAAGCATCCAGGATATCCACTGTTTACAAATTAAAATCTAACTGTTTCATTAATTTGTAAAGACCTAGTATTTGCTATGTTCTCAATGAAAATAAAATATGGCAAGTTCTGTTGATTCTATAAAAATGGTAAGCAACAGATTTAAGCCCTCACCAGACTTTAGGACCAAATGATTATAATGAAATTTTATATTCACTGGAGTTTGTAGTAAAATGAATAGCAACTGATAACATCTTACCACCCAATGTGTCAGATGAGTTCATAAGCAATTAAAAAAAATATGTTATGAGTAATTCTAGCCATCCCACCATTATGTCTCCATTGTTCATTAACTCCATTATTATCTTTCTTTTTTGTTACATTTCTTTAGAAAAATAGAATCGGAAATACTATGGGATCCCCCCTAAATCATATCTATCCTGACATATCTTCAGGAAGAACTATATCTTTAAACATTAGAAAAAAAAATAAAGCATCCAGGGCCACCCACAGGCGATAGTTAAAAATGTTTTTTCCTCTGGTGTCTCACATTTTACGTCCTATATAGTGGTCTTTATTTCATTTTATTGCTTTCTTTCCTCTTCTTCATAAATATTCCTGCCTACTTAGGACCAGATTATGGTGTTTCATCTTTGCTTGCACTTATTTGAACTACTCTTTACTTAGAACCTTGTGTTCTTTTTTTTTTTTAAACTTTACTTTTATTTATCTTATATCTCATTTACTCAGAGTCTTTCTTGGTAATTATTTAATCTGCTAAATTAAAAATAACAACAAAGTAAGTTATTAGTAGTAATCATAGTACCCAGCTATGTAATGGTTTAACCAGAGAGTTTCACCAATGTAATAACATTTTAATCAGTACTCCTTTCCCCACAGTTTACATTCTTTCACATAGATGATGCTTTCTCATAAATGTATCATGTCCATTGCATCCATTGTCTATTGAATGTTTCGACTTTTAGGTTTATTTAAGCAAATAGTGATCGGGAATTCAAGTGTCAAAAAATTTGAGTTGCTTATTATCCTTTTTTTTTTTTATTATATTCTTAAATCTCTCTCTCTCTTTCTCTGTGTGTCTATCTTATGTCTCTCTGCCTCTGTCTCGCTGTCTTTCTCTAAACATATACATATATTTCTGTATATATATATATATATACACATGTGTGTATATATTTATGTATGTATACACATGCATATAGACCCATATGCCAATAGTTGATATCCTTCCATTTGCCTCTTTTGGAGAATAGAATGTCTGAGATTTTTTTTCCTAATGTCAAATATTTTAAGAATCAATTCCTCAATGAAATCACAATTGTTTCCTCTAGTAAGTTTAAAAAAATGTATTTTTACTGTTTCGATTCTTATTTTCTTCAATGCTATTTCTACCTGTAAAAATATTTCAAATAAAAATTACAGAGAAATAAAAAGATGCCACCAGAAAAGACACAGTAAAAAATAAGATAGTCTAGCCACATAGTAAGAGATAATAAAAGCACAATCCATTTTCTTCAGCAAGATTCTTGCTATATTATGAGAAGGTAAGAAAGACTTTCAATCAAATGAGAAACATTTATTAAGCAGATACTACGTGCCAGATATATAAGCAGCATGTTAAATGAATCCCTTATGTCTATTTTAATAGAGGCAAGAACAAAAATTTCTCATTATGATCAAGCATTGTGACTTTTATTTTAAGAGGGAATATCCATGTCAATAAGAAAAGAGACCCACATGTTTTTTTTTAGAATTTTAACTGACTTTATTGAAAGGATCTGAGATTAATAATGAGAATATTAGTCTGTCATTGGCTTGTAGGTAACTTATTTTGGACAAGGGACATTTCAAAATATTCAAATCATTCTGTGTTGTATATACAATTAGAACACTGATTTTGTAAAAATTGATCCATGCATCTAACAATGCTGGTGCTGTGGTACATCGGTAGTGAGTAGAAGGCACTTACTAGAAGGAATCAGCTACATGGTCAGAAAGACCAGAAGGAAGAAAAATCACAAAGGACCAGACAAGAGAGTAATACAAAAGCTAGTAAAATAGTCAAGACTTAGAAAGCCAAAAGAATTTGAAAGGGTAGATTGTGATTCTGAGATACATTTAATCACCAGTCAGGAAGCTTCTTAAACATTTCCTATTAAGATAGAAACCTATTCCATGGTATGGCCAGATTATGCTACAGATATGTACTAGATAAGGCAGGTTTTATATTGAACATCTGTAGTACTTGAACTCATCTCAAGTGATTAATTCTGATAATATGCTACCTGTAGCTGGTTAACATTAAAGAATGTGAAAATTATTTTTGGAATCTAAACTAAATCCCTCGTGTGGCATTATAAAGTAATTTTTTTCTCCCTCATATCATTATCAAAGAAAAAAATAATATGAAAGAAAGATTGTGTACTAGGAAACAGAAGGCTGGTTCTAGATTGGATTTTGCAATTAATTATCAGCATAACCTTTGACAAATGATGCAACCCTTCTGTGCATCAATTATTTTCATCTCTGCAATGAAGGTAGTTAATTAGATAAAGCTGATGGCCTTCAAGGTTCTAAATTACATGATTCTTAGTTCAGCTAGTCATAATTCTCTGTGTGATATCTTTTATAAACTTTAAGATAGTTATTTCCATAGTATCTATGTTACTTTGAGGGAAAAAAAAACATGTTTTTTTTTCATTCAAAATAACTCACGGAGAAGAATAGTAATTATGTTTGTTTCAAGGATTATTTTCATCTTAGGCCACAAGAGGTAAGTATAATGTGTATAGCCAATCATAGAAAAAGGTTTTGATCATAAGAACAGAAATATCTTATAACTAAGATAATCAAATTGGACTTGATTAGGCAAGCTGATGCCTTTAACTTTTATAAAAAATAAAACATGTAACGTGTAATATTTATAATTCTTCTTTCATTGGGCTTTGTGGCTCACTTCTCAGTAGAGGGCAAGTAGGTTAGCACCATTTTACACTGAAAGAAATAGGTAAGAAATACTTCAGACAAATGTTTGAAAGAGACAAATGCTGCCTCAGGTATTCAAATGGACATTTTCACAATTCTCAATGGGAGGAAAAGGGAGATGATTTGAGGGTACAGAAGCAAATCTTTTCTTGGCCATGTTAATAATTGGATCCAATAAGTAAGAAAATTAATATAAAGGGCATTGGTTTGAATACAAATGAATTTCCTGGCTAAGAGAGGAAGCAACAATATTTTTAATTTTTGATGTAGTATTCAATATATGATGAGAATGCTACATGTTTGGATACATTGTCACTAAAATTGGTTTCTGTTGATTGAACATAGTAAATTATATTTTTAGACATATATTCTTTTAACCCGAGTATAGCACAAATCATAACAGAATAATTTTATTTTACATATCCAAAAGTACTCCCTCAAATAATTTATGGAAATAGGACAGTTTAGATGAAGACTGAATTAAACATTTTAAGAGATTTCTTTCATATAGAAATATTCTAAAAAGCTAATCCCACCAATAATATGCTACTGAGTAACATTTAGCATTCCCATTTGGGATTATTAATTATATAATCATATTTCATCACAGAAAATATACTTGTAGGTCAATATTAAAAATATTAATTTTAGGTTTCTGTGACATAACCACAAAGTCTTTTGCTTTTACAAATAGATGAAAGAATGTTTTTACTTCATCCATAGAGTTCATTATATTGTATGAATTAATAATTGCATATAAAAGAAAAGGAAATGAACAAAACATTTGTTAAATGCCTACTACATGCCAGACACTGTATTAAGCACTTTATACATATTGTCTCATTTAATTCTCTCAAAAAAATATGAGATAGAATTTTTTTGTTTTACATTTGAGGAAACTGAGGCAGACAATGGTTAAATGAATTACTCAGAGTCATTCAACTAGAAAGTATCCTACTGTGTGTGAGTTATGAAATAAGGTCTTACTATCTTAAGGTCCAGCAATTTATGCATTATATTACCTAGCTAGCTACTAAGAGAAGGATAAAAGAAGTTGAAAAATAACCCAATTAAAAAAAAAAAAGAAAATGAACAAGCCATCAATGAAAACCCCAAGGACCAGATGGATTCACAAGTGAATTCTACCAAACATTTAAAGATCAATTTATTCCCAATATTATATAAAGCTATTTGGAAAAATTGGCATAGACTTACTAAATTCCTTTTAGACACAAATATGGGATGATACCAAAAATAGGAAAAACTAAAATAGAGAAAGAACATTATAGACCAAGTTCCTTAATGAATATTGATAAAAAAATTCTTAAATTAAACAATATCAAAGAGATTACAGCAATATATCATAAGATCAAACACTTTGATCATATAGAATTAATAACAGGAATGCAGGGCTGGTTCAACATTTTAAAAAATTATAGCATAATTGACCATATCAGTAACAAAACCAATTGAAATCATATAATTATTTCAATAGATGTTTTAAAAGTCTTTAATAAAATTCAGCATCTTTTTCTATTAAGTACACTAGAGTCCATAGGAAAAAGTGGAGTTTAATCATAAAGTGGTAAGTAATATTTATCTAAAACCATCAGCAAGCATTACTCATAATGGGGATAAAGCTGGAAGCCTTCATAATAAAAAAAAGAATGTTAATTATTATTTAAGATTATGCTAGAAATGTTGACTACAGCAATAAGAGAAGGAAAATAAATTAAAGAAATTAACTTAGGCAATGGGGAAACAAAACTATCACTCTTTGCAAATGATATAAACCTGCTTGTAATTATTAAGAACTTAAGGAATGTTGTAGGATACAAAATAATCCTACATAAATCATCAGTGTTTCTATACATTGCCAACAAAATCCAGCAGCAAGAGATTGAAAGAGAAATTCCAGTAAATGTAGACAATATAAAATAGTGGGGAGTCTACCTGCCAAGAGAAACTCAGACATATATGAACATAATTACACAATACTTTTTGCACAAATAAAGCTGGATTTAAACAATTTAAAAATATTAATTACTCCTGGATAGGCTAAATTAATACAATAAAAATGGTACTTTTATCCAATCAATTTATTTAGCACCTTGTTAATCAAATAATCAAAAAATTATTTTATAGAGCTGGAAAAAGTAATATCAGAATTCATCTAGAAAAACAAAAGCTCAAGTGTATCAAGAGAATAAATGAAAAGAAATGTGCAAAAAGGTACCCAGCTTAAATTGTTAATGATGTGGTATACAAATATTTAATTGTGATAAATTGGTAATTATCAAAAGAATATGGTACATTCTAAGAAAAAGAGTAATGGATCGTTGGAATAGATTTAATATAAATTATACGATAACAAACTATATTAATCTAGTAGATGATAAACCGTAAGATAAAAAAAAACCTCATTATTTTACAAAAATTTGGATCATTGTTTTGTGAAGAATAGTTAAATCATTCACTGTTGATTATAAAATATCATTGCTTGTTTATAAAATGTTTTCATGGTTGGGTTCATTTCACTTTGCAGCAGTTCATGTAAATTTTTTCAGGTTTTTATGAGAGCATTCTGCTCATTATTTCTTACAACATTCTACCACAACTATCTTTTATGTATTGTTCGGTCACTCCCCACTTGATGGACATCCCACCACCACTAAGGGAAAAAAACCCTGCTACATATTTTTGCACAAATAGATCCTTTCCTTTTTTGTTTTATATAATTTTGGATTCTAGATCTTGTAGTGGTATTGTTTGGTCAAAGTATATGTGTAATACTATAGCACTTTGGGCATAGCTCCAAATTGCCCTCCAAAATGGCTGGATTAGGATACAATTTCATCAACACCAGACTAACACCTCAATTTTGTTAAGTCCTCTTAAACATTTCTCATTTTCCTTTGAGGTCATATTGACTCATTGGGTAATTGTGGGGTCATAATTCAGAATTGTTTTAATTTACATATTCTAAGCAATAATCATGTAGAGTATTTTTTTTGATATAACTATAGAGAGATAGGACTAACTGGAAAGTAGTTTAGGAAACTGCCTGTACATATTCTTTGACCATTTATCAATCAAAGAATGGCTCTTTATGTTTGACTAAGTTTTCTATATATTTAAGAAATGAAACCTTTATTAGAGAAAAGTTGTTAATTTTTTCCATAGATATGGCTGTCATATATTTCTTGACTTGCTCCATTTCTGAGTTATTTCACCTGTCCTGAGGCAACCTGGTGGTTTCTTGTTCCCAGGGGGTCACCATACTGATGGTGAATTTAGTGCAGACACTCAATCAGCATGCACATGGTAGCCCCAAACTACTGCATTCAAACAATCCTCCAACTTCAGCTTTCCAAATAGCTAGAACTACAGGTGAGCACCACTACACTCCATATATATTTTTTTCTTTTTTTCTCTTTTATTAATATTTTATTTAGAATTTTTTAAATCAATATTTATCACAGAGATGGACCTATAATTTTCCTTCTGTGTTTTGGCTCTTTCTGGTTTAGATGTCAGCATCATATTTGTAACATAAAAGGGATTTAGCAGAACTTTCTATATTTTTCCAAATAATTTATGCAGTACTGGAATTATTATTTTTTTAAGTTTTGATAAAATTCACTTGTAAATTCATTTGTCCCTGGATTTTCTTTTTTCTTTATTTCTTTATGTTTTTTAAAACAAAGCATTTTATTTTCAAAACATATGCATAGTTTTCAATATTTTCCCCTGTAAAACTCTGCATTTCCATTTTTTCTCCCTCTCTTCCCCCAATCCCCTCTCCTAGATAGCAAGCTATCCAATATATGTCTTTCTATATTTCTATAATTATCATGTTGCATAAGAACAATCAGATCAAAAAGGGAAAAAAATGAGAAAGAAAGCAAAATGGAAGCAAACAACAACAGCAACAAAGGTGAAAATATTCTGTGGTAATCCACACTCAGTCCCGATAGTCCCTTCTCTGGATGCAGATGTTTCTCTTCATCACAAAACCATTGGAACTGGCCTGAATCACCTTCCTGTTGAAAAGAGCCATGTCCATCAGAATAGATCATTGCATAATCTTCTTGGTTCTATGTACAATATTCTCTTGGTTCTACTCACTTCACCTGGCATCAATTCATATAAGTCTCTCCAGACCTTTTTGAAGTAATTCTGCTGATCATTTTTTTATGGAACAATAATATTAGATAACATTCACAAACCATAACTTATTCAGCCATTCTCCAACTAATGGGCATCCATCCAGTTTCCAATTCCTTGCCATTACAAAAAGGGGCTGCTACAAACATTTTTGCACATGTGGGTCCTTCTCCTTTTTTATATCTTTTGGATACAGATAGAGACACTGCTGCATAAGAGGATATACATAGTTTTATAGCTCTTTGGGCATAGTTACAAATTGTTTCCCAGAATGGTTGAATCAGTTCACAACTCTGTATTACTGTCCCAGTTTTTCCACATTCCCTCCAATATTCAACATTATCTTTTCCTGTCATTTTAGCCAATCTGAGAGGTGTGTAGTGATACCTCAGAGTTGTGTTAATTTGCATTTCTCTGACCAATTGTGACTTGGAGCATTTTTTCAAATGACTAGAAATGGTTTTAATTTCTTCATCTGAAAATTGTCTGCTCTTATCCTTTGATCATTTATTAATTGGAGAATGTCTTGTATTCTTATAAATTTGGGTCAATTCTCTATATATTTTAGAAATGAGACCTTTATCATAATCCCTGGAAATAATTTTCCCCAGTTTACTGCTTCCCCTCTAAACTTTTCTGCATTGATTTTCTTTGTATAACAACTTTTTAGCTTAATGTAATCAAAATTATTCATTTTGCATTTCAAAATATACTCTAGTTAATCTTTGGCCATAAATGCCCTCCTTCTACACAGATTTGATAGGTAGATTATCTTTTTTTCTTCTAATTTGCTTATATTATCACTCTCTTTATTTAAATCATGAACCCATTGAGACCTTATCTTGGTATATGGTGTTAGGTATAAGTCAATGTTTAGTTTCTACCATACAAATTTCCAATTTTCCCAGAAAATTTTGTCAAATAGTGAGTTGTTATCCCAGAAGCTGGGGTCTTTTGGTTTATCAAACAGTGGATTACTAAAGTGATTGACTATTGTGTCTTGTGAACCTCACTATTCCACTGATCGAGTACTCTATTTCTTAACCAGTACCAAATGGTTTTGATGGCCACTGATTTATAATATAGTTTTTGATCTGGTACCTTCATTTGCATTTTTCATTAATTCCCTTTAAATTATTGATCTTTTGTTCTTCCAGATAAAGTTTTTATTGCTGGTATAAATCCTACTTGGTTATGGTGTGTTATCCTAGGGATGATTTTCTGTAATCTCATTGCTAATATTTTATTTAAGATTTTTGCATCAATACTCATTAGGGAAATTGGTTTATAGTTTTCTTTCTCTGTTTTGACCCTATCTGATTTACATATCTGCACCAAAAGTGTGTCATAAAAGGAATTTGGTAGGAGTTCTTCTTTCCTTTTATTTCTAAATAGCTTGCATAGTATTGGGATTAATTATTCTTTAAATGTTGGTCAAATTCACATATAAATCTGTCTGGCCTTGGAAAATTTTTTTCTGAGGAAGTTGATTAATAGCTTGTTCAATTTCTTTTTTCTAAAATATGACAATTTAAATAATTTATTTTTTCCTCTGTTAATCTGGACAGTCTATATTTTTGTAAGCATTCATTTCACTTAGATTGTCAGATTTATTGGCATACAGTGGGCAAAATAGTTTCTAATTTTTACTCTATTCTTTATTTGGTAGAAAGTTCATCCTTTTCATTTTTGATACTAACAATTTGATTTTCTTCTTTCCTTTTTCTAATTAAATTAACTAAAAGTTTGTCTATTTTGTTGGTTTTTTTCATGAAACCAAATTTTAATTTTGTTTATTAGTTCAATAGTTTTCTTACTTTCAATTTTATTAATCTCCACTTTAATTTTCAGAATTTCAAATTTGGTATTTAGTTGGGATGTCTTAATTTGTTCTTTTTCCAACTTTTTTAGTATCACTCTCTATTCCAGGCCATCTTCTAAGTGACTAAGGGAAATCCACTAAGTGATTTTTCTAAAACTATAACTCTTCTTTTCTCCCTCCCACAATAAATTATACTTACTATAACTATTTGGTGAATAACACTGTTCACAACTCAGACCCATCCTATCTTCTAGCTAAATTATATATTATTTTCCTTCAGGATCTCTACAATTTAGTCATATTCATTTTCTTGCCATTTCACATGCACAACATTCCATTCTTTATATATGTTCTTTTATATTGTCTGTTTCCCACATTTGGAATGTCTCCTTTCTCACATCTGCCTCTTACAATTAATGATGTCTTTTAAGGGGAGAATTCAAATACTACCTTAAGCATGAGACATTTTCTCTACCCTAGCTGTATACTATGCTAAGTGCTAAGGATACAAAAATAGGCAAAATAACATCCTTACCATCAAGAAATTCCAACAAAGGAGATAGTAAACAAACAAATAAGTATATATATATATATATATATATATATATATATATATATAAAATAACTAGAAAATAATTAAAATAAGAATTCACTAGCATTGAGTGGGGTTGGGAAAGACTTCTTATAAAGATAAGATTTTAGTTGGTATTAAAAGGAAGTCAGGGAAGCCAGTAGATTGAGATGATATGAGGGATAGACCAAGAAATTTTTCAGAAATGAGAGATGGTGTGACTTGTTTGTTGAAACAATCAACTGCTTGAGGACTAGTGTCATTAGACTGAAGAGTATGTTGTAAGGAATAACATATATGAAGAGTGGAAAAATAGAAAGGAGATAGGTTTGCTGTGAATTACATACAGGATTTTATTTTTGATCCTAGAAGTAAAGGGGAAGCACTGGATTTTATTGCATATGGGTGGGGTAACATGTCATGATCAGACTTGTGCTGTAAGCAAATCACTTTGGTGGCTGAATGGAAGATAGGTTGGAGGGAAGAGAAACTTAAATCAAGGACACTCATCATCAAGTTGGTTCAGTAGTCAAAGTTTGAGGTGATGAAAGCTTTTTACCAGAGTGATGGCTATAGAGGGCTTAAACTCTGCAAAGGTGTACTTGAATCTGAAACTACAGAGCCCTTAAGGCTAATTATTTGATGTGAGATAATGGCTCTATATACATACATTAAGATGAGATGGTGATGTGATGCTTTCCTCACCATTGGTGCTTGCTGAATGTTTACTGGTGAGGTAATTGTAGACAAGGATTGGAGGGCTGAGGGAGAGAGGTCAGACTCACTTGGCTGTAGGACAAAGAGAAAAGAGGCTGGAGAATCCAGACTCCAGAATCCAAGATACATCTTTGGCAAGCCATGTGGCAGCTTGCCTGCCTCCTTCACTTCTCCCCCTAAAGACCAAGGACTTTGATTTATCCAGACTATGACTGATCTTGAAGCCCTCCAGGGAGCTAGCCTGGACATTATAGATGGCAGAGTCAGAAGAGAGATGGAAGTATCTTTGAAAGACAATGCAAAGTTGAAATTGACAGATCTTAATAATAGATTTAGACATGGAGGCTGAGAGATAGTAAGACACTAAAAATGAACCTAAGTTGTGAGCCTGGGGTACTAGGAGAATAGTTTTGTCTTCTATAGAAATAAGTAATGTTGGAGGTATGTGCAGAATTTATGAGAAAAGATAATGAGGTTAGTCTTAGACATGGTAAGTTTAAGATGTCAATTGGACATCCAGGATGAGATGTCTAAAGGGAAGTTAGAAATGCCAGATTGAAGTTCAACAGTTTAGATAGATTTGAAAATCAATTAAACAGATTTAGAAAAAAAACATTGAAATTGAAGGGCTTGATATACATTGAGACTTAAAAAATAAAATTATATTTGCTTTTCTCTACAGAATGTCCTGAACAGAATTTTTGATTTTTGATTTTTAATCATTCTATTTATTTGTAATGTGATACATAAGATCATAGCTATAGTACAGGAAGCAACCTTAAGAGGTATATATTTCAACTCCATTTTACAGATAAGGAACTTGAGACACAAGGTAGTTAAATGAAATGACTGGTCAAATGGATAGTAAGGTTATTTATATAGATAGAGGTTACAAACATTTTTAGTCATGAGCTTCTACCAGTTAAACAAAAGAAATAAAGAGCACACAGTCATCAATGTATGTATATTTATGGATTTATAAATTATATATACATTCTACTGTAACAATAATTCTGGTGGACTTATGGAACTAGACTGTGATATATTTGGTATAGAAAAATCCTAGATGTCGAAATTCTTTCTATCAAAGAAGGTAAGTCATTTTCTCTGTGACTTACAATCATAGAGAATTATTTAGGATTCTGAGAGGTTAAGCAATTTGCTCAGAGTTATATTAGCTATTATATGTCAGAGGTAGGATGTCATTCCAGGTCTTCCTAAATCCAAAGGCAACTTTCTATATACTAGAACAATTATGTATATCATGAAACTTACACAAAGGTAGAAATCAAAAAGAATGAGAAAAGTGTGAAATAATATTTGGTCATTGAGTCAGTAGGGAGCCACTAGAGGTTTACTGAATTAGGAGACCCATTAGGAGGCTTTTGCAATAGTCCAGGTCAGTGAAGGGAAAGAAGGGAAGAAGAATATATTAAGCATCTGCAATGTGTCAGTTACTTTTCTAAGTTTTTTAAAAATCATCTTATATCATCCTTACAACAACTCTGGGAGATAGATGTTATCCATGATAGTGGATGAAGCCTGAAAGATAGAAATGGAAAATATATGGTAGCATGAAAGACAGTTTTTGACACCTGATTGAACAGAACATCTTTGCAGGTGTCAGTGGAAGGCACTTATCTTTCTCTTCCACATTTTTTCATAGAAAAGTTTGTTATAACCATAGAATTCATACAGGTGAAAAAACTATGAATGTTTTGAATGTAGGAAGGTCTTCAGTTGGGGTATAAATTTTATGGAACATACAATAATTTATTCTGGAAGAAAACCTAAGAATGTGGTGACTATGGAATGTTATTCTGCTTGAGAAGAGAGTATTCTCAACATAAGAGATTTATTTCAGTCTACAAAGAAATTATGTGGCTGTATTTATTGAGGGAAGACTTTGTTCCTGAGCAAATGCTACACTCACTATTAACTTGTACTAACCAGAGCAGCCTGATGTATATAATGAAAGTGGAAAGCTCTTAAATAAGAACTCTAAACATATTCAATATTTAAAAATTCATATGGAGAAAATCCTTGTGAATGTAATCAATCCATCAATAAACATTTGCTAACAGTCAAAAAGAAAAAAGAAAAAAAGAGAAAACTTTGTTATACATAACCTTTGCAGGATAGCCTTCTTGCTCTGAGCTGAAACTGGTAAAAAAAGAAGTTGCCTTATGGGGATATGTCAAAACTTCTGATTTGTGCTCCCAGGAATGGGTATGTTATAACTCCTTTGAGAAGTTGGTAGCTTGAAAAGTGAATGGAAAAAGCAGAATGGGAAAATATTAGACAATAAGTGTAGATGTGCTTGTGCTAGAGACAAATTCTGTGATTGGCACTTATGGGAAGGTTTGGATTTGACCTATATAGCTCTCTCAGATTGTTTGATCACACACCCCTTGTCCACTTTTGAGACTACTGCTCCTTAATATCAACATGACCTTGAATCAATCAAAAACTTTTATTATGTACCATTCTGTGCTATACATGATGGAGATTCAAAAACAAAAAAAATGTGATAGTACTTGGCATCAAGGACAAATTTATAAATATAAATTCATATAAATCAAAATGCCAGTAACTTTGGAAAGAGAGCATTAGCAGCTAAGGAAAACACTAAAGATCTCATGTAGGCAATAGTCTTTGAGCTGAGCTTTGAAGGAAATATGTCTAAAATAGAACTCATTATTATTCCTCTACTTCCATCTTCAAAACTTCTCTTTTTCTGTCAAAGGCATCATTATTCTTCTTGTAAGCCAAGTTCATATTTTCAACTCACCATTTACATCCAGTGTCTTTTCAAGTCATGTCAGTTCTACTCCCATAATATGTCTCACATTTATCTCTTTCTTCACTTTGTCTCCCCATTTGTATTAAGAGAAGGTTGAACTAAATGACTTACTTCTAAATTCCAGCATAGCTCTAAAACTATGATCCTAAGAACTGGGAGGGTTAAACTCAAAAAGGGAACATTTGGGATGAGAGGCCTTAATAGCTGTCTTAAAGTATTTTATGGAATGGTACCTGAAAAAGAGAGGCAGAGTAGAGAAAATGTTGGCCTTATATCCAGGAAGGCCTAAGTTTATGTTCTGACTATGAGATGCTGACATATATTGGTAGAGAAAAATACTTTACTCAGGAGTTCTCTATGCTAATGAAATCACAGGTACAATTCCTATTTTTATCACATGAAAAGATTTTAGATGTATTCTTTTTGGTGATAAGAACATGTATTTAAGTTTAATAGAAGTGGGGGAAGGTTCCCAAGACAATAGCGATTCCAAAATGTAATGGACTGCTTTGGAAAGTAATAAGTTTCCCCTCCCTGAAGATCTTAAAGTTTGGATTACCCATTGCTTAAATTTGGGGTTTAGGGGATTCTTTTGAGGCATGAACTTTACCAGATGGTTACTGATGTCTCTTTGAACTCTGAAAATCTGTGATCCAATAAAATTAAAATTCTTGAAATCCATAAAACAATCCAGTGCTATTTGAAATTTTTAGTCATCTATGAAACCATAAAAATGTATTCTACTGTATAAAATGACTTGTAAAAGTCCTCCTGTTCCCTTATCATATTTTTATCAAAATGCCCTTGATACATGCACAGATTCTTCTCATAAAGATTTTTATAGAAATGAGAAAGAAGGCTGATGGGTCAGCAGCTACTAATGATCTTTCAGCCACATATATTTCCTTTTCTTTGGAAGAAAATATGTCTTGATCTTTTAGATTCCTTAGTTATAGTTCTTTATTCAAAATATCTCGACAACTGATCTGTAAATGCTTTGAAAATTAAATCATTTATAACAGAGAATTTCCTCTTTGCTTGGTCACTTTTTTGGGTTGTTTTTCATCAGTCTGGAGTTTCTGGCTTGGAAATGCATGCTACTGAAGAGTGCAACTCATTTGAAACATATAGTCTTAGTATCTCATTATGATACTGAGACATTAAATACTTACTTATTTTCACACTGCCAGAATATGTCAGGATTTGGATTCAGATGACTCCAAGGTTTGAGCTATAGCCTCTATACTATATTGCAACTACATAGAGGAAGACCTTGATTCAAATCTTACCTGTACATAGACTAGTTATGTGATCATGACTGAGCCATGTAACTACTCAAACCCCTCCCCATCAACTCTCTATGCCTATATATAATAGACTAATTGCCTTCCCATGCCTGAAATCTCTTAAGCGAGGAAAATAACCAGCTTGTTCCGTAAGAAAATAAATCAAAATTGAAACTCAAAATCACCTGTATGTGCCAAGTATGTAAAGAATATATTAAATTCCAGAGAGATGTTGCTCTGGGAATTCTTTTTGTTCTCATAATATAGATAAACTTTCTTAAGAATTCAAAAGTAATCCATTTATACTTCAGGATGCTATATTTGCCACTATTAATGCTGAGTAGTGTAGAATTAATTTTCAGAGTTGAATTAATTTTCTGACATCATTGATGACCTATGTTAAGAGAGATGACCCCAGTAGAAATGTACAGAGAATATTTGATTAAATTTGGTTTTGATTAAGGGCCTAAGCTTTCTAGACAATTCCATGAAAGAAAGGATAGCCAATATTAAATGCTATAGTGATGTCATATAATCTGAAATACCCTCCCTTCTCCCATCAAACTCTACAAAGTGGAATTCTGTTGATCCTTTATGACCTAGTTTTAACGTCATCCATGAGAAAACCTTTATTGACCAGAAACTGTCATACTTTATATAGCATATTGCATATCTCTTGCATTCCTTTTATTTCTATTTTGCTTCAGTTATTGAATTGCTAACTTCCCTTTACATTCCCTCCTTTCTATCCTATAACTAAATCATAATATAATGGCAGAGAAAGGAAAATTTCTATATTTGAAACTAGGGGACCTAGATTTATATTCCAAGTCTTCTTTCTAACCATACCATTTCCCCCCAATATTTTTATTTATTTCACTAAATATTTCCCAATTACAGGTAAAGAAATCAATTTCCTTTTTATTTATTTATTTTTAACTTAAATACAAAATAGGAAAAGAAAAAAAAGGTTGCCATGTGTAGTAGAACATGAAAGGATTCAAAATTTCCATTTCAAGAAAACCTAAATAATACATTTTACACATTGTTTTCAAAAGTGCCCATATTTATGTGTAAGTAAAATTTTTACTTTATTTTTTTTTATTCTCTCCCAGTTCCCCAAGAAGTATAACCATCATTATGGATATATATATATTCACATATACACATACATATATGTACACAAACATATTTACACATATATAAATATCTATAATCTTACATGACAGGTATATACAACACACATATGTATATTTCTATACACTCATATGTATCTATTTAAAAGTATAGTATACTTCTTGTCCTCTGCTTCTCTGATGATAAAAAGCATCTTTCTTCATTAGTTCAAGTCTTTCCATATTTTTCTAAGTCCACCAACTCATGTTTTCCTAAACTACAGCAATATTTCAACCTTAAACTGTCTAGTTATTTTAAATAGTCTAAAATGATTAATATGGCTGATGTGTAATATAGTTTCCCTATTTCCCCCTTTTGATTGAATCTATTTTAGCTTCAACTTTGTGTGAGATAATAATTACTACCACTGTTTGTTTGTTTACATAATAAACTCTACTCCTGATCTTTATATTTGGGTATATCTCATTTCCTAACTTTGTCTTCTCTGCTTTCCTTCTTCTACCTTCTAATGTTTATTTCTATTTATTATCTTGCCTTGCTATTACTTATCTTACTCCATCTCCAAGGATCACACCCAATTCTCTCTCCTCACCCTTTCCCCTTGAATTCTTGATCCTTAATGTAGAACATTTTAATGGACTTCCAAATATACACACATATATACATATATGCAAATACATATGTTCCCTCTGTATCCGTTTCCCATTAGTCTATACACTTTATCCTAGTCCCATTAATTAATTCTCACATGTTTCTATATGCCCTTTTCATCCTATTCTTTCATCCTCTTATTTTTTAATAAGTTTAGATTTTTATTCTCTTCCAATTGTACATTGTTCTATCTTTAACTTAGATCTGATGTGAGCAGAGTTCCTTCTAAAAATCCTTCCTTTATCCTCTCCTTTCTCCCTATCCCTTTAGCCTTTCATTTCATTCTTAATTTAGACTTTTATACATATATTCATATTTATACTATATGTATACATATACATATAAGTCCATACATATGTATGTGAATTTATGTGTTTGTATGAATGTATATATTATTCTAGCTTTAATCCATTCCCAATGAAATTAGGATTCCAGGACTACCAGACCTCCTCCCTATTTAATTCTTCTGTGTCAGTTCTTCTTGTCACACCATATTTGCACAATAAAATAAAAATGCCTAACTTTGCTGGGCATATTTTTGGGCCACAATCCCACTTCTCTTGCTTTTTTTGAATTTTTCTTATTTTTTCAAGTTTTACTTCAATTTCTCTCATTTGATTTTTAATACCTTTTTTGAGTTCTACAAATTATTTTTGGGTAACTGGCTATTTAACATTACTCTTTGTCATAGAAGAAGTCTTTTTCTTTTTAATTTGATATTTTCCCTTGATGATGACCTCTGAAATTTTCTATTCCCATAGTAACTTTCTATGGTTGGAATCTTACTCCTTCCCCTGCTCATTCATTTATTTATTTATTTATAGTAATTTGTTACTGTGACCACCTGTTGTGGGGGAGAGTGCCCTTGGTTCAGGTCCTCCTTAAGTTCTTCTCTCTGGTATGGGATTGAATCAAAGAACTCTGCCCCCGCACCCAAGCCCTCTTGCTTCCGTACTCACTGCCCAGAGCCCCAGGCTGAGGGCTAGCTGCTTGTTGTTTCAGTGGAGCTAGCCTAGAGGTATTGTTCAATGATTTCAGTTGGATTCAACTCTTTATGACTCCATTGGGGGTTTTCTTGGCAAAGACACTGGATTAGTTTGTTCTTTCCTTCTCTGACAAATTTTACAGATGAGGAAACTGAGGCAAACAGGATTAAGTGACTTGTCCAGGCTCACACAGCTAGTAAATATCTGAGGCCAGATTGGAGTCTTTCTGACTCCAGCCTAGAACTCTATCCATTGTGCCATTAGCTGCCTAATGATATTGTTAGCCACACCATTTTAAATCAAGTCATTTCACCTCTCCACACTTCAATATCTTTTTTCATAAATGGAGAAAATGGAATATATTATTGATAAAATCCCTTCTAGATCATTTGTAGATCCTTTGATTTTATTTTCCTAGTCTTAGATAATCAGCTCACTCTGGACCTCTTCTAATCTTCCTCTAAAGTTTGCTCTAAAGTTCTTTCTGTCTCTTGGATTCTATTATTCTGCTAAGTTGCAAAATCCATGAAGGTAGTGACTATGCCTAATTAACTTATATGCTTATCTTTCTCTCTTAGTACAATGTTCTCCACATGAAGGAATCCTTGAAATGAATTGAAAAACATTGAACCTCACAAAAATCTATTCAGTCTCCGAAATTTGAAGATGTTTAAATCTCATTTCCCAGTATAATGCTTCTCTTTCCCAGTTATATCTTCTCCTTTTATAATCTTTATTATCTTTACCAGTGTGAGAAACATATATTATTATGCATTTTGTTTGCTAGAGTTCTTTCAATCACAGCCTTCCATACAAACTAAATAAAAAAATAACACAAAAGGAAGAATAGGTGAAATGTTTTAGGAATATTCAAAATATTTCCTGTTACTTTATGTTATTTATAGAGTTCTTTCATGCTTTCTGTCTAATTTCTTGCAGGCCTATTTATATGTATTGTTTTAGGTTTTGGGGTAACATAACATTTTCAAGCTTCCTAAATGTTACCTTGTATTGAAAAATACAAAGGAAATTAACTACCTTAATGCCTCTTTAAGTTATAGTTTAAGAGAGGTTATTGAAATAATAAGAGAGGACTTGAAATAATAACAAAATAGGATAACTTATTTTATATATTGCTTTATAATTTATACAGCACTTTTCTTACAGTTTTTATCTCCAAGGGTCAGAAATGTTGTTACTTGATGAAGCAAGTCAAAGAGTTAGTAAATAAGACCACTATTTGAATCCATGTCCTTTGATCTGAGATAAAATGCTCTTGATTTTTATTCTCATTTTGTTAGAACAACTTCATTCTTTTATCATTGAGTAGTCACAAATCCTTTGTTGTTTAATCATTTTTCAGTTATATTCAACTTTTCATAATCCTATGGTTTTCTTGGCAGATACTAGAACAGTTAGCCATTTCCTTCTCCAGTTTATTTTGCAGAAAAGGAAAGTGAAGCAAATTTAAGTGACTTGTCCAATTATATTTTCTCCTTTCATAATTCTTATTATCATTACTTTAAGGAGCATATACTATGTGTCTTGTTTGCTAGAGTTCTTTTAATCACACTTTCCCATGCAAACTAAATAAAAAACAAAACAAAACAGGAGGAAGGACAGATATCACTCAATTACTAAGTGTCTGAGACTGGATCTAAACTCAGAAAAATAAATCTTCCTGATCCCAAGTCTGACATTCTATTCACTGGGCCATCTAGCTGCCTTTACTTGTCTCATCATGGAAATTCTTACAGAAACACTCCCCCATACACCCCCCCACACACCCATGTGGCAATACAATTATCTCAAGAGAACTTTTTTATTGTTTTATTCTTAAATTACTAATAATGTTTAGTAGGAGTTGAAACATATGATATACTCCATATCATCTGGAATGTAAATAATGAGGAAATTTCAATGGCTATAATTGTTGTTTTTGATTTCCAAAAAAAATTATGATATGATTTACACTTAAAAATTATGATTTTTCCAATGAATACTCACTTACAGATATTGAAATACTTTAAAAATACTTTTAAAAATAAAGTTTAATTGAATGCTCACTCTGATGAAGCAAGTATACTAAGCATTTTGGGATATATGAAGTTGTTTTAGTTAGATGGGCAGATAACATCTAAATATTTGACAGATTAAAATAAACATATACATATATAAAATAATAATTCAAGGAGAAATATAGAAAACAAAGATACATATGAGGGTATGATATGGAAGCAGAGGGAGAAAGGATGATTATAATGGATGGAGAAACAGAGAACCTTGTTGGTTAGCATCTTTCATTGACTACCTGTGTGAACTTAAGCAAATAAATCATTTAACATCTTTTGCCCTTTCTGTGACAATATTGCCTTATCTGTAAGATAATATCAAAGGTTCTATCCCATTCTAAATTTCTGATTTCATGATTTATATCTACAGAGAGATTACTTGCTTTGATAAAATCATGGATAATTCATAATATCAAATATTCTAGATTATATTAGGTTATGTGTGTTTCATTTTACTGTGTTCAAATTCTTTGAAAATCAGGATATGTACAACACAGCACATTGATACTCTACACTAATACAACTCTCCTTACTTGCTAATCACATAGCACAATGTAAATCTTAGTTAATTTTAATCCAACATTCAGATCAATAAACTTTAATGTAGTACCTACTAAGAATAAAGGTCTTTGTTAGATGCTGGGAATTCAAGGATAAAAATTAGTCAAAGGGACCTAAATTTATAGGAGAATTGAATCTATGAGAGCATCTAAGTCAACCTCCTTCATTTTTACAGATAGATAAATTGAGAACAAGATAGTCTGACATACCTTACAAGTTGTAGGCTTAGCAGTGGTAGTGGGCTATGCCATGAAAGGAACTTAGAATCCAAATTCAACCCTATTTCTAGTATCATGTTACTCCATTACTGAAGGACCTTAAAATCTAACTAGGAGTTAAGAAATTTATAATACAAGATACCTGAAAAATTTTAGGGATTAAGATTAGTCCTAATTCCCTTAGTCTTTGAGACATATCACAGTTAAATATAATACAAAATAAAGAATCATAAAAGCAAAGGAAGAATCAGAAAAAATATTTCAAGAATGTTTGAGAGGGGACATAACATTGATTATTCTGAAGCTTTCATTTTCCTGTCTCTGAGAATGCTGTACTAAATTTCTAAGGCTTCTCCAGTCTCTCATATTGTGTGATCCTATGAAGATATTTTCAGTTGTTTCTTTGATACTTTCTACAAGAAGAAGAATATATCTGTACATAGAACTAGCTCATATAACTAGACATATAACTGTCCCACTGAGGCAGCTCAGTGGCACAGCAGGAGTGTTGGGTTGGTATCAGGAAGGTCTGAACTCAAATTCTATCTCAGCCTGTTTGTAATGGTTTGGGGCAAATAACTTAAAATCTATTTGACTCAGTTTCCTTACTGTAAAATAAGGATAGCAATAACATCTACACCCCAGCGTTGCTGTGAGGATCAAATGAGATAATATTTGTAACATGCTTAGCATAGGATTTTTCACAGTAGGAGGTATGTAAATATTAACTATTATTAGTATTACTTCTAGTATTACCCATAATTATACACTATTTTCCTTCACTTGATCACTATCAAGGCAAGATAAATGATCACCTTTAACAGTGCTTTTAAAATTCCCCTGCAAGAAAAATTTCCATGAAAACATAACAGAAAAGTCAAAGAAAGGAAGACCAATATTCACAGAATTTCTTTTTTAAGCTTAAAGCCTGATACTGATTAGGCCTCTTGACTGATTTTCTTTTATTCCTACCCTAGTTTCTTTTAGGTTCTGGCCATGTGGGCCAAGACTTCTTTTCATGGTTCATCTCATTCACCTGAATCTCCCCAGTCTAATGAATATTTATCACATTTTTATAGACCTCCTGAGAAGGAGAGTCTCACTTTCCTAAGTAAGTCATTCCAATGTATCTGACCTTCACTATCCTCATTCTTCTAAATGCAGTTCAGAATCTTTCTTTCTGTGGCTTAATTTCACTTCCTCTCAGTTATGCTTTTGAGGGGAATAGAAACAATTGGCTATTGTCACCCAAACAATGTTTTCCTATTCTTGAATATCTCTAATAAGTAATTCATTAGGTTTCTCTCTTCTAGGTTAAAAAAAATATTTTCTTTAATTTGTTTTCTAAGGTTTTGCTTCTTTTTCTAGATTTGAGGTTCTTTGAGAGCAGTGATTGTACATCATACATTTTTTGCATAGTTACAAAGACATTTTGGAAGTCACTTACAGTTACACTTACATTTACTAAGTGCCCAATAAACATTTGTTAAATTCAGTTAGACCCTTTATCCCAATATCTAGGCACCTTTCTGCTTTTTTCCTTTTTTCCTCCCTCTAACTTAGATTAAACAGAAGCTCAAAATTAAAAAACCCAAAAAGATTCATACAGGAAAATATAACTTCTATGCTTAATGATGATTTTGAAGTTAAGTCATATAAACCAAAGTAAAGATAGGTAAATGTGATTTTTAGATGGCTGCACTTAATGTATTAGGTTCTATCCCCTAAGGTGTAGTTTTAGTTAGCTTACTGAAATGGGAAGGAGATGCTGAAAAATAAGAAGAAAAACAATTATGAAATACATGTACATTAGAATAGGACACCCTGTTTATAGCAGAACAAAATGAACAAACTGGAAATGCTTAAATGTGCCATGGGCCAGTTGGGAGTGAGGCAAAAACAGGAGGAGGGGATTCCATTAATACACTCATGTTGGCTGAAGGAAAAGTACTAGCCACTTACATTGCCAAACAAAATAAGAATCTTATGTCCAGAAACAACTTTGGAACATCCTTCCCCTGACTGCATCTATGACCTTGAGCAACTTAACAGAAAGAAGTAGGATATTTTTCTCTCCATCACCCCCTGGAGACCATTCTCTGAAACAGCTAGTGCTGCCTCCTCAGGAGGCTAGTTTTCACCTGTTTATAAAAGAACATGCAGGCAGAAGAATGAGTATGAAAAGGAAGAAAATTGACCTTTTCCAGGATAATGGATTAAAAATGTCTACAGCTTCTGAAATAGAAATCTTAAAGGTATATTCCTCATTCTCCTAGTCCTCATGTGTTATGCATTCCTTTTTCCTTTGCTCAAATGAATATGCAAACTAAAATTTTTAAAAAATTAAACAAATTCACAATTTAAAAAGTTTTTAAAGGAGAACAGATATAAATAATAGAGAAATGAAGATGAGCACAATTAATTAAAAAAAACATTTAATTTTAGTTTGGGGCCACTACTTATTCCAATGTGGGCTCTGTGAGAGTTTTATCAGCATGAAAAGTATGTTTAATAGGGCAGGAAAGCTGTTTATGATTCTAGGCAACTGGTATATTATCCAGAAATTTGCTTCTTTAATGAACAGAAATGAAATCATATTAAAGACTCACTAAAAACTTAGAAGGAACTCCTTCACTTTACTCTTTTTTACAGAAAGAAAACATGGCTTAATAGATAGAAGGTTGATCTTAGAGGTAGAAGAGCTGAAATCAGGTCCTGTTTCTGCTTACATAGTAACTGGATGCTCAAAGGTGTCACCTAATTTCAGGACACTAGGATGGTCTTTTAAGAGAACAAGTTGAACATCAACCTAATTTTTTGGAGTCCTATAGCAACAGTTCCTCACTTTCATAAAACAATTATTATGCCCATAGAGATATTAAACTTCCTTTACCTTTTGACCCTGCAATACCATTACTTAGTCTATTTACAAAGCTTGGGGAAAAGGCAAAAAAAAAAAAAAAACAACTCATATGTCCTAAAATGTTCATAGTGGCTCTCTTGGTGCTGGCAGTGAACTAGAAATTGCAGGAATACCCATTAATCATGGAATTGTTGAACAAGTTGTAGTATATGATGGTGACAGAATATTATTGTGCCATAAGAAATGATAAACAATGTTTTAGAGAAAACATGGAAAGACTTGCACAAAATAAGGAAAAGTGAAATGAGCAGAACCAAGAGAACATTGTGCACAGTAATACAGATATTGTTTTAAGAATGATTTTAAGAGAATGTTATTTTGACTATTATAAATTACCTAAATTAACTATTGATATATGAAGAAAGACACAATCTGCATCCAGAAAAAGAATTAATAAATAGAAATATGTATAGATTGTTTTTATACATACACACATATGTTTAATGGTAACCCAATAGGGGCATGGAGCAAAAAATGATTACTATTTAAAAGGAATAACAAGTTGCACATAATAGATATAAAATGTTATATGTAATCATCTTTTTTATTGTAGTATATTATAGGAATGCTTGTTTTATTTAACAAATTAAAAAATAAATTTAAAAATTACACTTGAATCAGCTTCTAAATATATTTTAAACTTATTTGTACCCTTCTCTGAGATATGACAATTTAAGAGATATTTATGCAAATGTAAATATGTATGTTAAAAAAGAAACTTAGGGGACATTAATAAATTATCACTTGAGTTATACCAATATCCCCATTTTCAAACCTTAGACTATATGGGATCTATTGTTAGACCATCTTCTTATAACTAGACATTCCATTAATAAAACAGTAATAATTTAATTCAGAATTTCAAAAATAAACTATTTCCATTCCTCCTATCAGGTCAAATTTGCCTACATGGTGCAATATGAAATTGTAGATGTCTAATTACATGGGGTGGTGATAAGCAATTACCTGAGTTTACTGAAGAAGATTAGGAAATTTCATTTATCAAAGATCTTCTATTTATTTTCTTGTAATAAATACACATTGGATGAATTTTTGAAGTCTTGTTTCAATGAATATCAGCAATATATGAGGGAGATAAGATGGGAGACCAAACCTTGACATTTATGAATAAAATTTGAAAATACAGAATTATAGAATGTTAGAGTTGGAAGAGACTTGAATGGCTTATACAAAAAGAATCTTATTAGAAGATATCCAACAAGAGGTAATCCAAAGTCTGTTGGAAGACCTTCAGACAAGGGGAATTTCATAATCTCCTGAGACTGCCCATTACTTTGAATTATGTTGTGATATGGAACCACCTGGCAGTAGCTGCTGGATGTCTCAGACCTATAGAATGGATCTCTTCATGTGAGAGGATAATGATGATACAAGAAGACAGAAATTTCAAACTTCAATTTATCACCTTACAAGTTTTATACACTATTTATGGTTCTTCTGACACCAAAGAGAACAGTTAATTCTTCAACCACATGACATAATCATTCAAAGCAACAAGTCATCTTACTATTTCTCCCCTGAGTCTTCTTTTCTCTGGGCCAAGAATATCAATTTCTCTTAATCAGTTTTCATGGGACATGAGCTCAAGATCTTTCACCATCATGGTTGCCCTCCTTTGGATGATCTCCATCTTATCAACCTTTCAAACAAAATAAAGTCAGTTATATCATGCCTGATGGAATTATATTTTTCTAACATTTGTATAATTTATGGATAGCTGTATGAAAAAATATTATATTGACAATTTACACTGTTATCTAACAATTTTGAAATGCTTATTTATGTCAGTGGAGAGAGTTGAGAAGGATCACTAATTTGTTGGATCACTAAAACGGCCCAGACAAACAGGAGCTCATCCATCTAAAGAAGGGTTACAAGTAACACAGGAAGATTTGAACCTTTTTCAGCATGTTATCAGTTAAAAGAAATGTGACTGTTTGGCCTGAACAAGAAAAGACTTAGGGGAGGATGTGGTTCCTGTATTCAAATATTTGAGGGGTTGTCATGTGAAATTGAGATTAAGTTGATTTCCCTCAGAAGGCCAATCTAAGAACAAATAAATGACAGTGTTTGGCTTAGTATAAGAACACATTTCCAATAGTTCAAACTAATCCAAAATGGAATGAGGTGATTTTTAGATGTAATGAATTCCCTTTCATTGGCTTTTTCTCTGACCAGGTCTCAGTAATCATTTATTAGGAATGTTGAAGATGGGATCCAAATTGTGAATAAGGGTTAGGCTAGATGACTTCTGAAGTCCTTCCAACTTAAATATTTCTGTGGATTCATAAAAACAGAGCTGAATATGGAATCATAAAAAAAGTTCAAATCTAGCTCTATCATATAAAAGCTACATAAATTTGGGAAATACATTTTACTCATCTGAATCAATTTCCTTCTTCTCTGAGAAAATACTACCTATCTCTTAGGGTTATTGTGAAGATCAAATTAGCCTCTGTGTGTGTGTGTGTGTGTGTGTGTGTGTGTGTGTCTGTCTGTCTGTCTCTGTTCCTCTGCCTTTCATACACACACACATATATGTGAATTATGTATCATCTTCATTATCAAGCATCATCAATTCATTCTTCTCTTTTTCCTTTTACTCTTCACCATTATTCTAGAGAAAAGAGTGCTGAACTTGGATCAGAAGACCAGGAACAATAAGGATAAACTGCAAAAAAGGAAAATTTAAGGATTGTGGAGAGAAAAATCTTAACATTAGAACTATCAAAAACTTGTGTAAGTAATGTAAAATTCACCACCTCCTTTCAGAGATATTTAAGAAAAGGCTAGGAAACAATATAAAAGGAATAATAATAATAACAACAATAAATACAATGATGATCATGGTCATGATGATCATAATAGCTCATGTTTACATGTTACTTTGAAGTTTATTAGTCACTACTAGTGTTATCTCATTTAATGCTCACAACATTTCTTTCTGGTAGCTGCTCTTAAGCAGTTAGATGGTCTTCTAAATAGACTGTTGAATTTGGGAGTCAGGAAGACTTGAGATGAGACCCTTAATCTGTTTCATTTAACTTTCAGGGTCGATTTTCCTTATCTGTAAAATGGACATAATGATAATGCTTACTTCCCAGGGTTGTTAGGCTCAAATGAGGTAACATGTGCAAAGTACTTGAAAACTTTGAAACTCTCTTTAAATGCTAGCTATTTTTACTATAATTATAGATGATGAAAATGAATTTTACATCAGCAAAGTAATCTGCCTAAGGTTACACAACTAATGAGTGTTTAAAAGGAGCATTCATGTTCAGGTCTTTATGACTCCAAGCTCAATGCTCCAACTACTAGGTCACTTAACTTCACCTCATGTAGACTCTTTTCATATAAGAATTGAACTAAATGACAGCTAAGGTCTCTGTCACCTCTCAAATTCCATGATTCCATGATGAAGTTGAATCTTAACCTATCTATAATCTTGGGTAAATATTTCAATTTATTTTAATGGCTCCAGGAATGAAAATTTCTCCAAAGAATTACTACAGCCATTCAGTATAGAATGACATAATTTTATTGGGAAAATAGTCTTTGTAGCTTAACTAGAGACCCTTCAAAGTTAGGATCAAGGAAGAAAAGACAACAGTGGAAGGACAATAGAGTAATACTCTCTTATATTTCCTTACAAAAATACTTCCTTTCTTCCTTTCAGAAATAAAAGCAAAAACTACCATTTCCAAAACAGGATGAGATAGGACAAGAACTAAATCAAGAATGTTGCCAGTGCCTTGTAACTGATGATCTTTTGACAAGAAGGGTACTCCTAATGCATAGTTACATTAAGATCTTATCATTCTATCAATCTCCTTTCTGTGCAGCTCAGGATTTCTAAAGGTTTTAGGGATTTTACAGGAAGAGAAAAAGTCTTGGTAAGGTTATTCCTATTGGTTTCCCATTTCTGATGTTACAGAAAAGAAGAAAATATGAGTGTACCTTTGAGTACCTTTGAAAAGGGAGATTCTAGCATAGAAGGTTTCAGTAACAGAAGATGGAAGATTTAAAGGAAGTTGCTTGGTTCTAAGTTAAAAAAAAAAGATATATGACTAGCAGCAAGACAGTTTGTCACAAGAAAAATCAGGCCCTGTAAATCAAAAATTTTATTTTTTAATTTTTGTTTTTTAATTACATTACCCTATGTGTAAATTTCTTCATCTATAAAATAAAAAGGTTGCAGTTTTTGTTCCAGGGCCAGATTTCTATAATTATGAAAAAGGACATTACAAAATAATAGATTTAAAGTTTTAAATTACATTTAATAAAAGAGGTAACAGGGGCCTAGTAAGTGAAGTAACTTTCAAATAAAAATAACAAACAAACAAAACCCAATATGCTTTAAATATGCTTTGTCTTTCTTCTAACAGTTTTTCTCTCTCTTCTAGATGCAGAGAGAAATTAAGTGACTTGATCATGATCATACAGGCCATAAAATGACAGAGCTGGAATTGAACCTGGGTCCTCTGACTTTGAATTTTAGTAATCTTTCCACTGCACCATGGCTCCATTTTCCATATTAGACATATATGGTATCTTAAGAATTTTATCACATGAGGCTCTCTTTTTATTTAAGATCATGAAAAGTCTTTAAATCAGTGAAGATAGAGAGAAAGTGTCATTTTTCTAGTAAATAATTTTGTATAGAAATTTTAAATGTAGGCTCTCTGAAGACACAGTCTAAATGCTATCCTAGATGCTAAGGTTCTGTAGCTATAGAGGTGGAAGAGAGTTAGTAAAATTGTGAAATTTAACATGAAGTATTTATTGTGAAAGTGCTATAATAATACAAATAAAGCAGAGATAGGGGAGGAAAAGAAAAGCAACAGAAAGAGGAGAGGAGGATAGAGAGAGAAAAGGGGAGAGAAGAGAAACAGGAAGGGAGAAAGAAAGAAAGAAAGAAAGAAAGAAAGAAAGAAAGAAAGAAAGAAAGAAAGAAAGAAAGAAAGAAAGAAAGAAAGAAAGAAAGAAAGAAAGAAAGAAATAGAGAGAGAAAGAGAGAAAGAAAAGAGAAAGAGAGAGAATGAAAGAGAGAGGGACAGAGAGAGTGAGAGAGACAGAGAGAGAGACAGAGAAAGAAAGAGAGGAAGAAAGGGAGAGGGAGAGGAAGAGGGAGGGAGAAGGAGAGAAAGAGGGAGAGGGAGAAAGAATAGAAGAAAGAAGAAGTTTAATTTGAGAAGATTTTTTAAACAACTGGTCCATTATTCCTATCACAGATAAAGGTCAAGTCAAGTTTGTGAAGCGGTAAATGAAAAGTTAACAGTTCAGCTCATCACTCCAAGCGAATCTATATAGTTTCATGGCATTCGTTTCTCTTCCTTTTCTCCCCTGCCCTGCTCTTCTCATTTTTGATTAGCTCATTCACTTAACTGTTGAAGCAAGCATTTGTCCTTCAAGTCCAATAAGTTCCACCTCCCATTAATCACGGGTTTGTTTGGTAGGAATTTCTAAAGTCCATCTCAGGCAAAGAGAGGGTTAGAAAGAATATATGGGAATACTTCAAAGTCCATAAACAAGACTGAAAACCAGGTCCCCATAGAATTATGTTTTGATGTACAAAACTAGCCCAGATAATTGATCACTATTATTTGATATCCCTGTCTTCTGCTCCCCAAAAAAGCAATACACACCCCCTCCACAACAATAATAACAACATAAAACAGTCTAATTATCATTAGCCTTGATTCCTATTTTTTTTTCTATTGTCACAAATGAATAATCAACAAATTTAGCATAGAATGTCAGAACTAGAAAAGCTTGGTCCAAACTTATGCAGGTATTTCTAAATATTCCTTCAGTTTGGGCTTGACAATTCCCTAATGAAGAGAATCTTAATAGATTTCAAATAGATTAATGAACTTTTGAAAAACTCTGTTGAGAAATAATTTGGTTAGTGGATAGAGAGCTTAGTCTAGAGTGAGGAAGACTAGGGTTTTTATACTGTCTCTTGTGCTTACTAATTGTGAGATCCTGGAAAAGTCACAGCCTCCAATTTTTGCACTCTTGGGCCAAGTAGAACCAAACTCCTTGTGTATATGTCACTTTTCACTCTGACTGTATAATCTACTTTTTCTTCCTTTGAATATATATCTTTAATATAATATTTTATGCTGCTTTTTAAAAATGTTCATCATCAGTAATAAGTTGCAGCTTATTTATATGAACCACAGATCTTTAATCATTCTTCTGCATGACTTTTGCATTGATGGTTATGTGATCTCATTGATGTAGATCACAGTATGTATCATAGCTCAATTCTGCCTTTTCACCTAATGTAATTCTTTTTCATTTCCTGTCATGAAATTTTCACAGAAATCTACCCAATTTGCTATATAGATTTTCCTCTTATTCTCCTGATATTACATTACATTATAATTAATTATATTTACATAATTATAATTACAATTAATGTTATATTACAATATGGTAATATAATATTATCAAAGAAGCATATCCATAGTTCATTTCCCACTCTTTTCCATCTCTCATTCATGCAGTGACTCTTTCTTTAGAATGTTTTTTGTTGTTATTCAGTCATTTCCAACTCTTTGTAACTCCATTTGAGATTTTCTTGGCAAAAATATCACAGTGGTTTGCCATTTCCTTTTCCAGCTCATTTTATAAATGAGGAAACTGAAAGAAACAGGGTTACGTGACTTGCCCACGGTCACACAACTACTAAATGTCTCAAGCCAGATTTGAACTAAAGATGAGTCTTCCTTATTCTAAGCTTGGCAGTTTGTTCACTGTACCATCTATCTGCTCTTAGAATACTTAAAAGATAGCAATAATATTTCGCCTAAATCTTTTTGAGGTTTTCAATCATCTATCAATTTTTCCTCAGTTTTTAAAACTGATGAATCAAACGTCTTGAAAACTGGGTTGGTTCAAGGATTGGCCTGTTTTGTGAATATATGTAACACAGACATACACAAACACACACACACATATATACATGTTTTTTTTTTTGTTGTTGTTGTCCTTCATATTCTATCCTTAAATGCTCTTCTTGTGTAGTCATACTGGACCATGTGCTGTTCTTCCTTCATGACATTCTATGTTCCATATCTATCCTTTACACTAGGTATATTACATGCTTGACATGCTGTACCTTCCCAATTCCACTACTTGAAGTCTCATTCAAGTTTCAAATATCATCTTCTATGCTTTCCTAATTGTTGGTGCTTTCTTATCCAAGGTTGTTTTGAATCTGTTTTGTCCAGTTATCATGTACAATTGTATATCTGTATGTAGTTTCCCAGGTTGGAATTTTAAACTCCTTGATGGCAGAGATTGCTTCAATTTTGTCTTTTTTTTAGTTTTATATTTATTATCATGTCTGTTACAAAATATGAGCTAAATAAATGTAACTAATTGATTTTAAAAATCTTTTGAATGAATTCTGTTTAAGCCCTCCAAAATGAAAATGCAATTTGAAAATGTTCTATAATAGTTTAGATTAGCAAAAAAAAATAATAATAAATAATGTACACTAAAAATAGTTCATATCTGGAAAGATATCCAAGGTCATGTATTCCAACTAGTTAAATTAAACAATTTTAAAATTTCAGATATTAAAGTTTTCAAGGAAGAAAAAGAAAACTGATGAAAGATGATTTTATTAAAAAAAAAAAAAAAAAGAAAGCACTCTTCCAAAGAATAAATTCTCTGGAAAAAAAAGGAGAATTAAAATATTGGAACAAAAAAAATGAAAAGTAAAAAAGAAGATCAATTAAGAATAATCAAAATAAATTAATACTGGAAAATATTCAGGAGTTCTAAAACTGTAAAAATATTAAAATTGAAGATAAAAATAAGTTATTACAAAAATGATAAAAATATACACGACATCCTTCAGGATATCATAAAAGGATGGTGGTAGCAGGGAGCAACTCCAGCTATTTTACTTTATTTATTTTATTTTATTTTTAAGTATACATGACCAAACTGTTATTTTGCTGTACAAAAAGAATCAGACTCTGAAATATTGTACAATTAGCTTGTGAAAGAAATCAAAAATGCAGGTGGGCAAAAATATAGGGATTGGGAATTCAATGTAATGGTTTTTAGTCATCTCCCAGAGTTCTTTCTCTGGGCGTAGCTGGTTCAGTTCATTACTGCTCCATTGTAAATGATTTGGTTGATCTCATTGCTGAGGATGGCCAAGTCCATCAGAACTGGTCATCACATAGTATTGTTTTTGAAGTATATAATGATCTCCTGGTCCTGCTCGTTTCCCTCAGCATCAGTTCTTGTAAGTCTCTCCAGGCAACTCCAGCTACTTTAGAAAAAAATGGGAAAAATAAGTATTGAAAATATAAAGATGTACAGAGTTTTTAATAGCCAGAAAATGTAGTTAAACTTCAGATGTATAACAAATAAAAATATTGCTAGTAGTCAAGGAAAAAAGTCTTTCACATTCAAAGAAAATTAGTCACATAATATAAATCTACTACTATATTACATTAAAAATTATTGCAAAAAGCAATAAAGATCAATTTCCTCTCAATATAACATATCTTACAAAATGAGCTAATGATCATTGAGTAGTAAAAAGTGATACTTTGAATACTTATCACAGCTCATCATAATCCATGACTTTCACCAGTCATACTTTTCTGGAATTTTCTCTCCTCACTGAAATTTCTAGCCAGCCATGCAGGTTGTTGATCAGACACATGGAGCTTAAGCCACAGAATGATTATGTGTGCTGCCTAAAATGAATTATGAAATATGAAGTTGTGCCTCTTCTTGATCTTTTTCATAATCCTCCTGCTGGCTGCCTTTTATTATTCTATTGATCATGCAATTATAACAACATTGGACTTCTGGATCTCTCATCTCTTCATAGCTTTCAGTCTTTTTCAATCATTGGACTTCATCTTATGACTAATTCAATTTGGTGGAACTAAAGAACAATATCCATTAAGGATATTGCTACAAAAAACCTTTGCCATTTGGCTTCTTCTCTAAATGTGCTAGTATTATAGTTTCATTTAAAGTTAATTCCTTTCTTCCTTCCAGAGTTTCAGGAAGTGGTTGAGAGAGTACTCTACTCAATCCAAGGGAAAGGTCTTTCAGAACAATTTTGTACAGTAAATTCCAAAAGCCAATGCCTAAAGTTTCAGCTGCTACTAGAATTAGGGTATTGTTCTAGGCCAGTTGAGCAATATGGACTGTGGGAGGAGATTCCAGGAATAAAAGATATAGGACCTAGATATTTATCAACTATTTTTTTTGGTAAGAATTATATTATATGCCTTTCTTTCTGGTATAGTTTGTGTGTGTGTATTTTTTCTTTGTTTTTGCCTTTTGGGGTACACATTGCTTGATATTATGTTGTAGTAAGAAAATTAGTATGGTATGAAAGAAATGGTAAGGTATGGTATGATAGGAAGCCTTAGTTGTAGAATCAGAGAATTTGAATACAAATTACCGATTTTTATCTATATAATCTTATATACCTTGGAGTCTGTTTCTTCTTCTGAGAAATGAGAGAAGTAGGCTAGATAATGTCAGAGGACTTTCTCAAATTTCTTTCAGCATTAGAATGAGGAACATAAAAATCAGTGACTAAGTCCAACTAACCACATTTTTTACCATCTTCTCAGATTTTCACAGTATCTATTTTAACTACTCTATCAGGATGCTTACTTATACTGACCTTACAGTACTAAAAAAAAATCCCATTTCCCCCTTCTCTTCCCCAAGATGAATGATTCAAGAAAGAAATAAGAATTGTGGAAACAGAATAGATGGCCTGTATTGAAGAAATAATTGAAATAAGCAAAACATATTGATCTTGGAGACAGGTTGTATAGCAAAAACCTTAAAGATCATAAGTTTCCCAGAAGAACAAAACATGTTTTTAAAAATTACACTGTAATAAAAGGCATATAAAGGAAAACATTCCAAACTTCTGATTGCAGAAAACAAAGTACAAACCAAAATAACCCTCAGGTTGTTGGGAGAGAAAGAGAGACAGAGACAGAAACAGAGACAGAGACAAAAAGAGAGAGAGAAAGAGAGAGATAGAGACAGAGACAAAGACCGAGACAGACAGAAAGACAGAGACACAAAGACAAACAGAAAGACAGAGACACAGAGAGACAGACAGACAGAGACAGAGACAGTGAGAGAGAGAGGATAAGCAAGAAGAATGAGAAGAAGAGGAGGAGGAAAGAAAGGAGAAAAAGGAGGAGGAAAAGAAAGAAGAGAAGGAGGCGAGAAAAAAAGAAAAAAGGAGAGGGAGGAAAGAAGAGAAGAAGAAAAGTTCATTATTTTAAGATTGAAGACACATAGTGATTAACATTTCCAATGAAAAACACCAAATTCTTAAAAAAACAAAACAAAACAAAACCAAGAGAAAGATCTTCAAATGTAGAGGAAAAACAATTTCTAATTAAAAAAAAAGACTATTCTGAATCCCCCGGAAAATTCAGAAGTCAATGAAATGACATGTTCCAAAGAGCAAATGAGATGTAATCAAAGTTAATAAACTTTGCACACTTAAGCCTCATCATCAATTTTAAAATATGATTTTCATTAAAAAAAGCTTTTTGTCAAATTCTTATGAAAATAAAACAGATTTGAGAAAATTATTTTCTTTGATAACGTGTCCAACAATAGACAGAAGAAAGATAAATGAGTACAGCACCCGAGGAAAGGGAAATAAATCCATAGGGTTAAAAAAACAAATAAAACTTTAAAAAAATTGCTAAACTAAAATAACAATAGAAGTATCACTTTGGATTTTTTTTCCCTTAAAGGTATACAAAGAAATAAGGATAAAGGTGAAAAGAGCAAGTAAAATCACCATGGATTAAATCTCAGATTTAAAGTCAACTGATATATTAGAATTATTTTTCTGTTATTTTTGTGTCTAAACTGCAGAATTAGAGGGCATTTCAGAAAAGCCATCAAATAGAAACAAAATAAGCTTTGAAGAAGAGGTATTGAAAATTAGGGGAAAAGTCTAAATAAGAACTCAAAAAAATTATATAAACAATAAACAAAACTAAAAACATGTTTTGAAATGATAAAAATGAAATATTTAAAGAGGTTAAGAAGCAAAATCAACAAAATAGTAAATTTATAAAGTCAAATCTCAACATAATTTGAAGGAACAAAAACAAATATCAGATCTTCCTATAGTTAATATGCTAAAAAAAAAAAAAAAAAACTGAAAACACACAAAAAAGAAAAGTTTCAAATATGCAGTTACCAGAATTAATAGATATAAATATTCTTAACAAAATAAAATACTCATTTGTAATAAAACTCCTATGAAGTATATTTTAAAAAGGACATTTTTATCACCATAAAACAAATCTAAACCTAAAAGTTAGTCTTATTTTCCATAGAAATATACTAGAAGCCTTCTTAAACATGACAGGAATAAAAGAAAGAAGTCTATTGTCCTGTTTTATTTTACAGAGATCTAAAAATGTTAGTAATAATTGTAAGATCAGAAAGCTTTGAGCATAGGCAAAGAAGAGATAGTTATCCTTTTTTTGCTAATTATAAGATGGTTTACTTGGAAAATTCTACTAAACAAGCAAAGATAGTAATTAAGACAATCAATAATTTCTGCAAAGTTGTAGGTTGCAGAATAAACCCGCAAAAATCAATATTTTTCTATTTCTATATACAGTAATCATAACAGTCAAGAAGCAATAATAGAAAGGGAAATATTTTAAAACCCATAAAACACATAAAATATTTGGGGATCGGTCTACCCAAAGTCATATGACATGTATCAATTTAATTCTGAGTTTTTTTTTTTAAATAAAGAACAATTTAAAACATTGGAGGAAAATCTATTGCTTATGACTGGATTGTGCAAAGTAATAAAAATGTTAACATTATGAAAGTTAATTCCATTTTCAGCATGATATTTTATGGAACTTGACAAAATATAATAAATACATTTGGAGAAACATTATCTAAAATTTCAAGATAAATAGTTTAAAAGATAGTAATGAAGACTAAATTTTATTTCCAGACCTCAAATGATATTGTAAAGTAGCAGCCATGAAAACATCTTTGTCTTATCTGTTCTAATGATTTGCTTTTCAATCAAAGCTTTCAATTGTCACATGAAAAAAAATGCTCTGAATCATTACTGATTAGGGAAACAAAAATTAAAACAACTTTGAGATATCTTACACATACATATCTGATTAATCAGCTAGCATGATAGGGAGAAAAAGAAATTTTTCAGGGGATATGAAATAATAAAGATAATTAATTATAATTAAAGTACATCTAGGGTCTTGTTGGATGGAGCTGGGCCTGAGGTCAGGAAGACCTGAGTTCAAATTCAATTTGACATTTACTAACTGTGACCCTGGATGAGTCACTTAATATCAATGGCAAATCCTCGAGTATTTTTGCCAATAAAGTCCTATAACAAAGTCACAAAAGGCTGGACACTACTGGAGGAGTGAACAACAATAGCAAACTAACATCTATCTATTCCTTCAGGATTTTGAGTTGTAGTTTCTATTGGCCTGGCAACTTGAACTCAAAAAAATTATAGTTGTTTGTTTTTATTGTATCTTTACTTATTTAGGATTTAACTTACTCTTAACTTTTTTTTTTTAATCATTTACAACCCCAAAGTCATTCTTACTTGAGAAAACAAACATTAAAAAATTTGTAGTTCTGACATCTAATTCATGTCCATTATTATCACATTGACCTTGTGGGTTGGGACTGGTTTTTAGTTTCCTTCTAGAATTTTTTCAGTAGCTAAAATGTTTATTTTCTCTCCTTCCCAATATATTAAAAAAATCTTTTATACTTAGTAAAACAATTTCTCTTATTGATCATGTCCAAAATTATGTCTTATGATTCTCTTTTTTTATTGTCTCTGATATTTACTTTCAGCTTCTAATTAGCTTCAGTATTTGTGATACAATTCTAAAACATGTATGTTTTATCTTTGTATTCATTGTATTATTATTCTACTGTTATCTCTCTTTTTGATTGATTTTTGTTGTTGTTGTTGTTGTTGCTCTCACATTGGTCCTTTTAGAGAGATTATTTTCTTCCTTCTTGCTGCAATTATTTCTTTGAATCTTTAGAATTAGTTTTTCTGAGAGCTTCCCATTCCTTTTGCACTGATTCAGCTTTTGAATTTGAGACCAAATCATGTTGCAAAGTCCACACTTTCAGAGTAAATAAAATATATAAACTATATTTAGACCCCTACTTGTTCTCAATCACTAGTTTTTAAGATGATTGGATTACCACCCAATATTCCTCTCATTTCTACTTCAGTAATTTTTGTTGGTTACAGTTGGAACCAGAATATCAATTCCTTTGTTGTTGTTGTTATTGTCATTATTGTTATTAAATAAGGAAATTATTATTAAAGCAATTCAAGAATGTGTTTGCTGCCTTGCATTTGGTGGATATAAAATCACATCAAAATCCAAATCATTACAGTTCCCCATTACTGCTATAGCATGCTTCCATAGCACATTTTTGACTTTTGTCAAATATCTCACATATTTCTACTTTCCTTCCAGGTGCTCTGTAGTGAATGAATATTCACCTCCTTAAATATATTATTACTGTTTCTTCCTTTAGTAGTTATTAACTTTAGTTACTAACTGTGACCCTGGATGAGTCATTTAATATCAATGGCAAATCCTTGAGTATTTTTGCCAAGAAAGTCCCATAACAAAGTCACAAAAGGCTGGACACTACTGGAGGAGTGAATAACAATAGCAAACTAACATCTATCTATTCCTTCAGGATTTTGAGTTGTAGTTTCTATTGGCCTGGCAACTTGAACTCAAAAAAACTGTATCCCACCATGCATTCTTATTTTAGTCAAATGATTCTATCCAACCTACTTTTCTTCCCTTTTTTTTCACCTCTCTAGATGCAGCTAAATAGAAGGCAGGATCAAGTGCTGGACTTGTGTTTGAATAATGCCTCAGACACAGACTATTTGGATGCTAGGCAAGTCATCTGATCTCTTTGTTCTAGTTTTCTTATCCTTAATATGGGAAAAATATTAGCACCTATTTCACAAGATTGTTCTGAGAATCAAATGAAATATATAAAATACTTTTATAAATCTTAAGTTTTATATAAACATTTTCTATTATTGTTCTCTTTCTTTTGCATAAACTATTATATTCTTCTATAGTAATACTCAAATTTCACCTCTAATCCAATCCCAATAACTCTTAGGGGGTCAAATCTGCATGTTTATCTTCTAGTTCACTTGCCAATCCTTCTAAAATTGCATATATTCGTGTACTGATATAGCTTTTATTGATAGTACTATTTTGGGATTTTGTTTCCTGTTACTTATAGGGCACGTCTACTGTTCTCTTTCTTCCCATATTATAGTTATTACTCTCTATGATCCCTGGCTTAATAGAGATACATTTAGATAGTTTTCTCCCTCCTATTTTGTTTTTGTTTTCCACTTCTTGGTCATATTTTTAAGGTGTGTGTGTCTATGTGTATTTCTGTGTGTGTCTGTGTATATTAGGTGCACTTCAATCCTGTTTAAGAGTCCAGAGTTTATGTATTTTAACCAATAGTCTGGAAAGCATATCTTATCATCTTAAGCTAATTATTTATCCATTTACTGCCTCTATTTTTTTTCTTTCCAAAATCCTTACTGTCACTAATCAGATGTGATTGAAAATATCACTTGTGACTATAGGTTCCTTATTTTCTTGTCCAAGACTTCTTAATAATACCTTCTAGTTTCTATCAATATTATTTTCCCTGTATGAATCACTAGAAGCAAGTTGTGCATGCTAGATTTGAAAAATTTTGTTAGATACTCACTTGAGGTTATTCTGAATAGGACATGTATAGGACAGTCAATTGTTATTTTGGTATCCTCCAGTAGAGAGTCACCCACTACTATTTTCTTCCTCTGGATCTATATTGGATGAATTTTTTCCAGATGACAACTGTGATTTCATCACAATTTCTTAGAGTGGAAGCAGCTTTTTCTTTCTCTGAGGATTCAGACATCTCATTTTGGAAAGAGTATCATACCCATTACTTTGGTCCAACTGTTCAGAGATATTTCTTCTAGCCTTCCTTTGCACACAAGCTTTTACAATCCCTTCTACTACATTGATCATGGAATTTGTTTGTTTATTTGTATCTTGAAGCATTCCTTCCATCTTTCAAAAAAGAAAAGAAAGAAGATCATCATCATCATGATTACTACGATTAATAATATCCTTCCATTATTGTCAAATGGTGTCAAAGATCAAAAAAATAGGTTGTGGTCTTAGTTGGGTGGAATACCACACTTCTCTTAAATTCATCTCCCAATCATTAAGGGATTCCTACTCATTAAGATTCTTTTGGTAGTCATGTCAAGAACATAGAATGATGAGTTGAATATCGTTGGATGCACTATTACTACAAATGGAATCATAAGGGCCACAGAGTAAACAAATTTTCTTGAGTACTCAACTTATTAGAGATACAATTTTTGCTCTTAGAGAGAGAAGCAATAAGATTAAAATTTTAAGATCTGGTGTCTACAAGCTATGAGACTTAGTTTGGTGTTACTTTGAACAAATTACAATCACTTCTAGGCTTCATGTTCTTAACTGTGCATTGGGAATAAGAATGTACAATCTATCTCAAGATATTATACTGATGAAAAAGGTTCACTCAATGAAAAGCCTATAAAAATGCAAACTATATTTTTATAGGATTGGTATAGGGAAGGAAGGGGACAGTTTCTAGAGCACTGGATCTGGAAAATCAGAAAAGTCAGATTTGAATCTGAACTGTGTCACTTCTTGTATGTGTGATTGTATATATATATATATATATACACACATCTGTGTGTGTGTGTGTGTGTGTGTTAACTTTTTTGACCCTCCTTATTTTATCTACAAAATGAATATAAATGAATATACTAATACTTTCTTAACTCACTGGGTGTTGTACTCAAGCATTTAATTAGCTTTAAGACACTGGATAAATAAGTGCTAACTATGATTACCACCGAGTGACTTAGAGAATAGGAATAATTTAGTTCATTTATAAATAGCTAAATTCAATTAATTAATCAACAAGTATATCTTAAGCATCTATTATGTGGCATTTACTGGGGTGGTATTAGTAACAAAAATAGAATAAATGAAAAAGAAATCAATAAATATGCATTAAGTACTTACTATGTGCCAAACACTATGCTAAGCACAAGAGATACAAAATGGCAACAGACTATTCCTCTCCTTAAAGAGTTCAAAATCTACTAAAGTAGACAATATACAAACAAATATATGTTGCATGTACAAAGACACACACACACAAACCTATAAATATATACAGAAAGACTGAGAAATACACAGAGAGACAAGAGACAGAGACAGTAACAGAAACAGAGAGAGACAGAGAAGAAACTACATACAAGATAAATGAGAAATAATCAACAGAAGGAAGGCACTAGTTTAGAAGGATTGAAGACTTTTAACAAAAGATAAGATTTTATAAGATTTTTATTTGGGACTTCAAGGAAAATAAGGAAAGCAGTAATAGGTGTGGAAGAGGAAGAGTGTTACAAGGAGGAGAGCCAGAGAAAATGATTAGAATTGAAACATATAATATCTTCTTCAAGAAACAGGGAGGAGGCTGGTATCACTGGATCAAAGAATATGTGTGAGGCAATAAGAAATTAGAAGACTAGAAAGATAAGAGACTAAAAGGTTACTAAAAGAAATGACCATTCTTTTCTCAAGTAACTTAAATTTGGTTGAGGAAATAACATATGGCTGGTAGATTGCGCCAAAGAAGGGTAGCAGCAAAGCCATAGGTCATAAGTTGTTTTAGAGGGAAATTTTAGCCTTGAAGTCTTGACATAATTTAGATTTCTGACTGGATTGATTACCTTTATAGAGTGGAACTAAGGAACTAAACTGGCCTCCATTATTAGAGCCTTCTTCCTATTTGCCTAAGGGATTAATTTTTATCAATTCCTCTGCTAACCACACCTAACATTGAAGACCTCATCAATAGTATGCCACAAGTGAGGAACCTTAAGGTTTATTTGACAATCTGTGTATAAGAGAGTAATGCAGAATAAGCCTAGAAAGGTAGACTGAAGCCAGGTTATGAGCTGGAGAATTCCTAAATAGTGTGGTCATATCTATCACACTTCTTATGCTGAATTGTTTAGTCAGTTTGGGTGTTAAAATCAGTTCTAAATTATTCCCTCAGGAAACCAGAATTTCCAGGACTTTCATGTTTAACTTTAAAACCATGTTGTGTTCTAAGGCAAAAAAAGAAAAAAATGTTCTTCCCTCCCTCCACCCCCCAGGTTTATTTCTAATGAATTCAACTCTCAGTGCTATAAACTCAGAATGCTACAACATTCATCTGCATTACATCCATAAGTATCTCCCATCTCTGTTTATGTCTCCCTCACTCTCACTCCCCACCTTCCCCCAGGCAAGGATCTGTGTGGTAAGCTGTGTATTTGCAAGTAAGGATTTCAGTACTTTGAGCAGTATGTCATTCCATTCAACAGAATCTGTAGAAGAACAGAATCTGTAGCATTCTAACTAGTCTTTCTAACTTTGTCTATTCTTTTTACCCTAATGATTTAATAGACGAACAAGTCCATTTTCTCTTACCTCCACCATGGTCAACTATTGCAAAGGTTATTTTCTTGGAGGATGGGAAGAACTCTGTAGGCTCTGTCAGTCACCTAGGGTTTCAGGCAAGTTAAATTAGTAAAATTATTCCTACAGGATCACTATTCCTCTTGGTGCAGAGTGGCATTAAGCACTGGCAGAATGGATTGTGTTGTATGCCACATTATCCAGGTTACATAGTCTTTTTTTTTTTCTTGTGATATCAATTATAATTCACCTAGTGGGGGAAGCTAGTGAAATATTTTATTACAGATAGCTATCTAACATCTACTAACAAATAGCTATTTGTCCATATACTGTTTTTCTCCAAAAACTTCAGTTCCTAACTTAGGACAGAAACCATTTAACAAATGATATCACACATTTTTTCCTTTATTGGCTTAAAAAAATAGAGGCATTGAACCAATTAAGGGGACATCATAGAATAGAACAGAAGGAAACATACAAGATGGATGGAAATTGCACTGGAATGTTAACAGCCACAAGAAGACAGAAAGTAAAGAGCAAGAAGGTCACTGAACAAATATTTTAATAATGCTTTATTTGAAATTCCATCAGTTACACATTATTACCTCTACCATGCTGCAGAAACACAGGAGGGATAATGTGAACAGTCTTATTTATAATACAACAAACCTCAGCACCTCTAGGGCGGGCATCAGCCACCAAGCATTTTCATTCTGCAATGCATTTATTTTCTGACTCTTCTATACCATGCTGTCTCCCTCAAACTGAATAAGTGCATACATTTTCAACCCAAGATTAGTATAATAACAATTTCCCCATTTTTTTCTGTTTGTTTTTAACTTTCTGAAAATGAATCTCTTTTTGGCCTATCTCATGTCAGTATAATTTCCATAAATTCCATGAAAGGATCTAGCCAAACCATTAAAAAGCTCAGATATTGTTTATTATATTTAAAAATAGATACATAAATGAAGAATGGAAATCGATGATCTGTCTTAGTAGAAGTGTCATGGTATAGTGAAAAGGTTACTGAACCTAGTTGCAGCTTCACCAATAACTAGCTATGAAACCTTAGACAAGTTGCTTTTTATACTCCTAGTCTCTGCCTCCTCATCTGTAAAACTGAGACAGCAATATCCAATTTACCTATGTAATTGGGATGGTATGGAAATGTTTTGAAAAAGCATGCATAGCAATGCAACAACAACAACAACAATGCAAAGATTTTTCTCAGCATGAAGGTGATGAGTATGGTAGGAATGGGGGAAGTCTCCCCACCAATGCAGATCACAGTTTTCCTCTGACTTTGAAGGTAAATTCTAGGGACTTGTCTTGAGATATGTAGGAGGAAAATTAGTTACAATAGATAGTGTCAGAGATGGAATTTGAGCTGAAGTCTTTCAGATTCTAAGACTATTACTCCAGGCAGGATACTTCATTGCTTCTGAAGGGCTGTGCATATTTTAATTTGTCCCAGAGCTTACCAGGATCTCAATAATCTGATATTAATTTTTTTTATGAAGTCCCAGTAGCAGGTCTAATTGCTTGCTATATCCTAGAAATATTATTCCCACTTTAGAGCAAAAGTTGAGTTTCTTTTGGAGAATGTTATTTCCCCCCAAATTTCTATAAGATCAGACTTAAATATAGTTAACATTAACTGTATTTTTGAATTTCATTTTTAGAATAATTTAAATGCTAATAAATACAGTTTAGAATATATAAAAACAGAATAAAATGTTATTTCTAATAGGCAGTATGTGTTTATATCAGTTTGCAGTTCTCTTAGTGTCCTTGTCAGACAATTTCGATTTCATTAGCCTTTCACGGACATTAGGCATGTGTTAATGTCTTCACACTTTTATACTGGCAGATAGCTATTCCTTGCTGTTGGTAGGAAAATGGACTTATAATTTCAGACTCATAACTTAAACACTTAGAGAGAACAGACTGACACAGAATAGCAGGATTGAGTTAACCCAGAAAGAAACTGGACATTTGCCTGGTGGTCCTTAAAAACAAAGTGGTAGCAAGAGGAAGAGAAAACCAACCAGTTATCTTAGAACTTTGGCCAATATTTTTATATCTCACAAGTTCATGAAATGTTTATAGAGGTTATCCAATCTTATAAGGAATAATAGACAAATGCTAATTTTAATAATCTCCTCTTCTTATGATTTCTGACATCCAGTTTCACCACTGCAAGTCAGAGTGAATACCCCCTACTGTGACCACCTCTCTCACTTTCTTTTTCTCTCTATCTCTGTCTCCTCTCATTATTATTCACCACCTACATCTCATTTCTAATTCTTCTCCTCCAGTTTCTTCTTTTATGTTCTTTATAAATCCAGTGTCAATTATAAATAATCTCTTGTTCACCCTAACTTTACTCTTTTCCCATTCCATGGAGTTATCTAAAACCATGCATTCTTTAAAGATACCTTATCAGTGCCAATCCTTTCTTTATCTCCTCCCTGCTTCTCTTCTGATTTTCAAGAATCTTAGGATCTACAGAAGGGAAATTTCACAGTGAGAAGTCCCTATGTGCCAAGGGAATTTCTAGGATGAGAAGAAAGCTCTTATAGTGGCAAAATCCTAAGAGTCAGAAGCATAATTATCAAGGCAAAGAAACATAGCCATCTTGTGCCCATCTCTAAAATGGACATCTTCTGAAGGAACTCATTAATTGGGGAAGAGGGTTAAAATAGTGGAAACAATATCTTGTCTTCCTTCCTCTTCTCTTCCCTTATTCCTTCCAAAGTTATTCTTTACTTCCGTTGTGAGTAAACCTCTCATTCCATCATTCCTTTACTAGCTTTACTCCCCTCCTCACTTAGTCTTCTTCATTCAATTCAATTGTGCATTCTCCTCAGCCCTTGAATAGTTGTCTTTCTTTAAAAGAAAAAAAAAAAGACTAGTAACTGATGTTCTTTTTTTTTTTTACTGACTCCTATTTCTCAGTACCACTCAGTACTGCCTTGCAGCAAAAGAAGTACAGAAAAGCAAAACCAATTAATACATAGGTTATATCTGAGAATTTAAACTTCATCCAATACATCTCCTCAATTACCTTTCTTCCCAGAAGTGAGAGCCATTCTTCCCTTTCAGTCCCTAGAAATCTTGATTGTTCATTGCATTAGTCATGATCTTTCTGTTTGTATTTTTGTAGTCATCATAAAAAGTTTTTTTTTTGTTTTCACTTATTTTGCTCTTCATTACTCCATACAAATCTTTCTATAGTTCGTTGAAATTTTCACATTGGCAACATACGGCTCAATAATATTTCATTATATTCAAAAATCACAATTTATTTGACTGTCCAGTTAAGGTACCCACTTTCCTTCCAGTTATTTGCAACAATTAAAAAAAAAAAAGTAGTATAAATATTTTCATTTGCTATTCCCTCTGTCTTTAAACTTTTGGAGTTATATAGTTACAAATTTTCAAAGTTCCCACAATACAGATTCACCAATTAAGATAATTCCTATTATCTGCCCTCTTTTCTAGCTTATCGATTAATAAAGTAAACGTATTAATAGAAAACATTATGAGTTTTGTTGACTAAGTGATAGTAAAATTTATGAGACTTTATCTCCTATCCTCCCTCATTAGGTGCATAGCAATTCACCTGGTACTTGGCAGTTCTTTTGTCCATCTTTATTAACTTTCAATCACTATTCTTCTCAAAGGTTACTTTCTCCAAATCCTGAAAAAAATTACCTGAGGTCATCAGATGGACATTTCCTCATGTTGCCCCATCTACTCTCCCAAATCCCTCAATATCTTAACACTACGTGTCCTCTTTATCTGAAATGATGAGATGAATCTGCCTTGCCAAGACTAGCATGTTTGTCTTTGCCTTTGACTCCTTTACTTCTAACATCCTCCATAACCTTGATCTAGAAATATTTATGTTTCTTCAACCTTTCTCTAATTCTTCTTAATTCTACTGATTCTCCTTAAATAGATATGTTTATGAAATCCAAGTACTAAAAAGAAACACTCCTCCAAATTGTATCCCTCTGAAATGATATTCCTGTCTTTCACCAATTTCCTTTAATATTAAGACAGCAAAACATATAGTCTACATGAACTATTTTCATTACTTCTCCTATTTTTTTCTCAACTACTTTCAATTGCTACTCTTCTCAAAACTTCTTATTGTTAAGTCATTAATAGCCTTTTGACTGATGAGTCTAACAATGGTTTATCACTCATTCTTCTTCTTCTTTGTATCATGTAACATTGTTGAGCATCTCATTCTTTTTGACACCTTCTCATCCCTTGACTTCCATAATATTGAGATATCATGATTCTTCTACTTCTCCTTTGGTTCACTATTTCTTTTATTGACTCTTTGTCCTCCTCATCGTGTTCCTTAAGGCTTTAGATTTTATTCATTATTCTTTGTTGTCCTCTAAGACTTTGGGTCTTACCCACTTTATTTTAATTTACATGTTCTTTCTGTTATTCTTATCCACATTCATGTTATCAATTTTTACCTCTATACAAAAAATTCCTAAATCAGCATTTCAAAACTTAATCCTTTCTGGAGCTCTATTGCTGTATTTTTAGCTGCTTACTGGGCATTTACAAATGGTGAGACACCATTGATATCTCTAAACTTACTTGTACTTTAAATTCAACATATCCCAAACTGAACTTCCACTCACCATTCCAGTTTTCCCCCATATGTTTTCTATAATATACTCTATGTTACAGTCAAATCAGGTTGACTGTTCTTGCTTTTTTTCAGATTTTCAAATTTTCCTCATCCTTGATATAAACTGTTTACCTTTACCTGTCATTTTTTTTTTCTTTCCTTCAAAGCCCAACTCAGGTAATAGCTATATGCTCATGATTTTTCTGTCTTCCTTCCAGTCCCTTTTCCATATATTTCAAACTGGAAATTACTTTTTTTCCCTTAAATTTCTCATAGAACTTTGAATCTCTCCTATGTATTTATCCTATTCAGTGTGTGTGTGTGTGTGTGTGTGTGGCTGTGTGTGTGTGTGTTAAATATATTTTCTCCCATATTAAACTATAAGTTTCCTGAGAACTGAATAGTACTCAAAACCATATTTTATGTTTGTGCTCTCCCTTGCTTTGCATAGTATTGTGTCTTTCTTTTTTCTGTTATAATATTATTTCCTTGCTTGTGTATTGACTAAGCCATGTTCATGCCCTATGTTGTTCTTTCTTCATTTGTAAAAGATTCAATAGCCATTCATTCATTCAATGAGGTCATTCATTCATTCAATGAGTGAATTTATTAAATACTTCATATATAAAGTTGCCATGATTTGCCATAGGAAACTTATAGTAAGTTAAATAGTCACAAAGCTCTTTTTAATAACACAAGAGAAACAGGTCAAGCAGTTTGAGCTCCTAGGTATTCAAATTTAAGTGAAGAGATTAGAAAAAATAGAAACAACTTATTTTAATTTATATATTGTTCATGATAAATAATTTAAATTAGTTTGTCAATTCAATAGCTAAATTATTTTTAATAAGTTGTTTAAAGATATGACAACTTATTTGAAAAGAATAAATATTTTTAACCATTTCATTTTGAATTAATGAAGGCTTGCAATCAAGCAATCTCCTCATTCAGGAAAACAAAAAACTGTTGTCAAGAAACAGCATTAGAGAGAGAGTCCTGTAAAAATAGCTGTATTCCCAAATTTTTTGAAGTTACATTACAATAGAAGAGACATACATATTATATTGTGACAACATTGCCATATATATTTGTAATTCATGAGAGCAAGCATCTATATTTTAACTATTGATTGCCCAATAGCAAACAGTTATGTAACAGTAGGTGAGGACTGAATGGGTTCAATACATATAAGTGGATACAAGATTGCTAATTTACTCATACTCTTAAATTTAGGTTGAAAAGACAAAGACTCATTCAGTGATTTTCTCTGGATAATAAACCAAGATTAGATTTGGATGATGAGAAGATTCTGAGAAAAGCACATTATACATATACAAGTTATTATTAATCCCCGTTTACAGATTTAAAAAGATATCCCAAAGATAATTAAATAACACAGCTAGTTATATTGCAGTTAGCCAACAAGACTTAGTCCCCACCCCTAGCCTGCTAGCTTTAAATGAGACCTTTGAATTCATTATTGCAAGACAGTCTGAATGAAAGCACTGCTCTACCAATTTAGAATTGCATCTGCTCTGCAACACATAATCTTCTAGGGCAAAGGTGTCAAATAGGCTGTAACATAGCCTGTAACAATCCTAAATGCTGCCAATCAGATTGAAATATAATTGGTAAATATTTAAGAAAATAAAGAACACAGTACAACATAGATAATGTTACTATGTGGTTTTCTAAGTGTTATGATACCTACAGGGAGCCATCTCTAAGTTTGCTGGTATACATTTCTGTGTGAATTTGATACCATTGTTTTAAAGTTACTGCATTTCAGAAAGCTTAATGAACTTCCCTAGGGACACACTAGCAATATATACCTTATTGACGTCTACACTTGAGTCAATGTCATAGCAATGCTGAAGCACCAGTATCTTTTTTTTCCCCCACTATACCACGCAACCTTTGACTATCTGATATAATTTAATTTAATTTTAGTCAGTCAGTTTAGTCAATGAATCAATAAACAATTATTAAATGCCTAGTATGCACAAAATACTTTATTAGGTACTGAGAATACACAAAGCAAGGTAAAAGACAGTCCTGTTCTCAAAGATCACATAGGGAGGAGAACATGCAAACAATAAGGTAAAAACAAATTACATGTAGGATAAACTGGAAATAATTGACAGAGGGAAGGAACTACGGAAGCTAGGAAAGGCTTCTTGGAGAAAGTAGGACTTTAACTGAAATATGAAAGAGATGAGCAGAGAGAACATTTCAGCCACTCAAGTTCACAACTATAAAATCAATCCTGGGAATGATTCATCACAATTAAAGTAGAAAATGAATAATTGCTTAGACTCTTCGAAAAAGTTTTGGCACTTGCAGGGGACCTTTTGAGGTTAAAGTTATTTAGAAGGAAACAATTTATTAAAAGACAAATAAGTCCTTAAGCGACTCAGAGTGGCTAGCCCATGTATCCTGGCTAAGCATTTATCTGTGAGAGCAGTACATTACTCTGACTCATTCATTTTATTATCTATTTGCCTCTTGGGGCATTGTTTAATATTTAATGCTTCTTTTATATTTATTGAGCATTTATCAAGTACCATGGGACCATTAAAAAACATTCCACTGTCTTACAATCCTTATTGGCAGAAAGTTTTCCCTCCTATCTAAACTGTATTCTTCCTGCTGCTGAATGAAAGAAACCATTCTTTTTTGTTGTCTTCCTTTTGAGGACTAGAACTGATACATTCAGTTCATTCTGAGCTGTAGCCCTACAGTAATTGTCCCCAAAGCACTGTATCAACCTTTTAGATTTTTTGTTAATCCATTTTTGCTTCTGTTTTTTTAAATATCTCAGCTTATAGATGAGTTCCCTATGCATCCACATTGTTCTCCTTAGACAGTTCCGTATTTTCTTCATCTGAATCATGCGTTTTTATTTTTATAATTTTATTCTTTGGAAGTTTTGCACTACCTTAGGAAGCCTTTCTGTGAGATACAACACATATTTTTTCTTAACTCTGCTCCAATCTACTGTGTGTGTCAGACTATTTCTAGCTTTGTCCTCTTTATCTATCACACACTGGAAGATGGAGTGGTCAATTCCTCCCAAGGTTCCCATCATTTCTACTTCAGCAACCATTGCCTCCTTACTTGTCAGAAGGAGATCCAAAATAGCAAATTTTTTTATCTCTTCTTCCAAAAGGAAGACTTGTACAGTGCAGTTCATAAACTATCTTTTCACATGCTTGACATGTGCTATCAAACCTCACTGATGCCCCAGATTGCCTTTCTTCATAGAGTCTGTTTTCCAATATTTCAATGACTTCCAAGCTTTCCAAATCATTACTCAATTATAGGGACTTTAAAAATCACATGAACAAAAATTGAATAATGGCATTGATTAATATCTTTTAGTAGTGTATAGGTTTTTTCGTTTCTTTAAAAAGCCATTAATGTAAAATACTGCCTAGAGAATTCCGCAGTTCACCCATCAATATTAAATGGCTCCTATGTGCAATATGTTTCATTAGGTATCCAAAGAAATACAGATAGTATTAAGATGTGATTCTTCTTCTCCTGGATCTTATAATTTGGCAGAAGATTTCTTTTTTTGTTAAATGCAGAAAATTATGGGACATGATAGGTACTTAAGGCAATAAGAAAAGATAAATTCTTAGAAGTATTTATTATCTTTGTTTAAATGTTTCAAGCTTAAACTATAGAAAGAAAAGTTCGATTTGATTCTCTAACAAGTGGAGAACTGTAGTAACACTGTTCTTAATGGTGAAAAATGTCTCTTGTTTTATAGGATATATGCATTTCAACACAGAAAACCATTTTTTGACTTTCTATGGAGAATTCATACCTAAACTGATTGAATCAAAATCTTGTGATCAGGAAAGAGTTAAGATATCTGTCAACTTTGTGGCATTCTGCATGTTATAATTTGCTAGTAATTCTATATCTAGTGGATATTTTAACCTCACCTAACAATTTACATTTCCTTTTCTTTGATAATATTTTCAACTTCTTGGAGGAATTTATCATTTCTATCACATCCTTCACAGTATCTTTTCTCAACTGCCCATTATCTTCTTAAGCCTCCAGGCTAGAGTATATTTTCTTTCTAATTTCTATCTTTTCCTTCTAATTCCATACTTTAAAAATTTAGACTTTTTTTTCTTCTTAATGTTTATTAAAAATGTGCCAAGAAAACTAGGCCCTAATATCCCTCTTCTATAGCAGCTATTACTGTGCTGCATGGAGCATCATAGTCTATTTTTTTAAATTTAGTATTTTATTTTAGTATGTCATTTCCCCCCAATTACATGTAAAAGCATTTCTAATATTAATTTTTAAAATGGGTCTCTATATGCACTTTCCTTATTATTTATTTAATTTGCCATTTACTTCTTTTGCTGAGGAGTAAGGTGGACTTTAACAGGTCTTAGACTTGGAATCAGGGATACCTGGATTTGACAGATACTTATCAGCTGTGTGACTGGCCTTTCTTAACTTAAGTTTTCTGAACCTCAGCTTCCTCTTCTATAAAATGGGAATAATAACATCTATGTCACAGGACTGTTGTAGTAGTCAAATGAGATCATGCCTGAAATGATCTTTTAAAAACTCCATATAAATTTATGCCTGAAATGAGACCCTTTTAAAGAAAAGACCCCAGAACAATAACAGCAATAAAAACAATAAAACTTTTAAGCATCATAACCATAATCAGTTATGAATTTGGGGTATTTCTGTATATAATGAAAAGACGCTATTATTCAGACCTTTTTTCTTTGACCAAATTTGGAGATGTCTACATTAGATTACAAGGTCCAGTTAATGCATTGAAAGAGCAGAAATCTGTGAAACTTGATGAAAATCTGAAGGATATTATACTTTAAAAAAAAAGCCTCATGCCTATTCTCTCCAATATCAGAGATGTCTTAATGGAGGTGAAAGAATTTTTAAAAGCTGTTTTAGGAAATGGTTATAGACCACCAGGGTAAAGAAATAAGCAAATGTGGAAATATTTATGCAGAGGAAGGATGTCTATAAAAACAGGAGAACATTGATCACCAGGGATTGCAGAGCTACCCTGAAACTGATTCAAATAGGAGCAGAGCTATGGAGACTAAACTGACCAGAGAGGTGTTATCAAGAGAGTACCAGGCCAGTAAGATCAAAGCATCTGCTAAACATAAAACTAAGTCAAATGCTTTCCAATCAGAATTTCTTTGGAAAAAATATGTCAATGTACTATATAACTTATTCACTCTCGGAAGATGCTAGGACATTATAGTAGTAATCATTAAATATGATTATTTAATCATAATCCCCCATTATGATTAAAATACAAAAATGTCTTCCAAGGTGACTAAACTTGCCCATGATGACTTTTACCTATTCTAAACAAACATAACTGATTAAAATATTTTGCTTTATGTTGCAGTGGGAAGAACATTGACTGAAAAAAAAGACCTTTTTGAAATATCTCTGATTCTTACTACTTGGGTGATTTTGGGCAAATTGATAAATCTTCCTGGGTTTAAATTTCTTTAGCTATAAAATTAGGAAGTTGGATTAGATGAATTCTAAGGTCACTTCCAATTCTAGGATCTATATGGTTTTTCATCTATGATTGCTTGTATCCCCTAAAGTCCTTCAGTGGCAGGGCATATGCTAGACACAATTGGGAAATAAGTGCCATTTTTCTTCAATGTCTCCATACCACTCTTACTTTCAATCTTTTTGAACCTTACAATCTCTTTAACTGAACCCACATTACTGAACCCTCTAGTCAGGTCTGACCACAAGCTGGCCATAGTCTTGTATCTCCATATTCTGTGCCCCCTTCCTATCAAAACCCTATGCTAGCTGACATGTTGAAGGCAACTAATAAACTTCATATTGAGCTGTTCATGATTTATAGCATCTTAATGTACTACCCTTCTCAGGCAGATTTACCTTTTTGTAGGAGTAAGATCTTGCAGAAATTCAAGTATCAGGGACAAAAGGGAATTATTTGATACTGGAGCTCCTAAATAAGCCAACCTTGGAGGACATTAACAAACATCAGAAGTCATTATTCATTGTCATCTGTGGTCATTTATGCCCTATTTCAGTCTGTAGACCAAAACTAGTTCTCACTGAAATCATGTGCCAGTAGATTAGTGTTTTACAACAACAGATAGATGCATTGGTATGAAATTTCCCTTCCTTTGGAGGGGATGAAACAGAATGAAATAAAAATGATGGCAAAACTTCACAACCTGCCCACCACACATACACACAAGCACATACTTTTTCGTGTCCCCAATCAATCTTTGCATTTCAGTACTGTAGTCCATGTCATGGGTAAAAATTACTCCAGCTCCAGGACATATAGTATAGAGCTTCTCCAAAAGAAGGACTGGTTCTCATAGTAATATTTACTAAAAGAAGGGAGCTTTTAGGTTACTGAATTCAAACTCCTTATTCTGCATATGAGGGAATACAACTGTGTGTGAAGGGGAATGATTCATTCTATCAAGCATAGTAAGAAACAAAGCTCAGATTCAAACCTGGATCCTTTGGCTGCAAACTTAATTTCCATTATGTTAAATAGACAATAGTTTTGCTGGGCCAACTCAAAGCTTTTCCAGGAGGGTAGGCTCTTCTCAGTCAGTAGATAGTTACCTGTTCTATGCCAGGTACAGTGCTGAGACTGAGTATAAGTCATCATAATTCATTTATTTGTTGTTTCATTCATTAGATTGTATGAAATGAACCTGTGTTTTTATTATTATAGGAAAGTCCCAGGTAGAAAACTCTTACCAAAGGCATATCTCTGCCTCTTTTGCAGTTCAGTCTTAGACCATTGCTTGACAGTGAAAAATTAAATGATTTGTTTTTGGTCACAAAGCAAATTTGTATTAGAAGCAGCCATTAAATTTTGGTCATAATGATGATAAAGGTAAACATATCTTGCTGAGATTCCTGAGGTATTAATGCTCACATTGAACTAGTTCTGGAACACCCTTGCTTCTCTCTTTGACCATTTTCTCCAGTCATCTTCATCCCACTGGAAACTTGGACTCTATGCCTGGGTCCCCTTTCTCTTATAGGTAAGCTTTCTTTTTATCTTCCCAGGGACCTCTCCTCACCTCATCCTCCAAACCTACCCTCCTAGTCCGTTTTTCTTCTCCTCTCACCTGTGTAGTACTCCTTTAAGTGGTGTATTTCCCCCTCCCCCAATTAGAATGTTAATTCCTTGATGGAAGAATTTGACTTATTTACTTGTATTTCTATCCCCAACTCAACATTTCCTGATACTATAAGTAAAATTTTAATAAATAATTCTATCTATCTATCTGTTTCTCACCATGGGAAAAATTTTGTTTTTTTTTTTTCAGAATTTGTATTCTGTGATTGTGGTCTGGGTTTCTTCATTTTATCATATATTGGAGAAAGAGGTAGACACAAATAACAATTAGGTAAAGTTTTTATGATCCAAAAAAATCAAAGCTGGATCTTGAAGGATAGAAGATTGAAGGTAAAGATTCAAGGAAAGGAGAAATGCAAAAATACAGAGGTGGTTAGACTGCTGAATGTGTTAGGAGAAAGTCAAATTCTGTGGTGTAATTTTTCTAGAATAAGGAAGAATGTGAGATCAGACTACAGAGATAGGTTGGAACTTGGCTTTAAATGCTAGTCCAAAAAGTTTGTACTTAATGGAGTGATGTAATCTGGACTTTTCATTGGGAAAGTAATGGCAATGCTAATGCTTAATTGAATAAGGAGGGATTGTATGGCATATCTATTAGGTGTCTATTGGAATCTATTGGATTTGGGAGATATGAACCAGCCTAGCAACAGTAAGAATGATAAGAAAGTAATTTATATAAGTGATAATGTATTGATATTTAAAAAGAGTTAGTTGTTTTAGAGGATATCTTATAGTAAATAAATCTAGTTTGTGGGTATCTGTACTTAATAGGTGAATTAATACAAGGGCAAGTATTCATTTTACAAAATAATTCTAAAAGGAATTGTTTTAAACAGGAGCTTTCTTTGATACATTGAAGTAGATTTTGAAGGTTTTGGACCTGTGATTTCCTTGCAACAGGGAGATTTTTGATGAGGAAATCTCCCTCTACTAATATTCTAATACAGCCCTATCTCTGCAAAAAGTGGGGGTTGCCTGGACCAGTATCAATCTGAAATAAAAATGGCTTCCCTATGTGTCACACATTAACTTAGTTTTATAATATAGTATTATTTGTTTTATCATATTTTTATTTATTTATTTTGATAATGATCTCCAAGTTGCATTTCAAATTATTCCAGCTGCAAAGGGGAGTGTTGTGGTCTGTATGCAAGTGCTCTGACCTAGAGCACTAAGGAAGTAAACAGCTTGTTTAAGGGTATACAACCAATATGGGTCAGAGTAGAGTGTGGAATTTAGGCCTTCCAGGATCCAAGAAAACTCAATGCTTATCCAGTAGGTTAGTGATTAATGAATAATTATTGACTTTTAACTAACTATTCACTACTGTATGTTTCCATCAATGCATTTAAAAAAGGATTCAATTTATAAAAATATTTCAGTGACATAATTCTTTGGGAGCATATATATTGCTGAAAACCATGCAATATTTTTAACAATAATCTCTTAGATGTTTATCTTATTGATCATTAAGAATTATAGTAATTAACAATTATTTTTTCTCCTTAGGCCTATATGCAAATATTTTATAGAACCCAAGAACCCAAGAAATGGTTATGAGGCAGATAAAAATATAGGAGGAAGACTAATCAAATTATCTCTCCCTTTTTCTCTACTAATGTCACTGTTTGCCTGAACTGTCAGTCAGCACTGATTGTTTGGATTGGGATGTTATGGTACAACTGATTTGTTGCTAATTGGCAGCTCAACCAACTGGTGATAGGGCATGGAGGAAATATGGAGAAAATGAGTTGTGTTCCTCCCCGCAGTCTGCTGATTCAACACAAAAAGAAGGTCATAGGCAGTAGTCTGAGGACAGAATGTCTACAGACGCTTTGAGAATGCTATAACCAACACTAACACGTTCTCAGATTGCTACTTGGTATCCTCCTGGCCACTGTGAATAAGGATAGTTGTCCAGCTGGGCCTTAGCCATCCCCAAATTGGGCAATGCCCCTCAATGTCCCGGTGTGGTCAGAATCCTACCTTTATAATGATGACTCCCTCTACTGCTTTCTATTTGATTTTCCAAACAGTGCCTAATAATGGCTTTGGCACTGTTAGGTATCCTGGGAAGTGTTAACTCTTTAAGCTTACTGGTGTAATTTATGTATGGTGGTTTATAATTTGTGATCCTTGAACTTAAAAAAAAAAAAAAAAAAACTCTTTAAATAAAAAAAAAAACTTATTTGTCATTTTATATAATTTATTTTATTCATTTAAAAACATTCTCAAAAGAAATAGAAAGGCTTTTTTTTTAAACAGAATATTGAAAAAGTTCATCACACATTCATAAACCTGATTTTGTCTTTTCCTGAATGACCAACACAATCTGAAAGTATTGGGGTCTCATGTGAAACAAGGGACCCAACTACAAAGAAAATACTGAAAGAAATGTGAATTTGGGGCCTTTAATCAAGGTTGGTGTCTAGATTATAATCAAGCTAGTTTATGATATTGCCCAAAAGGCTCAAAAAAAAAAATGCCACAAATTTGAAACTACATCATAAGCAGAATGCATTTTTCCTAACTACATTTATTGGTTTCCCAATAATTTGAAAATAAACAAAACCTTCTGGCTTCTCATGTCTATTGGGAGTTTGGGACTTTAGGTACACATATTTGAGAATATTTTGCATAAATCTGCATATGTTTACATGCAATGACAGACATACTGTAGCTTTCCAAATGTGGCTAGGGTAATTTAATCTTCTACAACATTTTGCATAGCATATGTAGGTGTAATGTGCACAGAAACATTACCTGAATATATATGCAAAGTACATTTACCATGTAGTTGTCATGTGAAAAGGCGTAGGAAGGACTAAAGCATTTTACAGCATTATTTCTTAAATTGAAAGGAGTCAAATTAAGCCATATTAATACAGCAAGAAATTAGTATTATTTTGGTTTTCAATTTAGTATAAAAAGTCATTCTTTGAGTTAACTCCTTCAGTAACTTTTAGATTTGCATTTTGTAGTGCATTAGATTTGCCTCTTACCTTAACTTTTAAGTTATATTAGTTTTTAAAACAGCTACTGTGCATCTATTTGTGCCAAATGTCAAATTAACATTTGCTATGAATCAATAAATATCATATTTGTGTTAATATAATATCATCTTGAATATAAGGAATCTTATAGATTCAAAAGAAGGGGAATGTTTTTAAAACTTAAATGAACTTAGTTATTTGAAACTGTGCTCATTGTCTCCAGTGATATGAAGAGGGAAAAGGCTTATGTTAGTCTTTTGTTTTCCATGGGTGTAGCTACTGCTTTAAGTATTGTACTTTAAATGTAATTGGTCCATAATCCTCTTGGATTCTATATTTTTGTTGTTTGTTTTTGTTTTTGTAACTCCCCTTCATATAAAGTTCCTTAGACTTTGATCTTTTAAAGAAGCTGTGTTTTCCCCCAAAACATATCATTTTAAAACAAAAAAATTCACTAGGATTTCAAACAGAGCTTTAAAAAAAAGCTTATTATAAATTTAAAATCAGCAAATAAATAATGACAAATCTCAATATACAAAGGACAAAGAAGGGGTCTGCATATGAAACTGATAAGGTTTAGATTTAGGGAACCAAAATAAGATTAGGGTTTCTGGTGGTCAGGGAGTTAAATGATAAGGCCTAGTGGCAGGTTTAGGGTTCAGGGAGCCAAATGGAGAGGTTTGGCTCCCCTGCAACCCCTTGGGATTTGAGGCAAGGATAGGGAGTTTTGGCAACTTCCTTCTGACAGCACAGAGGTTCTCTATTAAAGAATTTGCAGACCTGAAAACCTAGATTGATAAAAGAAGTTTATTATAGGGATTGGAAGTAAGGTTAGAAATCCTGACAGAGAGGCAGAAAGTCTGGTTAGGAAACAGGTGAGCATAAATAGAGGATGGCACTGGAAAGAGTATTCCAGTGGACAGAGGCTCCTTGGCATAGCATGGCATAGCATAGCTGGCATGTTTGGAACCTCTTCAAAAAGAGGGTTTTAGTTTGACTCTTATAATGGGAGCTTTAGCTGAAGGGAAGTCGTGGGTAGAGTCCCAAGTTGGCTGGGTCACTGGGTTTCACTTTGAAACCCATCACTGGGTTTCAGTTTGAGCTGGAATTTGAATTGAATTCAATGAGTTTCAGGACTAAGCCGACCCCACCCAAATAACAAGGATGAAACTGTTTGTGCCTTGGAGCAGGGTCCCTCATTGAGGCAGAGTTGAAGGAAATTTTCTCCTTTAAGGATTTTTAAAGTTTCGGGGTCCCCTCTTCAAAACTAAGTTTGTTCTTTTTTAATGCGTATTAAATTTAACTAGATAATAATAACTTTGTTATATCCTCTTTTGAATTTTTTGTTTTCTTCTATATATTTCTAAAATATTTTATTAAGGTTTTCCTTTTCTTTCTATTTCTATATCTCTATACATCTCTGTATTTCTAATACTCTTCAGTACCACTACCATCACTCTTTCCTATGCCATGGGGCCCTTGTTAGGAGTTCTTTATAGATTTGAAATCACAAGTCCAGTTCCTATCATTGTATTCAAAACATTAGATATATGAATGTTTTTGTTAGTCATTTTTCAGTCTTGGGCAGCTCTTCATGAACCCATTTTGGATTTTTTTTTTAGCAAACATATTGAAGTGGTTTGTCATTTCCTTTTCCAGCTCCTTTTATAGATAAGCAAACTGTGAAAAACTGGGTCAATTGATTGCCCAGGGTCACATAGCTATTAAGTGTCTAAAGAGAGGTTTGAACTCAGGAAGGTGAGTCTTCTTGACACAGGGCCCAGAACTCTATCCACTTTGTCACCTAGGTACCCCTAAGATATATATATATATATATATATATATATATATATGTATGTAAGTATGTATCTATCTATCTTTCTATCTAATTATATCTAGATAGATAGATAGATAGGTAGATCTGTAGATCTATGATTCTGCTGGTGTGCTTACTTTTCTCACCAATGCAGATCATAATATCTTCATGACTTCTTATTCAATTTGGTTGTTCAATTGTTCTAGTTGTGTTCCAGTCTTCTTGATCCTTTTTGGTATTTTGTTGGCAAGGATCCTGGAATAGTTTGTCATTTTCTTTTCCAGTTCATTTTACAGATGAGGAAATTTAGACAAATAAGATTAAATGTCTTGTCCAGGGTCACATAGCTAATAAGTTTCTTTTTTCTTTTAAAGACTAATATGTATATAACTGATCTTGGTGTAAGTGTCAACTATTAGCTATCCAACCTACAATTCCATAAAATTTTAATGAGGATTTGGATTATGTACATTTTACATTTGTACCAGAGAGCTAATGTAAAAGGGAGCCTTGGAAGCCATCTAGTATAACCCTTTCATTGAACAAGGATGTTAATTGACTTGCCAGCATCATACAGGTACTAAGTATCAGAGATGGAATTTGAATAGAAGCCCTCTGATTTTAGACCTACTGTACCACAATATCACAGAATTTATATTTTGAGGGATTCTCAGCAGTCATCTAGTCAAATTCATAGTTTAAAAAAATCCCTACTATAATCTATTTAGCTGTATGGTCCTACAGTCTCTGCTTAACAGACTCTAATATTGAGTAATTCATGGCTACTAGGGGTAGCCCGTCTCATTTTTGGAATAGGTTTAATATTAGGAATTTTTTCCTCTGGCACTAAACTTAAATTGGCCATTTTGCAACTTCTATCCATTGCTTCTGGTTTTTCCCTCTGAGGCCAAACACAAACTGATATAATTTATCTTCCACATGACAACTCACAAAATAATTGAAGACAATAATTATACCTCTAATCACTTTTTTCTTCTCTAGAATAAATATCCCTATTTCCTGAAACCTATCATAATATGACATTGATTCAATACTCAGTACCTACCTGGTTATTTTCCTTCATATATTCTCTACTTTATCAAAGCAGCTAAGTGATATTGTGGATAATCCATTGAGCCTGGAATCAGGAAGATCTGATTCCAGTCTCAAACATTTAAAATTTGTGAAGCTGGACAAGTCATGTAACTCTTTCTCAGTTTCCTCAAATGTAAAATGCCATCTACCAAGCAGGGAAAGTGTAAGGATCAAAAGAGATTATACTTATAAAGTGCTTACCACTTTATTCCTGCCACATAGTAAACACTTAACAAATACCTTTTTTTTTCTCCCTTTCCTTAAATATTCGCACATCATCTTCAATTAAATTGCAGCCTACCTATGCTGACCATCTATGATGACAGCATCAAGACAAATATTCAAACTTACAAGAGGGACAAGCCTGGAGAAATAAATCAGTTCAATTTGAGATATCATGAAGGTAAGTTTCTGATAGATAAATTTCATAAAACTTGGAGATATGAGATTGTAATTATAGAGAAGAGATTGCTGATAGATATATGAATTCAATGGAGGTAATAATTAAAGTCATGGAGTGGATATGATACAGAGAGAAAGAAATCTGAGCCCTAAGCCTCGAGTCTTAGAATCTAGTTATTGGGAGATGAAGATTTAAACACATGCACGTACACACACACACACAGTCACAACCTTTCCACCAAAGTATTTATATTCTAAGAGGAAGGATGTACCTTTGCATCAATTGCATCAAATGTTAACAGAGAGCAAGAAAAATTGAACCCTGAAAGAGTACCATTGGAATTATAAGATAGAAACCATTGCTAACACTGAAAATAGCATTGTTTTTAGTAGGGGAGTGATTAAGGAATAATTTAATGATTCTTCTTCAAAATTGAGCAGTGATAGGTAGGAGAAATTTATAAATATAAGATTGAGTATAGATATATTCAATATTTTTATTGGTAACAGGGATAGAGATTAGTCCTGTGATTTCATTTATATAGAGAATTTTCTCTAATAACTTAGCTCAACAGCTTCTTCAAAATTTACTATCTTAAAACTTCATATAGCACTGAGTGATTAAGTAATTTGCTTTTGGTCACACAGCCAATGTGTCAAAGGAGAGACTTGAACCCATCTAGCTGCCATTGATGTCAGCTGTTATTTAGCATTATCTCCTATAGGATTAAAATATAAATACTGAAAACATATATTAATTTGTATCCAAGAAGAGAAATAACCAGCATTCATATGGGTGTTCCTGTGGAACACTTTTGAGGTAGTCCAGTTGAGGAAAAAGAGTGTTTTGAAGAGGTAGTGTTGAAGAGAGAAAAATGGGAATGATAAATGTAGAAAAAGCTTACAAAAGATGAATTCTATGTTGAAAATATTAGTGTCAGCCTTAACAATGGAAATGAGCTAGTTAATGCCAGATGGGTACAGCTCTGAAGGTCTAATTGATGTTAGTTTATTTGAATATCTATTGGATCTAGAAATCATATAGTTGCTTTTTCCCCTTTAATATTCTCATGTTGTTGCTTATTCTATTTCTAAGAAAATGATGACCTCATGAGTTGGTGTTTTAACCTGCATAAAAATTGAATTTAACTGAGATAGAGTTGTACAAAATTGGCAACTTCCCTCTTACTTGCAGTTATTGAAGTCCAGTGGCAATACAAAAGTCAAGATGACTGGGGATGTCCCAGGATACAATGGATAACTCAGTGATTGGGATCAATGATCAATTTAAAAAGCACCTACTGTGTACAGAGCACTGTGGTATACACTAAGAAAGCTAAAGCTTTAGGTAAGACAATCTGTTACTTTAAGAAATTTACATTCAGGTAGGGAATTAGATGCCAACAGAGTTAGTTACAATGCACCACATTACACAACAAGTGCATAAAATATTATAAAAATAACATGTTTCCAGGACAGGGGAAGAATATCATTACTAGTTGAAGTTTCAGGGAATGATTTTCTGAGGAATATTTGAGATGGCTCTTAAAAGACAGTATATTTCAACAGTCAAAGAAAGGGAATGAAAGACATCCATCCCAGGAGTATTGAACAGCATGAGAAAATATATGGAAGTATGAAAATTCAGGGTATATTTAAGAAACACATTTGCCCAATTTGGCTTAAGCAATATAATGATAACTCACATTTACATAGCGCTTTAAAGTTTTCTCTGATTTACATCCAAAGTGACAGCTTTGATCCTAATAACCCTGTAGAAAATAGGATTCAGAGAGGGTAAGTTGATTATGGTGGCACAACTAATAAGTATTAGAGGCAAGATCTGAGCCTAGTGCTTCTTCATGCCAAGACCCAAATCCTATATTCTTTGTAGCAGGTGGCTTCTCTGACATAAAAAGTCTATTTAGGAGACTAACATAAAATAGATTATAAAGGTATGGTGATACCAAGTTGTGCAAGACCTTGAGTGCCAGGCAAAAGAGATGTGTGTGTGTGTGTGTGTGTGTGTGTGTGTGTGTGTGTATGTTTGAAGCTACTGAAGACCTTGAAAGACAGAATGTGCTATGACCAGATAAAAAGATATAAAATGCTTATTTTTATAAAGGCATGAAGGGGAAGAAAAAGACCTGAAAAAGATTATAAAAAGACATTTGTGGGCGATACCTTGGACCTAACCTAGGGAAGTAAATAAAACAAATATAAGGGAATGGATAAGATTAAAAAAAATCACAGGACTTAATAAATAAGTTGGGAGAAAGGGAAAAAGAACTGGGAAGTTTAATAGAGCTAAAAAGTACAGAGAGGTCAAGGTGTATGGAGACTCGAGAAAAAAATCTTGATGGCTTTGGTAGCTAAATGGTTTTGGTGACCCAAGAGTCATAAGTTGTGGTAGAAATGTGAGAATGGATATATGCCTGCAAGAGACAGTAGAAAGAGTCAGAATAGAAAGAGACGCATGAAGCAGTGACAATTTTTTGAAGAAAGAGAAGAAAGAAATGTCCAGTAGTGGGATAAAGTGGAAAGGCCAAGCAAAAGAAGACAATAAAAGAAGATCTAAGTTTGCTGGTCATTAAATGAAAAATATTTAATGAGGAGGGAAAAGTTGAAACTGCATAAGAGGAATTAAATGATTTCTTGAGCATATTCAAGACAAAAGGGAATGGAATCAAGGTCACAGGGAGAAGGATCAAGAGTAGAAACAGCTTTTATATTAAAGTTGGAACATAAAGAGAAAGAGAAAAAGGTGCTGATTAAGTCTCGAGTGGATGAGAGAGACAGAGGCCTTGATCTTTTTGCAAATGATTAATTCATTTACTCAGGCCCAAAGATTGAGAATGAGGATGAGTATAGAAGGAAAGATGTTGCTACTGGTAATGATATAACAAGATGATAATGGAAGAGGGAAATCGCTGATCAGTAGGGAGTACTGATGATCCTTATTTATTATTTACCATGAATCTGTAGTCAGCAAAATCAGTTGAGTTTTCTTTAGGAGTAAGATTGTCAATGACAGCTTCCAATTCAATTCAATTTGACAATCATTTCTTAAGTGTCTACAACGTTCATAGTACTTTTTGCAGCATTTGGCCTTTCCCTTAGTTTAAGTAACCTCACTGAGCAGAAAGACAAGCTGAATTGCCTTTGGGACTGTTTCTATAATGATAAAAACTTAATCCCTGAAGTAAAAATTCCATTTTTAAAAGAATAAAATTTTTCTAGTGATTTTAGATGAATGTTAGTCATATCTCTGGGAATTAAAGTTGTTGATTATCCAAAGAGTCAGCTTTAAATTTCCTTGACTTTTAAAATCCTTCACAACTTGACCTCTGGTGGTCTTTCCATTATTTCCCTTCCTGAACTCTGTGTTTAAACCATACCGATATTCTTGCTGTTCCTTAATGGCATTCAATCAGTTGTCCCCTTGTTTTGTACTACTTTTTCTTGATATTTTGAATATGCACTTTCCTTCCTCCTGCTCTTTAGAAATCTTTATTTTTTTCTAAATTCAGTTCAGATGCTACCTCAAATGAAACCTTTCCTGACTGGTTCAGCTGAATATCTTTCCTTTTCCACAATCAAAAAGATAATTTCCTTGAATTTATTTTGTATATAGTTTTTATGAGATGCAGTATGACATTATTGAGAGCAGAGTCAGTTTTGAAGACAAAAAGATCTGGATTCAAGTCCATTTTTGAAATCTAATGACTATATCACCCCGACCAACAGACATTTCCCTTAGGAAATTCTCTAAGAAAATATAATTATGCATCTGGAGGAAATTTTACTTCTTAGGAGATCCCTATATGACCTCCTGGGTTCAATTCCTATCCTTTATATATACACATTTAAATACATCCATTATCTTCTTGATATAGATTCTCTGAGGGCAAAGATAGCTTTATTTTTGGCTTTGTATTATCAATACCCAGTGTAATGTATGGCATACAGTAGGGATTAATGAATGCTTAATGATTCATTTTGGTTGCTATGTTACAATGCATTATCAAAGAATGCACATGGGAAATGGTATAGGAATCAATATATAAACATTTATTAAGCATCTACTTTGTGCTTAATCTGTAAAATGAACTGGAAAAGGTAATGGCAAATCATTCCAGTATTTTGCTAAGAAAACCCCAAATGATATCACAAAAAGTCAACACAATTGAAATGACTCAACAACAACAATAAATATATGGTATGTATATGGTTTTAGCATTTAGTACAATGCTTAGCAAATAGATATGATTGAACAACAACAATCTGTGCCAGATACTGTGCTAAGCATTGGAAATGACATCAGAAGAACATATCATTGAAAAAAAGTGGCCAGTATGGCAGGAACAAGAGTTAACCATTAGTGTGTGCAAAGTCAAGAAAATGAGAGGAAGGACTCTAGCATTTTGAGTTAAATTCCTTTTAGTGTATTTTCAGGATATGAAGATAAGAGGACACAAATAGATTGTGCTCTGTATTGTTTGAGGGTAGGCTAGTATAAATGACATCATACATCATCTAAGTATAGAAGAAGGTGATTTAAAAGGAATTCAGGTCTCCTTCTTCTGGTTTCTCTTTTTAGCTATACTCATCTCTTTCTATATAACTCAGAGTAGCAAAAAGCTAACTGAACATATCCATCTGCTTCAGAGTTGTATAAAACCCCTAGAAAACAAAATAAGACATTTTAAAAGAAAGGCAAAAAAAAAAAAATCAGACTTATTTTTTGTTATATTCCTATTTTTATGTGTGGAAAATAATTTTACTTAGTAAATAAGAAACTTGCTCATGATATCTGACTTCCTAGGCCAAGTCCACCATATAGAGTTGGCACTGATATTATTTTATTTAACATTTTTGACATATATAAGAATCTCTTCATTATAGATAAATAAAAAAATTTATGTCAAAAAGACTAAGCAGAAACAATTAATTGAACCTTTTTTTTCCTATTTTTTTCCTTTTGTATTCTTTTTTTTTTTTGATAAAACCATATGGCCATAGTAAAGGTCATACAGAGTTCAGTGTTCCAAGGGAACAGTTATTGTAAAATACTTTGTTCAATTCCTTTCACTTCAACATACAATGAATTTAATATTGTATATTGATAATTTCCTTGGACAGAGACAAATTAACTCTTTAAATCAAGGTCATGATGATGAATATTGAATTTATTGAATAATAAAGGTCACTAATCATTTCTATAATCATCTCTAGAGGTATAAATTTCATGACATTTTCTGATATTATTAGCTACTTCAATATTTCAAGATTGCAATTTGATATGCATGGATACAGATGAGAACTTCTCTGTTTTTCTTCTTGTTCAGATAACATCTGAAATAATTCAGTTCTCAGTATTATTGTTCAGGAAGGTAAGCTGAAATAACATTCAATCAAATATATGTTCCTTAAGAAAAGATAATTTTTTTTCCATTTTGTATTTAAAACTTCATTGAGTACTGTATTCATACATTGAGTATGCATTTAATGAATATTCATAATATTATAGTAGATTAAATTAGAGCAGGATGGATGGCAATGTAAGTTCAAAAAGGTCATGTAGATAAAAAAATTTCACAGTGAAGTAGAAAGGGTTCACATTCATGATGGCTTGAATGCAAAATATAGTAGCATAATTTACCTATCTGACATGTGATGAGTCATTTTGAGTATCAGTTCTTTATCTATAAAATGAATATGATTTCCAAAGTCTTTCCAGATATAAATCTTTGATATTATAATGGAGAATGAAACAAAATCAACCAATATGAGGATCCATGGAAGGAACAGAGTACAATTACCAGTGGGAAGTAAAAATTGGGGACATGATAAGAATTTTTTGGGCAGACATGGTGAAACATTAGATGGAGTGTTGGGCCTGGAAGCAGGAAGACTTATCTTCCTGATTCAAATGTGGCCTGAGATACTTGCTAACTGTGTGACCTTGGGTAAATCAGTAAACTTTATCTCAGTTTCCTCATCTGTAAAATAAACTGGAAAAGGAAATAGAAACCACTATAGTATCTTTTCCAAGAAAACCTCAAATGCAGTTATGAGCAAACTGGATGACTGAAATGGTTGAACAACAATAGCAACAAAAGGATTTGAAGGTTTCTCATGTAAAAAAATGAAATTAGTTGTTTTATTTAATTACAGAATGCAGAGTTAGAGGCAATGGAGAAAAATTAGAGAAGCATATTCTAGGTTGATATAAGGGAACTCTCCAATAATTATTTGGAAACTATGTAACATTATCCAAAAGTGTAATGAGCTGCCTAAGTTAATATGAGTTCCCCATCAAAGGAGATCTCCAAAAACTCAATGACCACTTGTTTCTGATCTTATAGGACTTCTTTTTATGTATAGATGAATCAAAGTTTAATAGTGTAATGGAAAGAGGAATAGAATGTAATTTAAAAGGAAACAAAAGAATGTCAGATTTATAATCAAATACAATGGCTTTCTTGTTCTGTTACTTATTTGTATATGGTTAATGATTTCTAAGCCTCATATACCTAATATACAAAAGTAGGGAAATAGATTACTTCTAAGATCACTTCCAGATGAAAATTAGATCAGTGACCCTTTTCTCTTTAAGGTGGTATGGTGGAGTTCTTGATTTCTTAATTCTTTCCAGGTCAAGCACCAATATGAGTAACCTAAACTGAAAATTTTGATCTTGACTGGAATGAAAGAAAGTCATTCTCCAAAGTATTTCTTCCATAAATTTCTCAGGCCAACATCTGCGAACTACACATACACACACAAATACATACATACACACATCACTCAAAAGATTTAAGAATTTAGCACAAGAACTGGTCACTGTAGAAGTCTTCAGATTCTAAGTATGGTTGGACTATTCATATTGGGTAAAACTGTTAGTTATATATTAACTATAATATTGTTCACATTGCTTTGGGTCTGAAATCAGCAATAAAAAATCTTGTGAGCTGTTGTTGTTTTTGTTTTCTAGGCAAATGGATTAAATCAAATGGCATTTTCCTTTGAATGTATTGGATCCAGGTCTTGAGCTTTTTGCATGCATCTAAATCTTTTAAGAATCTATTTCTTGTTAGACCCAGAGTTTTCTTTTGTCCAATGTGTCCCAGATCATTTTGACATGAAAGCACTTCTAAAGATAACTTTTATAGATTAACCTTAATTTTTAAAAATCTAAAGTTTGGAAATTCCAACAGGAATACATTCAAATACCTTTTGATGCAATGTCAACAACACTATAAACATTTTGGAGTTAGGATCATGTAGCCAGAAAAAAAAAAAGAGGGAAGAGGAAAGAAGGATGGAATAAAGGAAAAATCAGGAAGGAAAGAAGACAGGAAAAAAAGAAAAGAAGGAAGGGAGAAAAGGAAAGAAGAAAGGAAGGAAGACAAAAATAAATTAAGAAAGAAAGGAAATAAATCAAAGAAAGAAGGAAGGAACTAAAGAAGAAAAAAGGAAGGAAAAAAAGTATAGCCACCATCATATAAACTTATTTATCAGTCATTTGGTTGGGAACTTCACACTCCTTTTTTTGCTTCCTTGGGCTCAACATTATCAAGGTCCAAAAGTATTATTATATATTTCCTTTCTGTCATACTCTCCTATAACTCTGATGTGATTTTCTTACAAAACCATGAGTTAAAAGATATGTTGTTCTCAAATGAAAACCATTGACTCAGCTTCCTGTTGTTATATTTTAAATTCTGCATGGTGTTTCATGATGGTGGTGGTGGTGGTCTGTTAATTTAGTGTGCACATCCAAACATCCATAACAAAGTAAGTAGAATCCTGCTGTAAAAGGAAAATATTAATATCTACTTTTAACATTATTTAGGTTATTTCATAATGCCAATTCTTGTATTAATCAATGAATTTGTTGAGTACTATCCTTCCTTACTTTCCCCTCACTTACTTAATATGCCCCAACAAAATAAACAAAAATAAATGAAGTTTGCTAAATATATTTTGATCCTGAAGTCAGTTATTGTTACTCCAAACCAATTTAAATGAATATATGCCCAAAGGCTCATAAACTTGAACTAATTTGAAACTATTGATACTCCAACATGAATAGGATAAAACTTTTTAGTCTGAAATTGATCAAATGCAATTTAAGCCTCTCAGGAGAAATTTTTAAATGATTTTAATTCACTTTTATTAAACACTGATGCAGAGTTATATAATAAGTCTTTGTAGATTTCTTGTTATTGTTGTTTTTTTCTATGAAGCAGATTACTAGGTTAAAAAAAATGCTCTAGCAGCCAAACTTCTATAACAGCTAACCAATACTTCTTCCATAAGACTGTTCTTTATTTTTTAATCTAAAGGAATGTATATTGGGAAGAGATGAAAATTAGTTTAGTTTAAAATAGTGTAATTAATAAAAATGGAGATTCACTATAAGAAAAGTATGCCAAACTTCTCACCCCTCAGTGGCTATAGGTTTCTGTTGAAGATTGTTTATTCCATGTTTTGTTTTGTTTTGTGTTATGGTCAAAATTTATGTGTTGTACAAAGGAAAATTTACAGATGCTCAAATTTGCCCTTTTAAACACTGTTTAAAAATAAAACATATTAAATAAAAAATTTTATAATTTCTCTAATATTTTAACAGATTTGTGACTTTATCTTTAATGATATTATTTGCAATGGCAAAGAACAAAAATGGCAAAAGAACAAAAATTGACTTATGGGTATACATATACATGTATGTATATAAGTTTTTGTTGTCTGTATAAAATATATATCAAATATTTATGTGATAAATTTGAAAAAAAAACATTTTATTCACAATCAACTATTTCCTTTCTTCATCCAATATGTATTAATTTAGTTTTTGCAGATGTTCTTCAGTTTTATGCATTGAAAATTACCTTTAATCCTTTGTAATTGCTTGTATTCCTAATATTTATGATAATGTATCCCTTACCTATACCTAGAAAAGATATGTTAGCTGTTTCTCTTCCCATTTTAATGGTATGATTATTAATATTATGGTCAAATATGTATTTTTGTTTGTTTAACATGTTTTATTTGCTCCCAATTACAAGTTTAAATTTTCTTTAACATTTTAAAGCTTTTTTATTTTCAAAACATGTGCATAGTTTTCAAAATTTACCTTCAAAAAATATTGTATTACAAAATTTTTTTCCCTCCCTTCCCCCTACTCACTACCCTAAATAGCAAGTAATACAATATATGTTTAACATTTTTTTAAAAGGTTTGAATTCCAAATTCTATCATTTTCTCCTTTCCTTTTCCTCACCCCTCCTCAAATGGTAAAAACTCAGATATAAGTTATAGAGGTGCAATTATAGTAATCATTTTCATATTAGTCATATTTGTAAAAGAAGAATAAAATTTAAAAAAAGTGAAAATAACATGCGTTAGTCTGTATTCAAACAAACATCAGTTTTTTCTCTGGAGATAAATAGCACACTTTATGATTAGTCCTTTGAGATTGTCTTGTCTCGTTGTATTGCAGAAATTAGCCAAGGCATTCACAATTCTTTATCAAACAATATTGCTGTTAACATGTACACGTTCTCTTGGTTCTGTTCACTTCACTTTGCATCATTTCGTGTAAGTTTTTCTGGGTTTTTCTGAAATTATCTTGCTTTCCATTGCAATCATATGCCATAGATTGTTTAGTTATTCACCAATTGAGGGGCATCCCTTGTATTTCTAATTCTTAACCACCAAAATAAAGAGTTACTATAAATAATTTTTTATAAATAAGTCCTTTTCTCCTTTTTTTTGGATGGCTTTAGAATACAGACATAGCAGTGGTATTGCTGGACCAAAACCCCTTGGCCATGGTTCAAAATTGCTCTCCAGAATGATTGAATGAGTTCATAACTTCATCAAGAGTACATTATTGTCATAGTTTTTACACATATTCTACATCCATCATTTTCTTTTTGGGGGGAGGGTATTATATTAGTCAATCTGATATGCATGAGGTGGTATATCAGAATTGTTTTAACTTGCATTTCTCTAATCAATAGTAATCTAGAGTAAACCTTCTTAAACTGTGGATCATGACCCCATGTGGAGTTGTGTAACAATGTGAATATCATAAAAATATAATTTATTATCAGTAAATGTTTTATTTATAAACCTATAGTGTATATCTATATACCCAGGGTCACATATACATTTCTAAAGTAAAAAGGAATCATGAGGGGAAAAAGTTTAAGAAATTCTGATTTAAAGTATTTTTTTTATCTGACTATATTATTATCCATTTTTCATTTTGTAATACTTTCTTTGCTTTCTCTGGTCCTAAATTCTTCCCTTATCCATAAATTTGATAAACTAAACTAAAACAGATAAACTATTCAATGTTCTCTTAAGTTGCTTATCATTTTTATATGTAAATCATATACTCATTTTGACCTTATTTTGATATAAAGTGTGAGATATCAATCTATACCTGTTTCTGCCAAATTGTTTTCCAGTTTTTCAAGCAGTTTTTGTCAAATAATGAGTTTTTGTTCCAAAAAAAGGGATCTTTAGGTTTATCATGTACCAGATTACTATTGTCCTTTCCTTTAATGTAATTTGTGCCTAATCAATTCCATTGATCCATCACTCTATTTCTTAGCCAGTACCAGAATGTTTTGATAATTGCTTCTTTATAATGCAGCTTGAGATCTAGTACAGCTAGACTCAAATATCTATTAAGAATTTATTTTGGAATATTCTTTAAGGTGTTGGTCCAAAAAAGAGAAAAGATGTTGGTCCAAGCCAATTTTCTGCCAGACTGCTTTTCAGTTTCTAGAGGAAGAAAAATAGCCATTCTGTTCTGTAGTAATTTATGTTTTCTATCTTATTGTTATTTTGCATCAACATTCCCCCACTCTCCCACATATGTATTTGTCTGTTAGTTGTCTATATATCTGGGACACTAAATAAAAATTCTGAGAAAAATAGATTTTTTTTCATCTGATTTCTTCCTTTACACATTCATACACACACACACACACAAATAAATACACACATACATGTGTATGTTTGTATGTTTCTTCTGTCATTAATACATGTCTTCTTGACCAATTTTCTCATGTCAGTATTTTTAATATCAAATTTTATATTTTCTTCTATTTTTTTCAATATTTTGATTTTGTCATAATATTTCTTTCCCAGGAGTCTTAATGATTTGTTTATTATATTTCAGGTTTGAGAAAGCCTATTCCTTGTATAAGGAATCCCACTTTGTCATTTAAGCTATTTATTCTGGACCCCTCTCCCTCACATGAGGTAATCAGGATTAAGTGACTTGCCCAGGGTGATACGCAGTAAGTATCAAGTGTATGAGGTTGGATTTGAACTCAGGAACTCCTAACTCCAGGACTGGTGCTCTATCCACTGTGCCATTTAGTTGCCCTTAAATCATTCTTCAAACTTTTCTCCTGAGCACTGTTATTTTACTTTTGAGTTCTTGTTTCATTTCTTTTGGGTATTCCAGTTGGCCATATAGAAAATCTTTTTTTTCCCCTTTTTCCTTTAAATTATTGAGCGAAATTCAGAGAGAACTTAAGTGATTTTCCCAGGGTTACACAACTAGCAAGTAACTGTCTAAGGCAGAAATTGAATTTAGGTTTTCCTCATCTGCAAAATGAGCTGGAGATAGAAATGGCAAACCACTCCAGTATATTTGCCAAGAAATCCCTAGATAAGGGCACACAGCAGTTGTCAGAAATTCCAGAATGACAGATATTCACTTTATGTAAGGGGCATTTATCTCTTTTCATATATGCTGGTGTATGGGAAACTAGTCTGGGCAGAATTTGTTTCAGCTCTCTTAAAGAAATTCCTAAAATTGTCTGCATGTAGTTCAATGTTCTTCTTAAAGTTTAGTCTGTTAAGCAGTTTTTCAGAGATAGCTTTGGCTTTATTTTTGAGATATTGAATACAATCTTAAATTGTGCCCCAATACTCCAAGGGCTTATGTAGAAATATCTTAATCTTACCTCAAATGCCTCTAAAAGCTCCATCTTACTTACCAAGTAAAATATGGACTCCTTAGCCTGGTATTCAAAACACTGAAAATCTGCTGTGGTCCAGCATTTCCAGCTCTATTTTGTACTATTCCCATCAACATACTGAATGCCATAGTCAAATTGTACCATTCACTGTATACAATATGTGTCATTTGCTTTTTGTTTCTATGATTTGCTAACACTCTTTCTTATTGTTTGGGAATCCCTTTCCATACATACTGCTGATTGAATTTCTGTAAATCCCATACCTCAATTCATATTATCTCCTCCATGAAGTCTTTTCCAATGCCCCTATTAAGTAACAAATTTCTATCCTCATATTTTATCTAGTACTTTGCTTGCTCTTTTTGTAAGCATACGTGACTTTCATATTCTGTAAGTTAACACCACAATAATTATTGATTTCCCTGTAGGATCAAGTGTTGTGAGAGTCAGTCTGCATTAAAAAAAATAAAAATTAAAAAAAAAAAAACTATTGTCCCCCTATCATTACTTCTTTTGACTTGTGCTTTAAGTTTTATACACATCTTTTTTTTTTTAGAAAGAAATCTATTATTGGTCTCTCTGTTGTTATTTTGTTGTCTTTGGTTATTACTTCTTTCTATCATTATTTTATTTCTGTTGTAACATGTAGCATTATATCATCATTCTGTATTTGAGGAAATGGAGGCACTGGGAGATGAAGTCACTTGTCTCAGGTCAGCTAGATAGTAAATCACCAAGATAGAATGTCAGAGGTAGGATGTGAATCCAAATCTTCTGATTTGTGTGCACTTGCTCTAGAAAGAGACATCTGTGTGCAAACCACATATACAGAATTTTTAAAGTTTATTTGCTTTCTTGATCATGGAGGGTTGGGATTAATTTTTCTTTTTAAATTTAAAAGTAATCTTTTAAAAAATCTTCTTAAAAAAGAAAAAAAATTAAAAGAGGGTAATGCTAAACATAGATGGATTGCTTTTTAGCATATTCCAACAATCTGAGAAAACAAAACATTATTTGTGGGAAATGTTGTAAATGTGTTTAGTAGGTTAAGCATCTGGAGGAATCACCCTTGTATCTAGAACAAAGAAAAATCATGTAAATAAAACAAAGAACTTAATGACTTTTACTAGTTGAATAAAATTTCAAAATATGAAGAAGTAAACTCTAGGTAAATACAAAGGAGGTTTATGACAATAGAGATAGAATTTGTATAGCCCTTTAAGAATTAATAAGGTCATTATAAATCTTATTTCACTTGATTCTCACAATAACTCTGGGAAGACATAAGTCTATTACTATTAGACTCATTTTATAAATAAGTAATGAATACTGGGAGATATTAAGTGACTTGCCCAGGATCACATAGCTAGCAAGTTTGATTTCAGCTCTATTTTTCCAGACTCTAGTTCCAGTCTAGTTCCAGACTCTATCCACTGTGCCACTGTGTCACCTAGCTGCCTGTTATGTATAGAAGTACAGAATATATATGAATAAGCATATATATATATATATATATATATATATATATATCACACATGTATTTTATGTGTGGATACACGTTATCCTTTTTTTTGTTGTTAAATAAAATGTACCATACATCTTCTATATGTTACAAATGGGGGGAAATGCCTATATGGATGATGGAATCCCTCTTATTCTTCTAAAAATCTTAACTGCATCCCTCAGAATATGTTTTGGCCACATGAACTAGCTGACTGGTATGTAGAAACTTATGGAGCCTGGCAGCTTCCTATTAAGTGAGTATTAGAAAAGGATGATGTGTTAATTTGAGTTCTTGGGAAAACAATATCGAATTCATGACATATGGCCCAGATACAAGAGTTTCTGAAAAAACTGCAAAAATAATTAGTGAAGCATTCTAAAAATAAACAAAATAAAAAACCCAGCCCATCTTTGTAAAAAAGAAATGTATTTTTGATGTTATCATTTGTGCCTCTTCTCCTAAATAATTCATATGTGTATATATATATATATATATATATATATATATATATATGTGTGTGTGTGTGTGATACACACAAAAAGACATACACACACATATATATGTTTGGATATCTGTGTGTATATATATATATATATATATATATATATATATACATCTCTTGATACATCTGTCTATCTATCTACCTATCGATCATTTATCTACTGCTTCACCATATCTTTCACATTTCCATTTTCCTATAGGTATTCCCCAACTTTAATACTACAGTAATAATGTATTATATGACCCGTAGTCAACATCATCTGAAGAACCTAAATGATGCCCTTTATTTCAAGGAGAAACTTGGATTCACTAGAAGTAAATAGCAGTTTCCCAAGGACAATTCAGCCTTCTCTTCTTTTCCTGTTCAATTTGGGGTCTAGCTTTTTGGCCATTTGTAGTGTTTCTCCACTGATAGATAAAGCATACAAGCTAAAAGTGGATACATCCATCTGTTTATCACAGTATGGACAAAAGGCATTCTTCAGTGATTTGATTTTTTTTCCTCTGTGGGGAAAGAAGAAAAAAAAAAGAAAACAAAAATAATTTTACATGATAACTTGCATATTTAAAAAGAATAGCAGGTTAAACACAATAGATTTGCAGTTGCATGTGTAATCATCTTTTTAAATATACTATGTTATCAAAATGCTTGCTTTGTTCCATAACGTAAAATTAAAACAATTTTTTTTTTAAAAGCTATTTGGTATTCTGAAGTTTGGAGCAACAAACAAGATATATTTTTAAGAAAAGTTTGATGAAGCTTGGAATCAGAAAGACTTGGGTTTAAATTCTACCTTAGTCACTGACTGGCTGTGTGACCCTGGCCACAATCATTTGCCTTCTTTGTGGTTGTTTCTTTTCATATAATAAAGAAACTGGTTTGATGTCCTCTAACATTTCAACTTTAAGTCTAATCTCTGATGTTAAAATCATTCACAAAGGGGAGAAACTTAGCAGTTCCTCTATAATTTAATGCTCTATACTTTATCCTTGGCAGTTATACAGGCTTCCCTGTTTTGTTATATTCTTTATATCTATTATTGGGAGGATATTTAATGAAATTTTTTTCTTGAACTTTGATAATTCTGCTATATACAAAGAAGAAAGTTTGTTGAAGATAAATAGGGAGATAGATAAAATATTTATTGTGCTATAATGTGACTGGCAGAGTCTAGGTATAAAAATACAAGCAAACAAAATTCCTTCTTTCCTCAATGAGCTTATATTCTTTTCATTTGGGTATCTCTTTCAAGAGGTGATCATGGGATTCTTTCCATTTCTATTTTATCCTCTAGTTCTAAAATATCAAGGCAATTTTACTTGATAATCTTGAAAGATAATGTCCTGGCTCTTTTTTTGATCATGACTTTCAGATAGATCAATAATTTTTAAATTATCTCTCCTGGATCTATTTTCCAGGTCAGTTATTTTCCCAATAAGATATTTCACTTTTTTCCCCTATTTTTTTGGTTTTGTTTTATTGTATCTTGATTCTCATTAGCTTTTTGCATTTCCTTTTACACCACTCTCAATTCTTTTCCTAATTTTTCCTCCATCTCTCTTTCTTGATTTTCAAAATTTCTTTTGAACTCTTCCAGGGCCTGAACCCAATTCTAATTTTTCTTGGAGGCTTTGGTTGTAGGAATTTTGATTTTATTATCTTCTTTTGACTGTGTCTAGCTCTTTCTTGTCACCATAATAATTTTCAATTATCAAAACCTTTTACTATTATTTGCTCATTTTCCTAGCCTTTTACTCTGCTCTTAACTCTTTGTTAAAGTAGGACTCTGTTTCCAGGGTGGAGAGTGCACTGTTCCAAACTTCTGGGGTTTTGTGCAGCTGTTTTAAGAGATTCTTCTAGGACCCTGACCATAAACCCTCTTTTCTGCCCTGAAACCATTAAGAATATCCCTATAGCTACACTGATCTAGTGTGCTAAACCAATAGAGTCCTGCTTTCCTGAGGCTGGGGCGGGGCTGTATTGATGTGGCCTGTTCATCCCATTGCCACAGAGCCTTTCTGATGACCTTCCAAGTCTTCCCTAGTGTCTTCCTGACTGAGAAGTACAGAAGCTACCACCACTGTTGTTGATTTAGAGGTCCTTCCTTGTTGACTGGAGTCTAGACGGGATCAGAGCTGGTGTGAGGCTGGGTTTGGGAATGGAGCTGGGCCTGGTGTGGCCTGCACTGCGATTGCATACTGGACTCCTACCTGGTTCCCAGACCTTTTCTGCTGACTTTCCAGATTCTTTGGCCTGAGAGGGCTGGAAGTCACCAGTACTGCTGCTGATTCAGAGATTGGGCTGGGGCTGGGGGTGTGTTGAAGCAAGCCACACAGAGATTGCACACTGGACTCCCACTCTGGTATCAGCCTTTTTCTGCTAAGTGTCTTAAGTTGCTTTTGTCTGGAAAATATTCTACTCCATCTTTTTGGATGTTCTGATGCTCCAAAATTTGTTTAGAATCATTGTTTAAAGGAATTTGGAGGGATTTGGGGAAGAGGTTGGTTGAATTCCTGCCTTTACTCTGCCATCTTGGCTCCATCCCCAATGAGCTTATATTCTATTAAAAGAGGGGAGAAGGTTAAGGTAGAAGACTAACATTACAACTCATCTCTCAGCTGCAAAAACTACAGCTTTGTTAGGTGTTAGATATCTCATACACAGAGAGCTTCTAGGGGAAGAAGAGATAGGATAAATCCACTTACTCAATGTCAAGATCTTAGGCTCAGAGTAGTCTTTTTCCTGACCCCTATCTTTACAAGAAATAGGGATAACCAAGTAATATCAGCACTGTAGATCATCTGGGTGGTGCAGTGAATGGTGTATTGAGCCTGAAGTCAAGAATACTCATTTTCCTAAATTCAAATGTGGCCCCAGACACTAACATGCTGTGTGTCCTTAGGCAAATCACTTAATGCTGTTTGCCTCAGCTCCTCATCTGTGAAATGACCTGGAGAAGGATGTGTTATATGACCAGTACCCAAAAAAAATCTCAAGTGGTGTTACAAAGAGTCAGATGTGACTGAGCAACAACACTGACACTCTAAATCTGAAGCAACTGGCCCACCTGGGAGGGGCCAGCAATTATATTCTGGAGTTCTACCCAAGGACAGGTCTATAGCTATATTCCCTAGATTTAATCTAGAATCTAGAACCTAAAAAAGTCGGGTGATAAATGCCCCCTTGATTAGATTACATAGGATCTACTGAACTACCTCTGTGATGTTTGCAGCACCCAAAGAACTTAATGGCAAGACTCTGCATAAGACGGTACAGCCATATAACACTACAACAGTTCTGCCAGAATTGTACAGCACTTGATCTTAATATAATATGCCCATTTGGGAAGAAAGGTGGAAGAATGAGGAAACAAACAAAAAAATAGATGCTTTAATGGGAAGGATAGGGAGAATGTGTAGCTCAATTAATATTTATCCTCATACTTTTCTTGATTGCTTATTATTATTATTACTACTACTACTATTATATAATGGGCAGCTAGGTGGCACAGGTGAAGAGAGTTTCTGGACTACAGTCAGGAAGACATCTTCCTTAATTCAAATTTGGCTCAAGCTGTGTGATCCTGAGCATGTCACTTAAACCTGTTTACTTCAGTTTCTTCCTTTGTAAAATGAGCTAGAAAAGAAAATAGCAAACTACTCTAATATATTTACCCCCCCAAAAAACCCCAAATGATGTCATAGAGAATCAGACATGACAGAAAAGTGACTGAACAACAAATGGGAAGGATGCATAGGAACCAAATCCTAAAAGAAGAGGTTATGTAAAAGCAAAACCTCAAGAAAAAAAAAAAAACATCACTTGACTTCAAGTTCAATTAGAATTCCTAGGCAATATGAAGTGAGAGCTTTTTTTTTTTTTTAAGAATTTAGTATGATATAAGTGAAATTAGAATAGTAGAGGAAAGAATTTGGGAAAAAGAAATGAGTTATGAAAAACAGATTCAGAAAAGGACATAAAAGAAATTAATGACTACAAGAGACACCATAAAATTTCAAAATCACTAGAAATTATTGAAATGAATAAGAGAAAATATAAAGTATCCCCTATCAAATATAACTGACTTAGGAAATAGATTGATGAGTGATAATTTAAGAATCATTGGCTACTTGAAAATTATGACAAAAAAGTATCTGAATACCATATTTCAAGAAATCTTGAAAGTATATTCTTTAACCTTATAAGAACAATAGAGTAAAGTGAAAATAGAAAGAATCCACTACATATCCTGAAAACAAAACAAAAAATAAGCTCCCAAGAATATTATAGCCTAAACCCTCAGTTTCCAGGTCGGAGAAAGAATACTGTGAACAGTTAAAAAGGAAGATTTCCAGCACAGAAGAATTATAAGATCATACAAGGTTTAGTAGTTTCCACTACAAGTAATGAGGAAATAGTTCCTCATTATTTCAAAATGGGAACATTGTATATATACATATACACACACAGCACATATACATCTATATCTATTTTTATGTACATGTACATGTACATGTACACATACATATAGGCCTATAACCAATAGTAAACATATCCAGGAAATTTAGTTTGATTTTTCAAGGGAAAGTATGGTATATAATAAAATAAAGGATTCTAAACATTTCTGATGAAAAGATCAGACCTATGTAGAAACTTGTAAAGCTAAATACTGGAATCACTTGTCATACTATTAAAAAAATCACTTGAAATACTAGAAAGTAAATACAAGTTACAAATTGGAAATGACTTTAGAAGGATCAAGTGTTTAGATTTTAATGGTGGTGGGAGATCATGTAATTGTTCTTTCTTTCTTTTTTTTTTTTTTTGGTTTGTTTTCGTTATCAGGATTCAAAGAAAAAAAAAACCAATAAGATAAATGACTTGGAAATGATTTTTTTTTATATTTTGATGAGATTAAAAAATTAAAAGGAAAAGGAATACATATACATTAGGAAAGGGTTGGAGAGATTATCATACAAATTAAAGTTTACAAGTAGTAATCTATATAAATAAGAAAAGTGTTGGGCAGACATCACTTGAATCTCACTTTCACTTGAACTCCTCAAGGGTATGTGGAAATATATTCAATTCAAAAGGAAAATAGGAGATAACAGAGATAAGAAAAAAGGAAGAATTAGTTGGGAGGGGCAAATTCAAGGAAGGTATAATCATAAGCAAAACAAATTCTAAACTCAGAGAGTAGAGATAGATCATAAGGAATATTTGAAAAGCAAAAAGAAGGAATAGTAACAGAACAGGCCCAAGAGAGTTGATGCTGATTTCATTAAACATAGAACATTACCACAGAACACATTACAAGCTGCAGGTTCCTCTTTTTCACCCTTGGGCGTACAGGAGTACAGGAATGGGAATATTGGGCAAATAGTAGAAAAGATAAGTTGAATACAGATAATAAAGGCTTTAAAAGGCAAATAGGAACTTTAGCTAGAAACACTGAGAAGATATCATAGTTGTTAGAAGACTGATTTGTCCTACCTGTTCATTAGGTAAATCATACTAGCATCTGTGGAGGACAAACTGGAGTGAGGAGAGACTAAGATACTAAAATAGTCCAGAAAAGAGGATGATGAGGGTAGACACATAGTTAGGAACCACAAGATTTTATAACTGAATGGATGGATGAAGCAATGACAATTGAAGTGTCCAAGATAACTCCAAGGGTGCTAACATCAGAGATGGAAAGGATGGTGGCACCTTTGAGAGGAATAGAGAAGCTGGGAAGAAGAGTTTGTTTGGGGGAAAGAAAAAGGAAGTGTTAAATTTTTTGTGTTGTATATATATATATATATGTATGTATTTACATATATATGTATGTATTTACATATATATTTCATTTGGGTTTGTATATGGGACACAGAGATTGAAATGATCAATAAGCAATTGTTGATGTGGAACTGATCACTGGGGTGAGACTAGAGCAGTATAGCATAGACTTTTATTATAAAGAGAGTAGAGATGAAGAATTCTATAGCAGCAGTTATAGATAATAAAGGTGTCTTCAGTGCTGGGAAAAGACAGATATATTAGGTGCCTATGGAAAGAAAAGAGGTCTATTTCAGGAAGGAAGGAAGGATCATTTATCTTTGTATTTTATTTTGTTATTTCTTGGTCTCTTAGAGCTTTACCAGCTTTGTCTTGCTTAATTATAATTTTTAAAGAATTATTTTCTTCTTTAAGATTATCTTTTTTGGGGGAAAAACAGGGAGAAGGAGAGGGAGAGGAGGGAAGAAGAGAGAAGAGGAGGAGAGGAGGAGAGAAGAGGGGTTGGGAAGAAGCCTATCATAAGAGGACATGATATGAATGTTCTCTAATGGGAAGGAGGAAAATCTGGAGAAAGTTATGGCAGGAAAACATGGAGAAAAGAGAATACATAGGAGGAAAAGATTTTTTAACAGTGTCAGATGCTGCATATAGGTAAAAAAGAATGAGTCTCAAGAAAAGTATATCTCCTTTGACCAGCTTCTTCATTTGTCTATTTTTGGTCAACCTGTGATCTCTCATTTAATTTAACTGCAAGTTTGCTCTGTCCTGGTATTGTCTATGGTGAGAACATTGTCTTAAGATTTTTCGATTCTTGTGATTTCAATTCTACTTATTGGTCAGTAGATAAAGATTTAGAAATATAGCTAAGCTGGTTTACATATGAATCATATGATTCTGAACATATTTTGTTATCCTTTTTCACTATTGTCCCATCATCATTTCAGAAATAGAAAAGAGACTGAACAAGACTAAGGACCATTTTAAAATTTTGTCTTCATTCATGGATTCTTTTGGCCAAAGAATTTATCACCCAGTGATTAGCCTAATGGTGATGATCCTCTCTTTCCTTTTTCTAAGCTGAGCCTAGATAAATACCATCTATTTATGAGACCATATTTTTAGGTAGACTCCACTACTATACTCTTCAATCAACCAATATTAATTTAAAATTATCATTTGGAATCAGCATATGACTCTGGAAGTATATGATCTTTTTATCATGTTGTTCTCTTACTAAAATAAAACAAAAACAAAACCAAAACAAACAAAATACCAGACATCAATGGCTTCTATTGCTAGAGGATAGAAATAAGATCTGGGATATAATAACCTCCAAAATTCTCCCCAGAGTCATCATATCAAGTTTATATCCATCCTACCAGTCTCTTCTAAGCAAATCAATTTTATCCCACTGACCCAAAGTATCTATAATTCTCTCTTTCTCTAAGTCTCTATCTCTCTCTGCCTCCCATACATGTAGCTCTATATCAATATACATATAGTTTTAGATCTATAACAATGTAAATATAGATATGTGTATGCCAATATAATACATGTATTTTTTTAATCTTTCCTCCTACTACTTTTAGAAAGTCAATTTATTAAAAAGAAAAGTAAGTCTCCTAACAAATATGCCTAATCCACCTGAATTCCCATATTGACCATGTCCATACATTTTTGATTTATTCTGCAAGTCAAGTACTTCATCTTTTCACAGGAGACAGGTTGTATGTTTCATATTCAGTCTTCTGGAATAATAATTCATCCTTGCATTAATCAGAGTTTTAAAGTTTTTCAGTTGTTTTTCTTATAAAATATTCTTGTCACTCTATAATTTGTTCTTCTACTCCTGCTCAATTCACTTTGCATCAGTTCATAGAGGTTTTCCAAGTTTGTTTTGGATATATCTTATAAGTCACATTTATATCTTTAAATGTATTTGCATGTTGTTTGGAAGTTTACCATATCTTAGTCTTTATTGTCTATCTTCTTTAGTATTAACTCATTCCTATGTTGTACTGCCAGTTTTAAAAAGGAACACACTTTTTTTCTTTTCTAATGAGATTGTATACTCAATTAGGTCAGCACCACTATCAAACTTCTTTGACTCTTCTATTGCATCTTCCATATAATATAACTTCATAAAAATACTATTTCCTTTTAATGCTTATCTCCATATCTTTTTCAATTGATTCAATTCAATTCATATTTCAAGCCTAGAACCCTGGAACTTTCTATGATTAGATGTCAAGATGATGCATAAAACAGACCTTATCTTTATTTAGATAGCTTAGTTATTTTCTGGAGTATGACTTATTTAAAGAAAAAAACAACTCCTCCTTTCTATTAAAAATAATGAAACTTACTTAAAAACATCTTCTTACCAGCTGTTGGTATGAAATATCATAACATCACCTCTGATAGTCCAATTTAAATATTAATGAAAACCTTAAGCTTCATCTACAGCAGTTAATTTAGTATTTCAATTCATATTCACATCCTGATACAAAAAGGGAAGAAAAAATGGAGGTGGGAGGGGGCAGATGTTTTAAGGGATTTGTAAATAACTGATCCCTTGGCAGACAGCCTGTTTGCCAACAACTCAGCACAGATGTTATTTGTCTGTCACAAGGACTACCAGCCTATAATAGGCTCACTTAGCTCTTTGTGTTTATGTATGTGTGTGTATAATGTGTGTGTGTGTGTGTATAATGTGTGTGTGTATGTGTGTATGTGTGTGTGTGTTAGAGCTATTACACTGCATGATAAACCATAATGATAAGAGTCTGCCAATTTGCCATAGAAATTCTATTGTTGTTGTTGTTGTTTTGTTTTTTTTAAAGGCTATGGCATTCACAAAGCAAAAAAAAAAAAAGTTTCAAGATTATAAGAGTGTAATACAAAGCTCAAAGCTGAAACAAAAAAAAGCCACATACCTTTTAATCTTACTCAAATTTATTCATAATCAGTGAACTTCTGAGCTTTGATTGATAGACTCCAATAAAGATTGTTTCTCCTACATGAGAGCCCCAGACATACAGCATTTTACCAACCCTGTGATTTTCATATATTAAAGAACACAGTTCTCAGCTAAATGAGGAAAGTGTAAATAGATTTCATGCCTGAGTTTCATCTTATTCGCCTAAAGATTCAGGCTCATGCAAGACTTAATGTTTTCCAATTCCTTCATGAATACTTCCAAGAAAATACTCCTGTATTTGGGTTTATTGTGCTGGATGAACAATGATTGATCTTGTCAGGAGAAAGCCAACCACATTTAGCCACTTTTAAAGCAAACACTAAGGCCAATATCTTAGTCAAGTTCCCTTTGCTGCTACTTCAGCTGTCAAAGTCACTGGTGCACTGCAGCATTCAAGGTAATTTCCATTTAGTGGTGAAAGCTGTTTTCTTCAATTTCTTGGCTTCTTTGTCTTTTCACTTGCCCCCTATCCATCTAATACCACTCAGATGTCATTGGGACACTTACATTTACCTCACCCCACTGATTTCTCCCCACCTGCATGACATTCCAATAGTGTCAGTGCTGATGATGCATTATACGTCCGGTGCTTGGTTCGACGGTGACATTCCAGAGCAGAGCACAGCCTGTGGGCATCTGCTGGTATGTAGGAGCTCTCCTCTCCAGCAATTATTCAGTTTGATTACACACTGATGATAAGCTATTAAAAGGCACTCATGCACGGCCTTCTATTTACCAACATTCTCCTTTGCTTCTGCCTGCCATGTGAGAGCCTAATTGTGGCAAAGTGAATAGAAAGGTCTGGTGGAGGCGCCTGCAGTGAGGGCAGCTCTTCAGCTTAGTTAATATGAGTCCTATAAATATAACTGTATTAGTGGGATGGCATAAACAGATTAGTCTCAAAAAAAAAGAAACATCAGGAGAAAAAGACAGAGATATACTCCAATAGGATTAGCAATAAGGACCCAGCTTTTTACGAAGGAATTTATTTATTCTTGTCTTTATTTTCATTCTCCACTAAAAGGTGATTATAGACCTAAGAATCACTGTTATTTATACACATGTATAACACAGGGCACATTATTCTACAATGAATCAATAGATATTACAACAAATAAAGTTAATTAAAATAAATAAATAAATAAACTGTACATATTCTCACTTTGGCTCCATGAAATTGTGCATTGTTAAATTGGTTTCAATATAATTCTTTATAAGAATAAATTAATCTATGATCACTTATTCTGATTCGTTTATTTTCTTCTTTATGTCTTAAAAGTACTCTGCAGGGGAGAAAGGGAAACTGGGAATAATTATGATGATATAAAAAGATTAATATTACTAAATTACATCACCTTTTGCCTCCATTTGGTTTTCATCTGCCTTTCAGGTTTATTTTATTTCACTCCTATTTATGAACCCTCTGTTCCAATTTAACTGCAGTGTTAGGTTTTTTTTTACCCATCATTCCTTTTCCTGTAGTGATGTGCTGGTAAATACTTAACAACCAGCTCTCCAAAAAAAAAGCATGAACTTCTTTTAACTTAATCTAAATTTTTAATGTTTTCTCTATCACTTTCTGAAATCTAAAGAACAACAATAATTGAGAACAGGTTCTAGTACACATTTATTTGTATCCCCTGTGTCTGGCCCAGTGCCTGGCATGTAGTAGGTACTGAATGTTTGTTGAATTAAATTGAATTCACATATTCCTTTGCTGCATGTAGCTTGCAATAGGTCTATTATAAAACTTTTATTTAAATGTATCCATGGTATGTATGTTCTTGCAAATATGTGTCTATAATGGTTCTCTATGGATATCTATCTTCCATTCAGATATGGATTGTATTTTAGATTGATGATTCATCTCAGTGAAGCAGCAAGTGAGGAAAATGATTGTTTTAGAACTAGAGAGTACAACTGACATCTTGGAGAACTATCAGCTCACTGGTAATAGATGTTCCCTACAAACATATTATGCATATTCTCTCAGATATAAGGCTGTCTTATCTGAGCTAGTGAAGGGTAAATGTAGAAAGTTCCAGAGACTTAGCTTGAATAAACAATGGCATCATCATACAGAAGACAGGACACCCATTTTAGGGTGGAAGGATGCAAATAGCTATTGTCAATATTCCTTGTGAGGGCGTCAGTCTCCCTCCTACTCTGTAAAAAGACACTTAAATATTTTGAATTTGTCGTGGACATATCCATTGTAATATGGCGGTTGAATTATGTTTGTATGGGGTGTCATAGTATCACATAAGACTGCCTTGTGGTAGTTCTGGGGCGTTGGGATACTACAATGGCTTTTCTCATTATCTTTATTCTTGTTTTTCTAGGGGATGTTAATCTATGTTAAAAATTATATTCATTGGTCTATCTTAAGTCCAGAGTACAATCAATAGTTAAATATTATTGGTTCTGTGTCACAATGTTGAAAGAACTTCTTTCTTCTCACTGGTGTGGCTAAGAAATTACAAGTTGCAATCAGTTATTTCTAAAAGAACAACAACAAACCAAAAAAAGTAATGAACAGATATTTGGAATGCCTTTGTTAAATTTCAGAAACATTACTTCTCAAAACTGTTCTGAAAACTGATACATAGGAATTCTGATGATTTATGAAGATTTATTTTATAGCCTATTATTTTGCTATAATTACTGATTATTTCAATTAACTTTTTAGTTTGAATCTTGGGGATTGCACAAGTGTATATGAAGAGATCATCTGCAAAAAAATGATAATTTTATTATCTATAGAGGCGATAAAGAATAGAAAAGTACAAAAGAAGAACTAGAACTGACCTGAGATTACAATAATCTCAGTTCTATTGTTTATTAAACCATTAACTGGCTTTGATTTTAGACAGGCTTCAGTTTTTTCTCCTATAAAATGTCTTACTAACTCTACCCTTCTATGGCATTTGTATTTAAGATGGATCATTGCTAAATTCAAGTTCTTTTGGAAACCGACCTTTTAAAATGCACTGTGAAGTAAGTGAAATGTTTTCTGGAAAACTGTGAAATTATTATTAAACATAAAGCATCATTTTCATGACTACTCTATATGTATATAGGTGTACATACCTGTGTATATATGCATGCAAATTTATATACATCTGCATAATACATGTTTGTATAAAATCTTATGGACTGCTTATTCCTATGACAAACTTCACATTTAATTGAACATACTTTTTTTTTCCCCTCATTCTGCAAAAGAGTGAAAAAAAAAGTTAAACCCTGATCTCCCAATCTGTCAATTTCCTTTGCTTTTTCTTACCATAGTATACTCTAGTCTTGAACATAATTGACAGACTGTTCTATAAACACAGCTTATTTCTGAGATCTAGAAAGGAGCTTAACTATAGATGAACATAGATTTGAAAATGAAATATTTCTAGGTAAAAAGCATAATTTGTTAAATTAATTAAAACTACTTTTAAAATGACGAAAGTATACTATATTAAGTGAAAATTTTAAAACAAATTGCCAAGGGATACTGTCCAAGAGCAATATATAATTTCAATACTCACACATGCAAATATATATATATATATATATATATATATATATATATATATATATTATACACACATATATCACACCACATTGTAAATACATGAGCATAGTACATGTTAAATATATATAGCACATCATATATTAAAATATATTTATATGTTATATATCATGCATTATTATACGGTATGCATATATTACAGATTGCCATATGTATATCATGAATTATATTCATGTTTATATATATTTTTATATTTAATGCTTGTGAAAATCTTAGTTTCTAGAGTTGCTGGTCAAGAAAATATTCATATAAGTCATACTTCATAAAAGTAAGGACATTTTCCTTGATGATGACATTCAACAAAGACCAAGTTTCAACCTTCAATCCAAGAAACAGGAGACATGCAATTATATTTTCTGAATTCTAAAACACATATGGCATCTCTATGCTCTGAAGGGTTCATGCCATGATTTCATATTACTAGGTTTTCTAGACTATTTAGATATTTTTCCTGCTATATGATCTGTGGATGCTGTATTATATAGGGTTTTCTTGACCACACTCACAAATACTTCAGCAGTACCAGAACTTAAGTGTTCTATTTTTATGGGGACAGGAAGTGGGAGGTGGGGAGGAAGATAAATCAGTTTGTCAGTGAGAAAAGGCAATTGATTTTGGCAGTCTGATGCATTCAATGAAGCTATTAAATGAATTCTTTATTAAACTGTGGTAATTAATGCAGATGTGACCATAAAAACTGATCTCTTCAGTGAATGGATAAAGAGAGACTTGAAAAATGGAAGAATTTTTTCCTCAAATTAGCCTACCTGATACAATTGGGTTCAAAGGCCACACTGTCAGTTAGTGATTTAGATCAATATCAAAACACAAGCAGATAACTTAATTTCAAATATATTTCTTTCAGGATTTAAATGGACATGTCATTCAATAGTTGTCATGTAATAAATTCAAGATCGCATCTCATATGTTTTCTTGTATATCAGTCTTTTTTTCCCCTCCAGGTCAATATGGGTCGTTTCTCTGTGAATAGATAGTAACCATGTTGAAGGTAAGTTTGATGACTATCTCTCAATAACTGGTGTTCAGTGCAAGATTTAAGAAGTATTTAAGTGTTTAAGAAGTATTGTTAGGGTAGCTAGTTTGTGCAGGGGATAGAGCACCAATCCTGAAGTCAGGAGGACTTATGTTCACATCTGACTTCAGATACTTAATATTTCCTGGCTGTGTGACCCTGGGAAAGTCACTTAACCCCAATTGCCTCAGCCAAACCCCCCCAAAAAAACCCCAAACAACAACAAAAAAAACAAATAGAAGTGTTGTTGAGGGACTGACTTTCTTAATGACATACTGAAGAAAAACCTTAATTTGTTTTAGCTATAGAATTCCTCAACTAGAGTTAAATAAAATTATGCAATACAAGGCAATAAATAAATAAAATGGAATAAAAGTACATGTTTATGCACTAGAACAGAGAGATAAGAGACTAGATCTTTGATTTTATTGGTATAGATCACATAGTTGAAGAGTGCAGATTTTATGAGTTCAGGTTATATTTCTAATTTATAGTTTTAGTTGTCTTGAAAGGAAAATAATTCAAATAATTTTGGGGGGCTTTCACCCTGATTTTTGAGGCAAAATTCAGGATAAAAAGAATTAAAAGGAGTTTATTATAAGTACATCAAGGTATTGTTGTTGAAATAACTTTTGTAAAGCCAATTCAAATAAGTCCACATCAGCAAAAGAGGTTAGGCTTTTGCCTTCCTCTCCAAGGTTACAAATATGTAATAATTCCTAGGTAGGGGTACAAAGTCACAGGTGGGAGTACTTGACAAAGAGCAAGTAAAATAAAAAGCTGCAGACTAGATGTTATCTTACCCAATAGAACCTTCCCCAATACTGATTGACAAGAAGTTCTTGAGAACAATGAGTCATTGAGTCAGCATAATTTTCAATAGTTGCCTAGATCACTGTCATAATGCTATTTACCAATGGACATATATATATATGTCAAATCTATGTGATTTATGGATCTGAAAACATATATTGTCAAGGAGTGACTTGCCCAGGATCAGATCAACAATATTTATTAGACATAGCATCTCAATGTTTTCAAGTTAAGTAGAAGCCTAAGAAATTATAAATAAAAACATATGCAAGTTCACTGAGGGCTGAGAATAGATCTATGATTTCTTTGGAAAACTCCTGGTGGAAAAAGACCATGCCATTTGTCTATGATTTACCTTTTTTTTTTTTTTTAGCATTTATCTTTTTTATTAATAGCTTTTTATTTTCAAAATATATACAAAAATAGTTTTCAGCATTCACCTATGCAAAACCTTGTGTTTCAAATTTTCCCCCTTTTCCCCCAACCCCCTTCCCTAGACAACAAGCAATCCAATATAGATAGAAACATCTTTCTACATTTATCATGCTGCACAAGAAAAAAATCAGATCAAAAAAGGAGAAATAAAGAGAAAAAAAAGCAAGCAAACAACAACAGAAAAGATGAAAATATCGTGTTGTGATCCAACATTCAGTCCCCATGTTCCTCTTTCTAGATGCCCATGGCTCTCTCCCCAACACAACTCTATTGGAATTGGTCACTTCATTGTTGAAAAGAGCCAAGTCCATCAGAATCAATTATCACACAATCTTCTTATTACTGTGTACAGTGTTTTCTTGGTTCTACTCACTTAATGTATCATCAGTTCATGTGAATCTCTCCAGGTCTCTCTGAAATCATCCTGCTGATCATTTTTTACAGAACAATAATATTCCATCACATTCATATACCATAACTTATTCAGCCATTCTCCAACTGATGGGCATCCACCCACTTTTCAGTTCCCTGCCACTGAAAAAAGAACTGCTACTAACATTTTTGCACATGTGGGTCCTTTTTTATGATTTCTTTGGCATATAGACCTAGTAGAGACACTGAAATCAAAGGGTATGCATAGCCGATAGCCCTTTGGGCATAGTTCCAAATTGCTCTCTTGAATGATTAAATCGGTTCACAACTATACCAACAATACATTAATGTTCCAATTTTTCCCACATCTCCTCCAACATTTATCACCATCTTTTCCTGTCATCGTAGCCAATCTGAGAAGTGTGTAGTGATATCTCAGAGTTGCCTTAATTTATATTTCTCTAATAAATAATGAATCTGAACATTTTTTCATATGACTAGAAATGGCTTTAATTTCTTTGTTTGGCGTACATTCTTAGAAGGTCACATGGGATACTAAGAAGTTAAAAGACTTTGCTATGGCTGTATAGGTGGTATATTTCAGAGAAATGAGTAGAAGTCAGATATTCCTAACTCTATTCACTACACTTAGCTGACTATCCATTGTATAGGGAAAAAACCGAACAATTACAAGAGTACTAGAGGTATATTTTATCTATACCTATATAGATTCTCAGTTTGATATTGTATAGCACCAAATTAATTGGAAATAAACATTCAACCTGGGGAGATGATAAAGATAGAAAAATAAAACTGATTCCTTTGAAGCTTCAAAGAAAATAGTGTTTTACTCAGACATTACATTTTAAAATTGACTACTGGGAGCCACAATTTCCCTTCTGCCTTCCTCTCCTCTCCTCTCTTTTTTTCTCTACAAAGTTTATTTGAAAAAGGAGGTGGCTAATTTTCCTGGACCCAAGCACATTTAAAAATACTAACATAGTACTAGATACCATTGTGCATTTTTTTTTGTGCTAAGTCCATATTATTTATGAGACTGCAAATATTTATTTTTTAGGATTGTGGGAAATAAGGACCATACACAAATAGTACTTACTTTAATCATTCTAAGATTCTTAAGTGGCTGAATAGTATTATAAATTGGGGTATGGAATTCAGAAAAGAGAGATAAAAGATGTAGTGAGCATGAGGGAATGAATATAGATAGAGGATGTGTGTGTGTTCAGGCACACACAATGAAGTGTACCTGTCCTATACAGTAGGGATGATATTGCAGGTATCTGTTAATAATCAATTCAACTTGGGGGATAGTCAAAAGAATATTTAGAAATATGCTATATATTTTGAATCTACTGAAAGATGACACTGAAAATAAAAATTTATATAAATATTATATATATGTACATACACACATATATGTATATACAACACATATATGTAAAAGGAGCTACCACATTAACTTGTCCCAAGGCTTTCTGAACTGTACTGAGCTCTAGTTTGTTGCTATACCATAAGTGCATCGCCTTTTCACAACACCAGGGTCTAAAGCAAGATACATCTCCATGGCAACCATGACTCTAATCTAGAGCCAGAACATGGGAATTCTGTGATATGCATAACGTTTGTTCAGGGGTGCTGCTTTTGCAGAAAATGTCTTCAGGGGTCCTACTGCTGGATATCAGCCCTGGGGATGGTAGCCATCATGCCTTTTTATCCTATTTCTGTCACTTCTCTTCCCCCCCCTTACCTTTTACCCCAATCATGATAGACCTTTAATTGGGAGATTTCTGGCATTACTCCATGGGTGTTGGAGGAATATATCAAAATATTATGTCATAATTTAAGGAAAATAAATGGTTTCACATTTCTTTCTTTTTCTTCCCTTTGGAATGACTATCGATCCAACCAGATGTCTCAAGTTTCTCTCCTTTTCTTAGTTCAGAAAAGGGTGAACTTTTAAAACAGGTAAATAACTTCACAACTGAATAAATTAGTTTAAAATTTGTCTCTGTCATACTGACCTTCTAAACATGATTTTTAAAATAGTACAATTGTTCCTTCATTATTCCAAGGCATGGTTGTTTAACTCTTTTTTCAATATGACTCCTTTAAACAGGTGGAATCCATCAGGTGAGAGCTGAATATCTTATTTTATTCTAGTCATGCCATTCCAAATATTTATCTGTAAATAGAAAACAGTAGAGACTTAAGATGTCGTACAGATAAATTGGGCCTTATCTCCATGTCATACTAATGCATCTGTAGCATCATACATAGATGATTAGAATTTATTCTTTGTTAGAGAGCAAGCTAGGGATATTACAGAACTGGCAAGGAAAAGAAGTGAGTGGAGCTGTCATTAATCATATATCATTTTGAACAGACTGATTGCCTGTCAGAAGCAAAAAAAAAAGGTCATTGAAAAAAGGAGGGTTGATTTTGTGTAAATAATGTGCTTAGGGCAAGTGTCAGGTATAAGTCAGATTACGTGATTTATAAACCAGCATATATGAATAACTGATTGTAGAATCTTCCAATTGGACAATGTATATTTTGGTAAGAAAAAAAAGAAACTAAAATAAGAAGTTTCATTTACTTGTATAAAGTTGAGCTTCTCTCTTGAAGTGCTGGTCTTTCATAGAAAACAGTGAACAAAGATGATAGCATTCCTAACCAGCTAACAATCTGTTTTTTTTTTTTTTCTCATTCACATACATACTGAAACAAAATATTTTTAAAACAAGGTTTCAGTACAAGGTCTCCCAATAGCTTTTTGCTAGGATGAGAGAGAAAGGGTGCTTAAAGACATCCTTTTCTAGGACTGAGATGAGAAAGTGAAATTATAGTAGCATTTTCAAGATAAAAAGCCACTCTTTTATTTATATTTAATATCTCTTTTAGTCTTATTCAATGTGTCTTTGTTCATCTGTTTATGTATGGAGAAATCATAGAAACATAATGGGGTAGATTGTCATTACAAGCTGACTTGTACAATAGTTTAAGGACACAAGAAAATGTGTTTGTTTTAACCTTAGTTTCTTTGCTAATACTGAGAGAAATGTTGAAGTAATGAAGGGAGGATGATGAAAGAGCAATTCATCCTCAGCTTCCTTTTGGATGGGCAAATAGTCTTAGACCTGCGTGTGATTTACTTTGTGGGCAGCTGGAGAAGAGCTCAAGTGACTGAAAGGACTTTCTGTTCTAGGCATGAGGTCTTTCCAATGGCAGCAAGAAGTGTTGTACAGATGAGTCACCCTAATGCCCAGGTGCTGGCTTTATTCTGTTTTTGGACCCTGGCTTACAGCATCAATAACCAAGTTATACAAGCATTCCTCTTCTCTATTGAAGAACAAGGAAAGTATTCTCCTTTTCACTTTTCATGATGCCAAGAAAAAATGCCCCCCTTTTTCTGAGAACAAACAAACAAAAAAGGACAATTAAAATGATTGACAGGTACTAAAGGCTCTACTGGACCAGTTAACACTTCCCTTTCACAGGGATCACAGAAAGTCAAATTACTTAGAAAATTTAAAGGCCATGTAGTCCAACAAGTATCCCGAACAAGATCATTTCTGCAATACCCTTGAAAAGTCAACATCCATCCTTTGCTTAAAAACCCTTTAGGGACAGGAAAACAAGTAATTTTCCTGGTGAAACTCATTCCACTTTTGGAATTATCTCAGAATCAGTAAGGGTTTTTTGTTTTGTTTTTCAAATCAATTGTTGTCCCTCCTTGAAGAAGACCAAGATGAATCAAGTTGTAGTATGCTCAAATGTTATTGACCAAACCAACATGAGCTCAAAATATTCTACCAAGGCACAAATAATCCATGTGAACATTTTTGGTGGAAGCTTTAAATTTGTACATCCTATGTTTCTTTTTGTTATTTCAATTCTGTTTTGCTCTTACATGCAACCTAAAACTGCCTATCTACAACTTTATCTATTGCTTCTTATTCTTTTGAAAATAAGCAGAATAACTTTGATTCTTTCTATCAAAGAGGCAACCAGTTGATGAGTATTTAGAGCTCTCGTTCTGGAATCAAGAAGACCTGTGCTCAAATCTGACCTGAAACAGTTATTATATGGCTCCAAGCAAGTAACTTCACCTCAGTTTCTTCAATTGTAAATTCTAAAAATTATAGTAGCACCTACCTTCTAGAGTTGTCAGGATTAAACAAGAATATTAAATACTTCCTTCCTTCCTTTCTTCAACATGAAAATCTTTCAAATAATTGAAACTATTAATTTAATTTCCCTTTTCCACTTATTTTTTCCAGGTTAAGCCATTTCTGGTTTCTTCAGCCTATTCATCTTTAACAGAAATAGTATTTCCCATAGATAATTTTCCAGAATAGCAAAAATAGAATAGTATAACAGCCTAGTGTAGGATGGAATATAAAGGTAGCTAGGAAGTGCATTGGATAAAGTACCAGGACTGGAGTCAGGAACATTCACTTTCAAGATTTCAAAGGTAGTCTCAGACAGTTATATCATAATGCAAGTAACAGAACTGGAACTTGAAATCAGATTGGCAGCCTCTAAACTCCATGTTTCTATCACACTTTATTGAATATCCTTCCCCCAAAGCTTGACTTTAATAATCATGTAACTTCTTTATAACACTCAGGCTGTAAGCAGAATTAGCATGAATCCCATGTTACATTTGAAAAAGTTATTTTAGGTTCTTAAATTATATTTTTTTCTTTCACCTATATTGTCTATATCTCCCCTCATGATCATTTGGAGGGAACTCTGGATCATCAAAAGTTATGACTGTTCAAGCAAATTCTATGTAGATAGAAAGGATAATCTGATATCCTTGGAGTATGTTCATCACCAGAAGGTTGCCAATAGTTCAACATATTTTTTTTTTGGCTGCAACAACTCATGGATACTATTTATTAAGGCATGGAAGGCTTCTTTAATGCTTTAAAGCATTAAGAGAAAGAGAATCCACTCTGATAAAGCTCAAGCTCTTTTGAGAAATGAAGGGAGTTATGCTTTGGATGGGAGGTGGGGCAATATTTGATCCATGTTCCCATTGTTGTTAAATTAAGCCATGCTTTAAAGGAATCTGTTGTGCTGAAACTTTTCATTAAGCAAATAACATAATTTTTATTTTGTTTTTTTTCAATGCTACTGAATCTTTATTATCTAAACATTTCTTTTTAAGTTGTGCTTTCCAACAACTTAATTAAATTTGTGGTTCTCCTTATAACTCAAAGGTCTCCAACAGCTTCCTGGTTATTAAAATATTAACAATGAACTTAAGAAAAATTATTTACCTAAACATGATTGCTGTGTATCCTTAAAAGTGTAGATAAAGTCAGAGGACCACTATTACTATCTTTTGAATTCCTCCAGCAAATTCAATACTTAGTATCAATGTATTAGAACTTAGATCTCAGAATCATAAAGATCAATACACTAAACCCAGAGAGGATATATTACTTTCAAAGGGTAAGAAAGGAAAACAGATGTTAACCCCAATGTAAAAGTCCACTGATCTTGTCTTCAGTTCATTTGCTTAGAAATTATATATAAGCCACTTGACCTCTATTTGCTTCAGTTTCCTCAATTGTAAAGCAGGAATAATAATTAGCACCTATCCATCAAGGTTGTTGTGAGAGTCAAAAGAAGAAAATATTTGTAAAGGACTTGGCATAATTTCTGGCATATAATGCTTATTCCCTTTAAAAAAGAAAAGAAAAGATACTACTATATCTATTTCCATGTGGTTAAACATATAAATGAAAGACTTTTTTTTTAAATTGTCTTGCTATATCTTATTTAACATTTCCAAATCCCTGCTATGTTCAAAATTGTATAGATAGATTGCTATGTATTAAACAAAGAAATATTTCATCATGTATGATTCAGCTCTTTTTAGACTTTATTTGAAATGAGTGAAGTACAACTGATGAGACATTACTTATTGTCACTTAGCATCTCAATGCCATGAGACCCTTTCTAAAATTTCTAAATAGTTCTCAACTAATAATAGGTGAAGGCTTTCTTGGAAAATAAAATGAAATAAATCCTCATCCATAAAGGCTTATGTGAGTAAAGGATGTGAATTGAGGAAGCAGTTTTTAGGACATAAGACTTTAGAAAGCAATACTCTAGTTTCTAACCATTTTTGTGTTTTGTCAATAGCATTCTAACCAAACTGTCATCCATTATTCTCTGCTAGGCATTGTAGACAATTGTTTAACAACAAACAAACACATGTACAAAAAAGACAAGCATCGTCCACTAACCATTACCCATCATCAATACTTCCACTAGCACTACCACCACCAAAAAACTTTAAATCCAAACCCAAAACAAAACAAAATTTAAAAACTCACTGAAATTCTAGGGCATCTAAAATTCTATTTCTAATTCCTTTTCGAATTTTATGAATAGCTTAAAATTAATGCCATGGTGTTTTTAAATGTTGGCAAGTATGACTGTTTCCATTTTCCATGAGACTTTAAATCTCACTCCAAAAAAGTATTGCAGTGCTTTAGAAGTAATACAACCAAACAATGCTTTCCAAAATCAGGTTTGATTCTTTTCTTCCTTTGCTGAAGTTTTTGGCTCCTGAATACAATATATTTGATTTGAGAAAACTTCAGAGAGTTCACTCTCCCTGTCTTGTAGGAAGAATTTCTGAAATGATTCTAAATGGAGCTTTACTAAGTCAGTCCCAATATACTTGAACAAAGAAATTAATCACTGATTAGGAGGGGAGACTGTTATCTGATTCATTAATATTTTTAGGGAAAAAATTTTGGCTTTACTATCAAAAGGCTTAGTTCAGAGGCTCAATTCTGCTATTTTCTCACTGCTCTGAGTCTGAGATCTTCCATCTGTAAAAAGGGGGAAAACAGAGCAGGGATTATCAGGAGAACATATGATTTGATAGTCTAGGGTACTTCCAATATACCTGAACATGTGGTCTAGTTCTTTTGTTAAGGAATGTGTACTTTGTTGGGATGGCATTAGAATAGAAGCTTCTTGAAAGCAGAGATTGATTTTATCTTTCTTTCTGCCCCATGGGATTAGCTTATTGCCTAGCATAAAGTAAACACTCAAAAATGTTTATTAATTAATTTGTTATTTGATGAGACAAGGAACTTCTGATTAATCCCCATTGACAAAGGTTGAATTAAAGTTGACTGATGACTCTGAGTTGTCCTAGGAGGGATTATGTCAGGATTATATTTTGATCAGGATTATATCTAGGAGAGAAGGCATCTCTTTTGAGATCTATCAGGAATGTGAAAATGGTTTTCATTTCTTTGTTTTTTGGATCCTTATTCCATTATACAGTCATACTCACTGGAGTCCAATTAGCTATTACCTGTGTCACTCCAGAAAGTAAGAAGTCCATCAAAAAGAAGTCAGAGTGCATTTCTAACTTCATGAGAGATGCTCCCAATGATGTCTGAAATAAATATGCATGCGAAAGTATACATTTGTGTATATATCTGTATGCATATATACATTAAGGCATATGCTGCTACCAAACACTTAATACATCTAAAGCTTTTATGGTCTTACATCTCCAGGAAGACAGAGACCAACTCTTATCTAAAAAGTGTATAAAATGTTGAGATGCTACAACCTAGCATTTGTATAGCGTTCAAAGGTTATGTGCTATTTTAGAGATGAGGAAACTAAATAGCAGCTAAGCAACTTGCTTAGGATCACATAACTTGTAATTGTGATACACAATTCACATTCAGGTTTTCTCTAGTCTAAGTCCTGTACTCTATTCCCTGAGCAACCAAGCACTTTTGACAATAGACAATAATTGTTTATATATAGAATGATGCTTGGTGCCCAATCTTGGATTTTGTTTGTGAAACTTAACTGTGAAACCATGGGCAAGTCCCTCTATTGATCTTCTTACATCTGTAATATGGCAGCAATAATATCTGAAGTTCATCTTAAGAATAGAGTTTCTGTGAGGTTCAAATAGAATCATTTATGCAATTTTAATTTTTTTTCATTTTATAGAATCTTTGTTTTAATCACCAGTATTTCTGAATTTCTCCTTCTTTACCTAGTGAATTATTCATTATAATATGAAATAAAAAATAGAGAATAAAAGAAGTAGTATAATAAATCTAATTGATATATCCACAAATTTGATTGTACATGTGATATCTTAAATGAGTGTTCTTTCACTTCTAGAAAGAAGAGAAGTAATTCTTTGTAAACTTTAAAGTATTATGTGAATGATAATTGTTATTAATATTATAACTCTAATTCAGAAATGATTTAAAACCAGTGTTGTAATTCAAAATAAGCATATCTTTGTTATTTCATGCACAGCTCTGTAATCTGTGCTAGTGATGGGACAGAGCATAGAACCATCAGATACAAGGCCAACTTTTGCCTTTTAGGAACTTGTTTTCTGGTCAAGGGGAATAAGGCATGCACATATGAGAAACAATAAGAAAAAAAATCTACATGTGATTAAAATTTGACATAGTAACCGCTGAAAAGTTAATTAGGAGAAGAAAGTCAGTGCAAGCTATTGTAAGGGGCTTATAGAGAAGGCAAGACATCATCTGAATCTGGATGGATTTACATAAAAGGCAAAGGGAGAAGGACATCTCATTTGAGTAGAACAGGATGTGCAAAATTACATGAATGTAGGAAACTATGTATATAGTTAGCAGCAAAGTTGTATATTATTCAGTAGCATCCTAGAAGTCAGGAAGACTGGGTCCAAGTCCTTCCTTAGATAGATACATAAATCGATAGATAGATAATAAAGATACAGCATGTATGTGATTCATATGTATAGATATATGTGTGGGTATATTTCTTTTTTATTCATTTATCTTTTTATCTTGTAAAGGGCTGAAACTCTTGAACTGGTGCACTGAGGATGGACAACAGAGCACTTAAGGCTAACTACAGATTGGACAATACTCTATTAGCATATGATTGGAAAATGGCCCTTCCCACTATTCTGTGCTGGTTCAATCTTTTGGTGTATACAGAGAATTGTGGGAGGGATTCAGGGGTGGAATAAGACAAGCCAGAGCCACTTTGGCAGTAGAGGAAGAGAAGAAAGTTCCTGAATCCATCCTGTTCACTTCTACCCCTAAAAACCAAGAATAAAGACCAAGGACTTTTGCTTATCCTGACTCTGGCTGATTCTAAGGTATCCAAGGTGCTAACTCAGTCTTCACACTATTTACCTATTTATTTGTTGACTTTTTGTTTACCTGAAGAATGCAAGAGTACAGACCTGTGATGCAATTGGTTTAGGCATCTTTCAGTTTGAGAACTCTACTAATAGGTTGGCAAATGTTATGCAACTTGTGGTGTTAGGTTGTGTCCTGGGGGCACTGAAAACTTAACTGACTTGCCTGGGCTCACACATCATTTGGCTTAAAGACCTATAGATCTGGAGCCAGAAGATACCTTGGAGGTCATCTAACCTATTATTTATAGACAGGGAAACTGGAAGCTACGAAGGTACAATAGTTTTCCCAGGGTTATAAAGGTAAGTGCCAAAGGCAGGATTTATGTGTGTGTGTGTATGTATGTATATGTATATATATAAATATAATATACAGACATGTCCTTGTATGTAACATACATTCTATACAAGTATATAAAAATATATACATGTATATTTGTATACACACATAACACACACACTTGTGTACACATACACACATAGGTTCCAACATATAAAGTTAACAAGGTGACAATACTGCCTCTGGAGCCTGATGTCCTAAATTCCAATCCTGTCTCTGACATTTACTTCTATAATCCCGAGTAAGCCATTTTATTTCCTAGGCTTCAGTATATTCATCCATAAAAAGAGAAAGTTGGGATAGGTAACCTCTGAGGTCTCTTTGAGTTCCAGATCTATGAATGTATGAGGCAATAGTGGTGTGAGCCCAGACAAACCACTTAAGTTCTCAGTGTCCCAGGTAATGCCTTAAGACTATAAGTTGAATATCATTTGTCAGTCTATCAGTAGAGTTCCATAACAGAAGTTGTCTAAAACATTTTTATCATAGATACTCCTCAGATAACCAAACAATAAATAAATAGGTAAATAGGTAGATAAATGAATAAGCATAAGTATACACATACATAAAATATATATATATATATATATATGTATACACATATTATGGTTAGGGGACAATGAGGATACCGGTAATAAATTAATAGAAAATAGGGTTGGAAGCAATAGATGTATAGAATATAAGGCTGGATTAATGTTTAGGAACTAAATAATGGAGAATATCATTGCCAAACTTGGAGTTTAGATTTGCACTTACTGGTAGTAGAGAAATACTGAAGGACTGTGAATAGACTAATGCTATCAAAGTTTTACAATGAGACTGAAATAATGCTTCTAACTTGAAATTCCTTTCTTTCAAGTTTCAAATGTCCTTTGAGGCAACTCTGTGTTGACTCAAACTTTCTATACCTGCCATAATCTTATTTGGATTTTAGGTGTTCCATAGAGAGTGTGTAGTAATATGGGGATTTAGCTATACTTGAATCATAAGGCACGATGGACTTATACATTTCAATCTTCATGAAAAATTCTCTCTGTTATAAGGCTTTTTGCCTGAGATTATAAATCATTATCTTGAAGCAGACTCTTCTGCCATTTCTTCTTCCTTCCTTCTCTCTCTTTACTCCCTCATTATCTCATTCTCTCTAACCATCCCTCACTCCCTTTCAATGAACAGATGGGCGACTCTGAAGTTTTTGCAAAATCAACGGCTAAACATTCTTACAAACTAAGCAGCTCTTGAAAATGAAATCAAACAGTTGTTTTACTGCTCTTCCATCAATTGGGGCAATGAAATGGTTCCTTAGGGAAGGAGTTGGAGCTGATCATTAGGGTATCATTGCCTCTAGAAAAATGGTATGTTATAATTTCCAATTTTCCTTTTATTCTAAAAATATGTCAATTTAATCATCATCACATGATATTTGTTCATTGATCATCATCATAATCATCATCATCAAAGATATAGGAATTTGAGTTTGACAGAGTATGAATGATGGACTCCATAGTTTATGTTTTCAAAGTCGAATCAGCTTCTTTCATTTGTTTTATTTCAGTAGGATCTCATTTAACCTTTTTATTATGATTAATTTCTTAATTTTGACAATGAAATAATATTATTTTAAAAGATATTTGCTGTTTGAAATTAAGACATTGGCAGGGGGCACAGTATCATGTTTACTGGATGTACAAATAAATATATTGATTTATGAAAAGAAACACTGGGGGAGATAGTCTGCAGAACTGAGTGAACTAAAATGGAGACACAAAGCCATTCATCTCCAGCCTATACATTTAAACTCTTTCCAGAACAATAGCAAATCAAAGTTTGTCCAAATCTGACAGCTTTTTGATGGTTGATAAAAAATGAGTTAGTCCTCTATGTTCAGTTCACATTAAGCAGGTGTCCACATTATTTTTTCCCTCAAAAATCATAATTGGCACTAATTAAGACCATTGTTGACAGGTTTAGGACAAAGGTCAGATGCTGAATTAGTGTGAAGATGGAGTTACCTTATCAGCCTCCAAGGTCCTTTTAAATACTGCTGAATTGTACTATTACAATCTAAAAGAATTTGATGTAGTTATCTGGTGGAAAGGAAACCTTGTACTTCTGGTGTTGGCAAAAACCAAAACATCTACATATTTAAATATGTTCCCTTCTATTTAAAATCAAAGGAATTGATATGATAAGGAGAGGTGTTACATCAATCTAAACAAAGGAGTTAGAGACCATTTCTGACCCTTTTCATAAGATTAGATATTAGGTTTCTAGGTTAATATTCAAAGTGTTTGTCTTCTACCAAGAAGAAAAGAGAAGAGTAAATTATGGGTTGCCAGTGGGTTCACAATGTAGGCAATAATCATTAATTGTGTTGTAGTCTAGTTGTTAAGATAGAATTCTTGAGTTTTGATTCTAGTACTTGCTACCAATATATTCATTTCAACTTCTCCTTTCCAGTCTAATATGTGATTAATATTTACCACTTGGTGCATCTGTACCCTTCCTGTTAGTTTACAATTGAAAATAAAGAAATAAATTAAATTAAATATCTTGGGATCCACACCATCCCCACTCCCACTCCCCAATAAGCAAATATATTCTCATGTTAACTGCCACAACCTATTCTAAAAATGGGAAGGCTGGAATAATTTTGGATTATAAATCATAACTGTACATAGGTGTGACTAAGCATAAGACTTTTGTCTCTATATATACATATATAATTTACACATGCAATATATATACTTTTACACACAGCATGTATATACATAGTTATATATTGTTTTTGCATATATATACAGAGATGTATATATGGAATGTATATGTGCACATGTGTAAATATATATGTGTATGTGCACACATATACACACATATATAAAACACACACTTATAAAAAATAATGAAAGCAGTGGCCAAAGTTTTTTATTTAAACAACAATATTTACAAGTTGTTGAGATTAGTTGGCCACTGCAGGGGTGAGGTGGGGAGAGTTGTGGAGAGAGGAGGAAACCTCTGAAGTGGTGCACTTAATCATATGAAGGTCTGAAATTTAGTTAGGAGTAATAGAGAAGCAATATTGAGAGAGCCGTAGGGTTAAGGAACATGGATGTGGCTTTCATGTGCAAATTTCTTTTGAATCAGTGAAACAACAATTCCCTGAGTTGGGACTGATGTCCATACATCTAGGTCTGCATCTGCATGTAAATGACTTCATTAGAGGACGAAACTGTGTGCATCGATGATCTGTACAGGACGCTTACAGAGACACCAGCTTTGTGGACTGCTTGCTTGCTGTGCCTGTTTCCTGTCCAGAAGATAAGTGCTGCATTTCTTTTTTTGTTAAAGCAAATGCAAAGGGGATAGTTTGATTATGGGATGAAGAGAAATGCACACTGTGTTAAAACTTCTGACTCCTTTATTCTTCTTGTAGTCTGACAGTTTGAAACATTTTTTAAAAATTGTAAGTGAAATTTATTTCTATAAATCTTTACTCAATTATTTTTGAAGAGATATATTTTCTTGTTACTGGCCATTGATTAAAAACCAATAAAAGAATGGATATTATACAGTAAAAAGGAGTAATTAGAGAATTTTCATACTAGACTTTTTCTATCAGACTCTGAATTGAATGCCATTTAAAAATATAAATAAAAGCTTCAGGTTGTTATTTTTATGACTTTGTTCTTGGGTTAGTTAAACAATTGGCCTTCCCTTACCCAGTCAAACATATATTGAACATAATCTGATGAAGATGAAGATGTTGATGATGATTATGATGATAATGTTGATGATGATGACATTGAGGAAAAGGGGGAGGAGTAGGAGGATAGTATGTAAAATTTGTGTAGTCACTTAAATTTTACATGCATTATCTCATTTGATTTTTACTACTTTATGAGGCTGATGCTATTATTCCCATTTAACAGAATACTGAGGCAGAAATAATTAAATAACTTTTCTAGGTATTTGTCTGAGGCAGAATTTAAACTTAGGTCTTTCTGATTCCAAGTCTAGCACTCTCTCTGATACATCATTTAGTTGCCTTCCCTGATGACCAGAAAGAGTACCCATCTCCAGGAGATGGGACTAATTTTATTCCCAGGCAATTTTTCACTCATTATCAATTAACAGTGACATTTATTGATTGAGCTCCTGACAAGCTATGAAGTGTTGACATAAGATAAGATAAAACTGATTTATTTTTATTGAAGCACAATCATTTCAAGACCAATGGTGTCTTAGGTGTCTTGTTTCCTCTGTCTCAGGGCCAAGACTGTACTAAGTTGAAATCCTGCAAGAAAGCTAACTTCCACACTGGTGCTGCTCTGATTTGCAGCAGCAGAGTTGGCAATTGCCCCCAGACAGCTTTAGCTGGTTTTCAAATCACAAGTGACAGGCACTAAAGATAAGACATTTCCTGAGCTGAAATGGATGTCTGAGCCTTTTGAAAGTAGCCATTTGCAATTTCATGGAGAACTCAGTCAGCCTGAAAACACATATTGTTGGCCAGAAGGGGCACTAGACAAAAGACCACTAATAAGGAAATAAACAAATAAACACAAGAATAAACAAACAAATACACAAATGAATGGACAAATATCTGAGCAAACAAACGAATGGATGGAAGGATAAATAAATTACACACATACACACATATGTGTATATGTTCTCTCTGTCTCCGTGTGTGTGTGTGTGTGTGTGCATTTATGGTCCAGTGACAATGGTATTGTTAATATCTTCTTTAGTCAGTCAATAATACTTTTCAGTCAGTAATTCATTAAGTGTCTACTATGTACTAGTCATTATACTGTTTCATATATTGAGAAGAATAGGCTTACAGCAATTTTCTTCCTGCTGCATATTCTTCAAATTTATTCATAATTAATTTCTGTTCATTAATTCTAGGCTACCTCTAAACTAATCAATATTGTATGACTTGAATCATGTTCTGCATGACATTGTTAACATTCTACCTTTTTTCTATCATCCCTGAATTTTCATACTTACTTCAACACTTATGTAACAATATTAGCTGAATCCAAGGGGCCAGCATGCAATCTTCTAGTCAACTTTACCAAATGAGACCCTCTTTTCTTAAACCACATATGAGTCAGGAGGGATAATAAATGTTACATTTTCCTAGTACTTACCATAGGCCACATCATTTTTTAAGTCTTTTTATCCTTTTGTCTTCTATGATTTGTTGCCTTTTAGTATGACTGGGAGAATATTAGTATTAAAATTTTCGCATCAGCAAGCAGCTCAGGATCATTGAAAGCATTGCCAACAAGTTTCCATATTTTATCTTTTAAGTAATTTATAAATGTTGTATATAGGATGAGATCAGACAGAGAATGGGATTTGAGGCTTCTTTTTTTTTTACTTTCACATCATTTTCTAGACAGTAAGTCTTTGTTAAAGTATATAGAGTACAGATTGAAGCAGAGGGATGGATAAACATCTACATGGTGTAGATAATAAACTAATGTTTCCTTAAATTATGCACACAATTTGGGTATTTTGCTTTTCTTCCTTTGGAGATTTTATCTTCCTTCCTTCCTCCCTCCCTTCCTATCTCCCTTTTTCCCTCCCTCCCTCCCTCCCTCCCTTTCTTCCTTCCTTCCTTCCTTCGTTCCTTTTTTCTTCTTTCTTTCCTTCTGTTCTTCTTTTTCTCCTCCTCCCTTTCTTTTTCCTTAAAGATCAAAGGTATTGTCATTACTCAGATGTAGTCATGAAATACTTTTCTAAACAATTTTGACTTTATTGTGTTTGATTAGATAGATTCATTCTACTTTGATAATTGTTTAGTCTATAAATGAGGATATTACCTTAGATAGTATCAGACATTAAATTAACATAATACCATACCATTCTTGTTTATGAATTGCTCTTTCCATCCATCAAAATAGTAATTATGTTTTTTAAAGGGTTGTATTTTGTAAATGATGATGAGAATCAATTATTTAATATAGAGTATAAATTTGCTTTTAACCTTTTGGGGGCAATTAAACCTAACCTAGAAGGTATCCAAGACATTCTTATTACTATCTCATCACTAAAAATAAAACTCTTATTCAACAGACATAAGTGATGGCTATAGTTGACAAGGAAATGAAGCATATATGTCCACTACATTATATATATATATATATATATGTATATATATATATATATGTGTGTGTGTGTGTGTGTGTGTGTGTGTGTATATATATATATACATACATATATATATTTGAATGAGTACATATGTTAACACCTGTATATGTATACATACAGGTATATATTATAAACATGTGTGAGTAAACACACACATTTTGTGCATATATATGTGTATATGCATATACTTGTATGTGTATATATATTTGTTTATGATGTATAGTCAATTTTTGCTTTTTTTTTCCCAGAAGGGAGCACACACACACACACACACACACACACACACATGCCTAGACTCTGAAATTCTCATTGACATTACTGAATATTCTATTATATGCTTTGCTAAATGTTTCATGCTCTGTGCTTAAAGTAATCTAAATCTGTAATTCTGCATCATTGCAGTTAATACCTTGAAAGTGAACCCAGACCCCAGTAGCATGTGGAGAAGGTATTTCACTGTCATAGAGACAAAAAATGAGTTTGACATCAAACATCTTGTATCTGAGTCATAGTTCTGTACTTACTATCCAAGAGCACTTGGAAAAGTCACTTTACTTTTCTCTGGAGCTTCTGAAAAAAATAAAGGACTTAATTTTGAAGTCCATTCCATTTCTAAAATCAATGATGTCAAATAATGGGGCTAGGAAAATGATATTGTTTGTTACATGAAAAGGATTAAATTTTGCAGTAAAAGGTCTCTAGACATCAGGACTGCTTTTTCTTTTGTGTCTGTATGATAATGTCCATTGCAACACTTTGCACTTAAGTAGACACTTAAAAAATTCTTGATGGATTTGATCAGATTCCACATGCCTATAATTTTAACGAGTTTAATTTTTTTTGACTAGCTTGAGTCTATTTATCACAGAGCCAAATCTTATATTGCCTCTTCTAGTTTTCTTTTCTACCTTTTTTTTTTTTTTTTTTGGTAATTTTTGATTTGATTTTCCTGTCTCTGATGTTGCTTTCTATCTTGGGCTATTTCTAACTTATTGATTTATCTGTTTGGCAATCAGCATTGACTTGGTGCAGAGTTATACCAATATCCATTTGAACTAGAACTTCTTCCATTATTCTCTGAGAAGGGTCATTACTCATCTAGCACAACAGGATTTTACTATCAAGTACTCACTAGATCACCACTCAGAAGCCCCATCACGAGCACAAGTATATGAGTCAGTATATTGCTGAATTTGGGTTCCAAAATGATTACACATGGGACCTGGATTTCTTCCTTTCTTCCTTCCTCCCTCCCTTCTTTCTTTCTTTCTTTCTTTCTTTCTTTCTTTCTTTCTTTCTTTCTTTCTTTCTTTCTTTCTTTCTTTCTTTCTTTCTTTCTTTCTTTCTTTCTTTCTCTCTCTCTCTCTTTCTTACTCTATGTATGTACAAGTTCATATGTGTGTGCATGTTTGTGTACATGGGTAGACAGGAACAAATATACATCGTAAGTATATATCTTGAGGAGCAATATTTCAGGAATTTCAATATTCCATTAAAACTGCAATTTCAGGAGACTGCAAAAATATATTCAAAATCAACCAGGCTATTGAAAAGATATTAATATTATACTTATTATGTAAAAGCATTGTGCTAGATCCTAAGGATTCAAAGACAAAACTAACAATCTCTATCCCTAAGGGTCTTATGTTCTATCAAGGAGACGTGTGTGTGTGTGTGTGTGTGTGTGTGTGTGTGCATGTGCATGCTGACTGTGGCTTGTGCTGGGAGGATCAAGCTACTTTTGCTCTTTCTATTATGTCAACCACTACCTTCTTTTAGATAGTTCAATACCTACCCCAAGATGTGAAAATAACAGTCTCTCAGAGTCCATCATTCCTACTTTTTTTCTGAGCCCTATAATCATAATCAAAGGAAACAATCTCTATTGAAATCTCTGATTTACTAGTGTTAACCAATGGTTAACAGCTACTAACACTTGGATAAACCCAAGATTTGTGAGAATAGCAAGGATCTATAGAAGAGGAATCCTATTTCTAATCAGGTTCTCAACAGCCTTCACCCAAAGAAGTAAAAAAGGATGAAATTTGACAATTGCCTTTGCAGAAACTGAAGGCTTTATCTTATGAGCAGCCACAGATCCCAAAGACACAGAAAATAAAAGTATTCATGCCAAAGTTATTGATATTGTCAAATGGCTTGCCATTAGAAATAAGAATTTATCAATAGAAATAAGGCTGAAAAAGGCATATCATCATCTCTTTTGCTTCTTTGACCCAGTGGGCTATTTCAACAGTCTTATAGATGAAAACTTTTTCCCCCCCTACATCTCCATCTACTTACTGTAAACTCCTTGAAAACACAATCTATCTTTTGCTTTTGTATTTATGTTCCCAAGACTCAGCTTTTGTGTATAGTAACTTCCAAATATCAGAATTTTCATTGATTGACTTATTTGTACTTGAGTCTAGCCAAGAACATAGAACTCCTTCCTCCCAGTCTATATCTCTTTCAAATACATTAAGGCAATTAAACAGAAAGGAAATAATGTCACAATTATAGAGAAAAAGCACTGTAAAGACAAGAAAATGAAGCAATGTTCTAATCCAAAAGTGAACAAACCACACACATATTGTATATGTATATGTACATGTATGCACATATATGTTATATATACATATCTGTACATGCACACACATGTGTATGTGTATATATACATATATATATGTATATATATATATATATATATATATATATATATATATATAATATTGATATCATAGTGGCTTCACTGGCTATATCATCTCATATACCAGGTTCTGACTGTGGCTTAGTCTTGTTCTCTATTCTTTCACTACTGTAGTCATCTCATATACCAGGTTCTGACTGTGGCTTAGTCTTGTTCTCTATTCTTTCACTACTGTAGTTCCTGATTCATGACTTTCTCTCAGACACCTCCTTTACTCATAGATTGTTAGGAGTGGGGAAGACAAAAAACCTGTTACTCATGCTGCTGCAGCAGACAGTGATGGGCATGTGGCCAGTAGACAACCCACTTTTCCTGCACCATCCTAGTCAAATGTAAACACTGCAGATGGTTGATTTCTCATTCAATGTCCTTATTTGAACCCAGCTTGGCATATGGGGATGACTTTCAATTGTTTAGTGGCTGGGTCTTCAGTTAACACATTCTATTGGCCTTTTATGAGTTCTTTTCAGTCTTCTGAAATCTTTCCAAATTCTTTACAGCCCATGTTTACTAACCATCTGATAGTAAGCAGGTGCAAGAAAGAGGAAGTAAAGTCATCTTCAATTTTCCTTATTTTTCAAAATTTTATGTGTGTGTATTTATGTATATATATGTTTGTATACATATATACATATACATACATATATGTACATACTTCTTTCTTCCATTAGAATGAATGTGAATTCCTTACAAATAGAGACATTATTTCATTCATTTTATCTTAATCTTCAGCATCTAGCATAATGCATGATACAAATTTAGGGACTTAGTAAATGCTTTTTGATTGATTAGATTATAGACTTTCCAGAGGTTTCACTTTTACTTTTCCCTCTTTTTTTCTATTCCCTTTTTATCTTAAATGTATAAAACTGAGAGCTATTAATAAATTTTTTATTCCAAAGTTGTTGTTGTAGTTTGATCATAATGAATTTTTAGACTAGGGCTTCCATGGAATTCACAGTAAAAGAAAAAAAAAAGTTTTTGGACTTGATAAAGACTGTTGTATCAGCGTGTTCAAAGAATAAATGTTCCAGCCTTGCAAGACTCTTATCATTCAGAGATAGATTCCTTTCTTTATGAGAAGTAGGCTGTACATGTTTTTGGCTAGAAGCAAGGATATAGAATATCCCCTCTCCAAGACTTAAGTCCTATTTCATATTTTCAGAGTAAAATAAGGAAACATTTCAGTTAATGGAGCAGATAAACGTAACATAATAGAAAAAATGAACAAAGTGAAAATATTGATGATGATGATGATAATGATGTTATGAAAACATACACTAGGATGAATCATTAAAAAATGCATCCTTTGTTCTTTAATATTTTCTTATCTGCAGCAGACAAGTGAGAGTTGTAGGAAAAAAAGTTATTAGAAATAATAAATACCCCCAAAAAGGTTAAGTGAAGTGAGGTTTTCAAAGTACTTGACAGAACATAGTATAGTAGTAGTTTGAGGGTGATTATCTTGGTCTCTAAGATCCTGACTTTTGATGGATGGGCTAATCATCTTGGGAAGAACAAAAAAAAGTATGTGAGGAATGGCCTTCCGAAGAATGTAAACTTTCAAAGACTTCCTTTATCAAGCAGAAATGGGGCAGTCCAACATCTTGCTCTTTCTGGAGGTGACAAGGTCTGCACCAGTTTTAACATAGACCCTAGAATGACTATGCATTTGGGGGTTCAAAGGTCTTATGTAAAAATAATTCCCTAATTGCTCAAACTATAGATTGATGGTCTAGGCTTATCTATTCATTTTCCTTGCTCTTAACCTTCTTCCTCCTCTCTCCCTCCCTTCCTCTCCCCCCTCCCCCCCCCTCTCAGAATTACTCTTCTCTAGCTGGAAATCCATTCTGATCATAGATATCATAGATATCACATGCATTAGCTCAGCTCATTAGTTTCAGACGATCTGCTGCCCTCTTGTGGCCAGAGAACTCACATACCTTTTCCCCAACTCAAACCTCTTAATGATTTTCTTCAGTAAAAATGACATTTCAGACTTTAATTAACCTCTTCTTTACTGCCCGCCAGGAGGATTGGTTAAAAAATGGGTCATTGGAGTATTCTGGAAGTGGATGAATTTATTAAAACTTCCACATGGTAGTAACTTGGGGAGTAATCATCCATTTGAGCTAAGCTCCAAAATAAGTTAAAATTATATTACTTTAGTGAGAGTTTACAAATACACTCCAGTAATGGGCATGAGGATCATTAGGATATCTCCCCAGGAAACAAGGAATCATTTCTTTTACTCTCTCTCCCATCTGTAATCTTATAGATGTCACTTTATTATCAGGAGATAATGATCTAATGGAAAATGAAATATCACTTACCAACACAGAGAACAGTTGTTAAAAAATACCCCAAAGTAGCCATCAGTTTTTGATGAATTCCTGACCAGATTGACTTAATCAAAACACCGTTTCATAAACACTTTCTTATAATAATAGAGCAAAGAATTAATTTTAGATAGAGAAGTAAAAATGGTGGATTATTCATTCTGCTATTCCATAGTTGTTGTAGATAAATTGCCCTAAGGCATCCTAAGTTGAAATCTCAGAACGTACATGAATTAATAGCATATCTATAAAATGATTGTATCTTATCCCTTGCCTTCTTTTCACAGCAACACTCGTCTGCTTTCTCTGTTAAATGCATAGATCCTTAAACCAAGGTAAGGATAAAGGAATCTTTATTCAAATGAAAATATCATGTCCCTACAATTCTCTCCCATTTTTTAAACTTTCATATTTTTCCATTTCCATTTTAAACTAAGAACAGAGATATTTAACTTACTCAATGTAATGTTTTTTAATAGAAATTAAAGAGCTAAATCAGTGTAGCACCATTCTCTCAGCTATTACAAATACTCAGCTGGGCTGACAGTTTCATTTAAAAGAGACATTCTTTTCTTTACTTGGCCTATTGTTTAAAGACTTTATTAGGCAATTTAAATTTTCTATTAAAATGTTTCCTAATTAAAATATTTAAGTAGATGTGGAGAAAAGGAAACAGATTAAACTTTAAAGCGTAAGACTACAGCAATATTAAAATCAGAGATACCAGCAACAGCAAACAGTTTCACTGGGTAGTTTTGCTTTGTGGATGCAGGTTGCAAGCATTGTTCTCAAGCTCTGCAGAAAAGAAGGAACAGAGTTATGAATGTATAGACAGTAATACAGTCCAATAAATTTACTTTTTTTCTTTATCCCAGCTATTCTTTCTTTCTTTTATTTAATTTAAATTTTCGATTAACAAATATGTGTTACCCACTTACACATCTCCCCAAATAGAAAAGAAGTAGAAAAAGAAAACCAAAATCCCTATAATAAATATGCAGTCAAGCAAAACAAATTCATTCTGTGCTCTGAGTCCATCATCTCTGTCAAAAGATGGGCAGTGGAATTTCTGAATAAAGATCTGTGGAATTTAGTTCTCCATCTACCACCTTTCTTTGAAATTTAATCTTACATCTAAGGTGGGAAATGAAATCATATTTCTCCTTCAAAAGAATGATGAAGAGAAATTATTACTTTTTCTAACTTAAAGATCACATAAAATATACTTTATATATGATGATAAAGAATGGTATTGCAAGGATTTTGGGTACTTTAAGGATTATGGAGCTGAATGATTATAATATTTATTAGACACTTACTAACACTTTCCTAACACTTGCTAAGCTTTGGTGATACAAATACAGCTCTTGCCATCAAGGAGCTCATATTCTAATGGGAGAGACAACAGTTATGAAAAGTTTCAGCTGCATGCCAGATGGAAAGGTCTCAAGGTCCTTAGGGTGTAGTGGCAATATAGATGGTAATGCTTCTTCTTTAATGTCATTTCCACTTATAAAATCATCCTACTTTTTGGTTATTGAAACATTTAACACTGCTCAAGCTTTTGGTGGCAAGAATTTTCTTTCTGGATCTTCAATAAGTTTCCAGGTTGCCTCTCCATATTGGTGCTTTGTAAGCACAGAAGTGGAAGCACTGCTATTCCAGAAACTCTTGAGTACAGAGTCTTAGATGTGATCTTAAAGGAAACAATGGTGGTTTTAGGCATGAAGCAGTGTTTCATTAGACTGATACATGCTGCTTCCTGACTCCCTTGTTTTTTCTATATTGGTTTATATGTCCTAACTATGAAGCATTAATTTGACAGAACATTAGATTGAATTGTGCTAATACTTGCACTTAACTCCAATGTTTTTTTATTCCTTTATTTCATATTAGATTCATATGTCATTATTTCATTGGATCATTTATTTCATTAACACAGGTAGTCTTTTCCAGTAGTATAGGTTAAAGTCCACAACACATACTTATTTATCCTCAAAATGTTTTTTTAAATAAATTCTATGGAGAGGTCTCCTTCTGAGACTCTCTGTGTCTCTGTCTCTGTCTCTGTCTGTCTGTCTGTCTCTCTGTAGTGGGATATATCTATACTCTTGTATAGTATGGATGATATTGCAGGTTTCTGTTAATAGTCTATTCAACTTGAAGAAAATAGAACTTTCTTATCTGGAAATTTCTGATACTAATGAAATGAGAGTCTACTTTTTACCTATATCTCTATGAAAATGAAGAAAGAACAAAGATACATATTTCTTGACTTTTTGTTTTCCAGAGTTCATGTTATTGACTATATTTGCAATCAGTTTCATTAACTAAACCTAAACTCCTGCCCAAATGCTACTAGGGAAATTTCTTTTAAATAGATTGTTGTTTTTGGAAATATGAATCTAAAGCTGAGTGTTATTAAAAAGTTAAAAGTATATACTATCAATGGTCATTCCCTTCTCCCAGCTTCAAGGATCATATATGATATCAAAGAGCAGTCTCTATCTACATGATATTTTTATGAAGGGGGTTTTGAATTTCCTATTACTTTTTATTTGCTTGTTTCATTAGTTCCCTTTGTTTCTAAGTCACATTTATTTTGAAAATTTATTTTATTTTGAAAGCATATCTCTACATTTCCCAACTTATGTCTTCTTTTATAACAAAAATTAACAAAAGAAAAATAGATAGTAAAATCATTCAATATATCTATTGTTCCAGGAAACATATGCAACATTCTATTTCAGTAGTTTTCCATTTCTGCATTAAAGGGAGAAAACAATTATTTTCTGGAGCCAAGCTTGGGCATGACCCATATTCAGTTTTTTGGTTCTTCTGTTTACATTTTTGATCGATTGTATCTATTGTTTTTCTGACTTCATTTACCATGCATCACACATTTCTAGTATTGTATTTGGGAAAAAGATATGACTTTAAATCCCTTTCATTAATATAGTTCAATAACTTATCTGTAAATGATAGGTTTTGAGAGTTACCTGGAACACTGGAGGGTTTTGACTAGCTCATGGTGAGTGAATGTGTGTCAGAGAATAAAGTCAAAACCAAATAATCCTAACTCCAAGGATAACTCTGTAATCTCTCTATAATGCTGTCTCTCATTTTATTTTAGGGGAATATTTATATATTATTATCTAAAGATAATGATATGATATATATATATATATATATATATATATATATATATAATCTTGAATGATTTATTTTCTAGTTATCCAAAGGGTGGGGATACTTTCCCTTAATTATGAAAACAATTTAAATCATGAAATTAAAACTTTTTTATCTCATATAAAGATTTATATGAACTGAGATTGAGTGAGAAAAGGAGGATCTAAGAAACAACTACTTTTGAACTGAGTTAAGAGCAAATATTTCCCTGATATTACATTGTGAGTGAGAGGGAGAGAAGGCATGATTCATATGTTCAGTGGAACCTAGTTCTCAGAAAGAAGTTTAAAAATTTTCATTCATTAAAACATATTTTTGTATATCATGTACACCATTTAGCTATTTCTATTTCTGATCTATTTTTACATTATAATTATTTATCAGCAAGTGTTAATTGCTATTTAATTGCTATTCTCTCTCTTTTTCATACTTTCTTTTTTTCCCCCTTGTCTCTTATTCCCTTCTACCTTTTCCTTTCTTGATAATGCTTTTCCTTCCCAAATATGTGTGTTATGTCCCATGTGTCTGAACAGTTCTCTCAAAATAGATGCAATATCCTATAGTTGAAGTGGCAGAGATGATGTACAGCTGCATGCCCCCCACATCCTTCTTCTCTAAAGCCGCCGAGCACACATTTAAACTCAAATCTGAGAGATTGCAGCCCCTAGATTGCAGTACAAATTGGTATGACCAACCAGCCCCAGCAACCATCGATCTTCATTCTCTCTGCCACCCTGTAAACTGAAACCTTTTGTTGCAAAAGGTAAGTAAAATTCTGAAGTCTGCCTGCAATAAAGGGAAGCAACAACTTGGAGATTGGGCCAAGATATCTGACAGCTCTGTGAAACAAAACAAAAACAAAATGTACCCAGGTTTCAGTTACGCTCTATTTAGTTTCTTTTCTTGTTAAATAAGCACTGGCATATAACTCATTAGACACCTTGTGGGCAGCCCCACAAAGATGTGGGCAGTTCAATTTGGAGTAAGTGGGAGGTGTATAATGCAGGCTTTGCGCTTCTGGATAAATCAGGCTTCCGCATATGAGATTTTTGCCATACGCTTCAAATATTCTTATTACCCTTGCTGCTGGCTCAAATTTATCTCTCCACTTGCAGCCAAAGAGGAATATAAACAATAAATTGAAAATACAAGTCTTTCTATAACAGTTTCCACTTATAATGGAATCTTCTCTCAGACATTAAAGGGAAATAAGAATGTTTTTGTTTCCCCCCCTTATTTGCTACCTTTGTTTGGGAACTGGCAGTGCAACTGTATACTCTCCCACAAAGCAATGAGAAAAGAGTATCTGTTTACTCTACCCCAATTCCATCCTTCACTCTATATACCTTTCCATGCAGGGGTATTTAAGTTTATGCTTGGTTGCCCCTGAAGATATGTTTAAGAACTGAGACAACAACAAAATCCTTTTAATTTTGTGGCTCGTGTTTCTTTGGGTAATTGAAAAGAGTTAAGCCTAGTATTTGTAATTCTATTTTTGATACTCTCTACCTTTATAACATTAAATAAGTTAGTAGACCTCTATAAGCCTCAGGATATTTATCTCTAAAATGAGATGGTTGGTTGTGATAGTCAATAGGATCTCTTCTAGCAATATAATTCCCATCATCCTATGAACCTATGTATCTGAATAATTCCAGACTTATTCTAACCACCTTCCATGCTGTAAATCCTTTGCTATGACCAAATTAAGTTTGGCTTCCAAAGAAATAAAGGTAAATCTTTGCTCATATATAACAAATGGGAGGGAATTGGAAGGATAGTAGAATTCTCTTCTGTTCAGAGAACTCTAAGAAGGGTTTCCTATGATGTGTCTTTATGATGCACCTACTATTCATTCCTTAAAATAGAATTCTTAGAATTTTATTGAGTTGTCATTTTCAAAGTGATCCACAGACCATTGATATAATAAAGTCTATTTTTCATGAAGGAAAAGGGTTTGGAAAGGACTTAAGTGACCATATTAGTTTTTCTTCTGTGTCCTGAAAGTTTCATTCTTAAAGAATTCTGAGAGGGTAGTTGTCCCATGTTGTCTTCAAAATCTTCAGAGAAAGGGATTCTACATTTTTTTTGCTAGTCATCCACAAACTCTTGTATAAGGAAAAACTTCCGCTTAATTATAAAACAACTTAACTAACGAAATTAAAACTCTTCCATCTCATACAAAGACTGACATGAACTGAGGCTGAATGAACAATACACACAATGTAAAAAGAAAAGAAAATAAAAGTTCAATAGAACGAAAACAAAAACAAAATACCTGAATTCCTCTTGATTCTAAAGACAAAGGCTGTCCCTGGACAAACTGATCATTCAATCAACAAATATTAATTACTATGTGCTGAATGCTGTGCTATGTAATGGAAACAAAAGGCTAAGAGTGAAATTGTTCCTGCCTTCAAGAAATTTATATTCTGATGTGGATGATAAGTGGGAGGGAGCAGAGACCTGTTTGTAATTCAGAGGGGGTGATCTATATCCAAAAGTCATTATTCAAGTAAGTACCTTATGATTCTTAGATGTCATGCTCCTGTTTCCTTGCATGGAATAGGAAGGATGTTTTAAGGACAGATAGATATGTCAAGAGACTCTTAAAAAATAAATTTTGCCTAAAATGGCAGGTGCTTGAATGGAGAGTGCCAGGAAGTAATTATAAGTAATGGATACATTGCTGTGCTCCAAGACTTTTTTTTTTGTTCTGTTTCAGGAACACAGCAGAAACACTGGCAAAATCTGCAGCTTCTTGTGGAGTTGTTCTTTTGTGTAGTTGAACCTAATTAGAAGTATGCCCTTTGATGTATCAAGTTGAGGAGGAAAATACATTTGCTTTAGTGTTGATTAACCACATGACTTGGAATGCTGAGTATATCATTCTTAGCTTTGAAACAATGTTTTGGTTCATTCCACACCTGTTAAAATATCCCACTTAATGCTAATGCACCAATGGGAGTGGTCCTCACCTCACTCAAAATTAACACAAGCATATTTTAATATTAACTTCTTGTGAAAATATCATTCATGAAAATATGAATTCTTATTAGATTTGGTCTAGTCTAGCCTAACCTACCTTTACCTAGCAAAACATAGCTTAATATAGCACATAATAATATGAAATGGTATTGCATAGCAAAGCTTATCAAAATGTAGTAAAGTGTGCTTTGGTTTGGTATGTTCTATAATAGAGGCAGCAAATTGTATTGAGTATTATGCTAGAAGTTTTATATCGGGTGAAGAAGTTATATTTGATAGCTATACAAGAATTTTGATAGTCCTCAAATAATGTTACATCTTTTATTTATGCGAGTCTCGTCTATGGCAACCTAAACGTAAGGACAGCATATCTTATGCTCTTAATTTGTCCCTTCATATGATTGCAACAAAGCAAAGTTTCAGTTCTAGAAAAGGTGAGAGCAGAAAGTTAAACAGTACATATTGAATAACCTAGGTTGAACCAAACTTTACCATGTAAGTGAAAGGTTAGTAATGGAAGCAGCAAAAAAAAAAAAAAAAAAAAAAAAAAAAAAAAAAAAAAAAGAAAAAGAAAAATATGAAGAGAAGGGAGGGAAGAGGGAGTTGCTAAAGCTTTTGGGAAGAGAAAATATCTCTTCCCAAGTATATGTCATAGCATTTAGAAAGTTGGAATGAGAAAAAACATTAGAGAGTTCCAGATTGGCTGAGTGTATGAATAAAGTGGGTGCACAGGGTAAAAAAAAAAAAAAAAAAAACTTTGTAAGTTCCTTGAAGGCTGTGCTGTTTTTAATTTTGTCTTTGTATTCCCATCATTGTGCCTAAATGATTTGATTATAGTAAGTGCTTTATATATATTTATTAAATCAAATTACAGATTAATTCCATCTAATTCTGGTTCCTTCTTCACTTGAAATCTTAATTGAAAAGATTTTCATAAGTCATCCAGGACAAGTCATTCCAGGACAGGCATTGTTTTTCCTATAACTCCAGTAAGTTTTCACTTACTTTCCCTTTAGAGAAGCCCAGTGATGGAAAGCTGAATATCTTGGCATCCCAATTCATTCCACATTTGAATGCTTCTAATATATTTTTTTCTTGATTCATATCAATGTAAAATTTTTTCTGTCCTGTAATTTTTACTGGCAGCTAATAGGAACCAAGTAATAAAAGAATAGTATCTTTTCTATAGCCCATTAAATAAATACCTGAAAACAAATATATCCTTCACCATTTTACATTCTTTAGTCTGAACATGCCAATTAATTCAAAATAATGGGTAGTGTTGATAAAGTGCTTTAAGCATTGCGAAACACTTTAAATGTGTTCTCACACTGAATCCTCATAAGAAAACTGTAAGGTAATTTCTAGTATTATGCTTGTTTTACAGATTAGGAAAATGTCAAACGACTGATCCTAAGATCATTCTAGTAGTTTGTGTTTGCTTAAGGTTTCAAATTTAAATTTTCCTTCCCCCAAATCCAGTGCTTTATCTAGTTATAACCATGATCTCTTGGGGCTTCCTTTTGTTTTCAATCCCTTCAACATTCTGATCATACTATCTATTACATTTGCATGCATTTGTAAATTGCATTTAGAATATCTTTAATGCAACTTTTCCAATTAAATTGTAAGTTCCTCAACCAGAAGGAATTTAAATTCTGCTTCTCTGGCACCTTCCCCACAGTATTAGGAATGTTCATAGAGCTATTTCTTTGGTGGAAATTTAGTAAGAAATAGTGATGTGCAAAAGTCTAGAAATCCAAGAAACCTGCAAGGATTGAATTGGAAGGCCCTATTCATGGCAAGAATAACAACTTTGAAGAGAGAAATTGGTTACCTGGCCCAGTTTTACAGTAGAAAGAAATCCATATAAACAGGCAGCATCAGAAGAGTCTGACAATAATTTTCAGGCACCCAATCAGACACTTGGAATTGGAGATGAGACTTCAATACTCAAGAGTATTGAGAGAAGGAAGAAGCATCTCAGACCTATAGAAACTGAGGTTCTGAACAGAGAATCAATGCAAGAGCCTAAGGAATGGGCTTCTTTAGAAGAATCATAGGGTTATAGATTTACAATTAAAAGCAATTTTGTAGTCCATCTAGTTCAACCTCTTCATGGAGTATTTGAGGAAACTGAAAACCAGAGGGGTAAAATAACCTGACCAAGGTGTCAAATGATAAAGTATGAATGCAAACTAAGATCCTCTGACCACAAACCCAGCACTTTTCCTACTGCATCATGATGAATAAATTAGATTTGTTCTACATGGTCAAAATAGAAACTAGTTCATGGGCACACAGGGAAAAGTTTGCTTGACATACCCATATACTCTGAAATATGCATTATCATTTGTTGTCTTTTACTCTTCAGTAGAAGTTCTCTATAGTAGTTATCTGCCTCATCTTTGACCCATTCCTTTCTTTTGCAAAAGGGCTATATTGGTAGGCCAATTGGGGGTGTCACTATGCCCTTGAAAATAAAGATTAAGTGTATTCAGTCCTACAAACCTGGAGTTAAAAAGTACTTTATCATTATAGAAAGACATTTGGCTGAAAAAAATTGAAAAACATCACATTCTAGTTTTTCAGGACTTGAATGTGAGCATCACATCCAACTAAGCTCCACATGATTAATTTACTAATATATGATTTTTTAAAGCATATGCTCTGTACAAGGTATTGTTAAAGGTAATACAAAGACAAAAATTGAAGTAGTCCCTGTTCTTGATTCTTACATCCTGTTTAGTAGGGTTGGGACTAGTTAAATTTAAACAGAGAGTTTAAAAATGATAAAAGTTGATCATTAAGACTCTAAGAAGAGACTTTTTTTTTCACCACTTTCAAAACAGTTCCTATTAAACATAATCACACCCAAAGGCACTTCTTCCTATATACCTATTGACATCTAGTTCTCCTATCCCTTTGTCCTTCATACATCATAATTTTATGTAACCTGAGACCTTTTCCCCTTTCTCTGTCTCTCAGTCAGTATCTCAGCTACAATTTTCACTTCCCTGTGGTTAGTAGAGTACCCAGCACATAATAAGTAATTACATTTTTTTGTGAACTTTACTTGACTTCCTAGATATCAGGACTTCTTGGTCCTTATGAGTGACTAAATAAATAGACGAGTTCTCCTTTTATACTCTTTATAAGTGACTTCCTTTCAAGTAATTTCCCCAGAAAATTCTGTTTCCTTAATTCAGTAAAGGCATTTATTGGAGCTTCCAGGAATCAATTGTGATATCTCAGGGCTAACTTGCAGGCCTCAGACTTCTTTGCTAGTTTTCAAATACTATCTTCTTCCAAAGTACTCTTTTAATCTTTCAGATCCCTGTCTTGTTTTAACAACAAGGAAGTAATGTAAAACATACTAAGTTATATATAAGAAAAGTGACTATCCTTGATAACAATAAAGTTGAAAATAATTTATACAATTCTAGCAATAAGAATTCAAATCAATAACTGTGCTTATTCACTACTTATTATGCCCAATTCTTTGATAAGTAAGCACTCTGTATATAAAGAACAACAAAAACAATTCTTGCCCTCAATTACCTCAAAAATTAATAAGAAAGCACAAATGTTGATGAATTATGGAGTCATTTTATAGAATTAGAAGGGTCTCCTATCAGTTTATGAAGAAGAAACTGTAAATAAACAAGAATCTTTACTCAAATCTCTGCATGAAAGCTTTAGGATAAAAAATAATAAATAATAATAAAAATAAAATAATATAAAATATATATTATATAGAATAAATAATATATAATAATATAATATAATAATATAAATAACAATATAAAATAAATAATAATAATAATAATAATAATAATTTAAAAAACTTAAGAAAAAGAATATGATACAATTAAAGTTATCATTAAGGAAGGATTCAATTTTGACAGATAAGAAGAGCAGCATAAATTAATATTTTGGGTTGTTTATAAATGTTGGCTTATTTCACAAAACCATAACTTTATACTTAAGAATATCATGAAACACTCATGATTGGGTTGGGACTTTTGAAAACAAAACAAAATAAACAAACAAAAACAGAAGAACTCAATCTTAAAATTTCAGTGAAAGTATTTATATCATGAAATATTATCATCATGTCAATAAATTTTTAAAATATAATTCATGTTTCTTAGATACAACTTATATGTATAGTTAGATCATAAAAATCCTAGACCTACTGGCAAGTTTTGGACTTTCTCTTAAGAAGCAAGGGCTAATTGTTGTTCTATGGGACTCGATGAGCAGGCTGATTTCAGAAAAACTTTGAAAGACTAACATGAACTATTGTGAAGTGAAGTGAGAACCAAAAGAACATCATACACAGCAACAAGAAGATTATGTGCTGATCAACTGTGATTCTTTTCAGCAATGAGATCATTCAAGACAATTTCAATAAACCTGTAATGTAAAGAGCCATTCGCATCCAGAGAGAAGACTATGGAGACCAAATATTGATCACAGTATAGTATTATTATCTTTTTTGCTGTTGTTTATTTGCTTGTTTTTTTTCTAATAATTTTTCCCTTTGATTTGATTTTTCTTGTGCAACATGATAAATGTGGAAATATGTTTAGAAGAATTGTACATGTTTAACCTATATTGACTCACTGCTGTCCAGGAGAGAGAGAGGGAGAAAGGGAGGGAGAAATATTGGGAACACAAGATTTTGTAAGGGTAAGGATTGAGAACTATCTTTGCATAATGCATAATTCATTCTTACAAATACATCTAAATTCTTTAAAACAACAATATCAATTAAATATAAAAATAAGAATCCATAATAGAGGGTATTTGCAAAAAGAAAGAAGCAAGGGATTCAACAAACACACAGAGCAATGTAAAGTAGAATCCAGTGAGTAATTTGAAAGGCAAAATAATGGTTTATTAGATCTAAGGAAGAGGGTTGAAGTTTGTTTATGAAGTTAATAAATTATATTTAAATTGACATCATTCAATGATGATGGATCCAAAGCTGGAAAGGATATTAGGGGCCATGTAGTTTAACACTCACTTTTTGAAGGAGAAAATTAAGTTTCATACAAATGAAATGACTTGCCCAAGTTTCTATGGGTATTAAGTGGTAGAGCTAGAATTCAAACTCAGGTCACATGTCTGCTTTTATTACCCTTATTATACTATTCTCAGAACTCCAGAATTCAGGTGACCCAGCTACCCTGAATCTCTCCAATAGCTGGGCTTAAAGTCATAAGCCAGTGTCTTTCAATTTTTTGTCTGTGTGGAAAAGCAAATAATCTTTGTATTTACATATTTTGAATGTACAAATATAGTTTTATATTTGCTTAGTTTTAAGAAAAACTAGTTAAATTTTAACAGAGAGTTTAAAGATGATAAAAGTTGATCATTAAGACTCTAAGAAGAGACTTTTTTTTTCACCCCTTTCAATACAAATTAATGTGTTCAACTCATATAAACTGTATATTTAGGTATAGAGGCCAAATGAATGATTTTTTCACTAGAGAAAGTGACTTGATAAGGATGAAACTTAGAGAAAAGATCCTTAAAAGAGCTACTAGTCCATTATTTGAGAAAATAGTGACAATCTTAAGTAAAATGTGAGAGGAGAGTTATTAATATGCATGATTTGATAAGATTATGAAAAAACAGCATGATATCATAACTGAGGCATGGAATTTGGAGCCAGAAGGACAATTTAAGTTCTGCCTCAGATAGTCACTGACTCTTTTATTCTAGATAAGTTATTCTCTACATGCCTTAGTTTCCTTCCAAAAAATGAAAGCTTTGGACTCAGTAACTAAGGAATCTTCTTGCTCTAAAGCCATGATGCTATGAGCTACTAAGTGATTGCTTGGCCAGTTTGAAATCACATTTACTGCCCATTTATTTTTGAAAACATTTAACTAGAATAGAATACTTTCAAAGTGACTGCCAAGAAGTGGCACAGACAGATCAGAGGCCTAGAGAATGATTTCAGAAACAATCAAAGTGTTACATGCAACATCAAGAAAGTAGAAAGATGTTCTTGGAGGAGTGCATACCTTTATTTCATGGACAAATCAAGAACTAATAGCAAAAAAAATTGATGACATGCTAGAAAATTTCCAAGCTGAAATACATACACAAGTTAAGGAAAAAATGGACAGAAAAAATATAAGTGACTAACCTGTGACATTGAATGAAAAATTCTGAGTACCTCTAGTGTTGTAATGGACACAGTTGTTCAGGACCTCTGATAATGCTTCAAAATGCATTCATCTTTTGCTTCAGATATCACTTACATAAATACAAGAAACTCTGGTCATACAAATTTTAAAAATCCAACTTTGAATAAAAACTCCTAGTACTTTTTGGTTGTGCGAATAAATGTAACAAAACAAAAATATTGAAATTTTCTTCAGAAATGATTTGGAGTAAATTTTTTTTGCAGAAAAGTATTATAAAACTTAAAAAAGAATTTATCAGAAGGAGGTGAGAACTATTTTTCAATAGTTCTTCATTGTATCAAATCCTGGATCCACTGTTTCATATGATCCTGCAATGTTTTAAAACGTTATAAACTTTAGTGCTTTGCTTATGATTTTATTTACCTTAATCATTAATTTATTTTTAAAATATTTTTTTCAAGCTGTGTTGTTTTAAGATTCCTCTGTAAAAAAAAACAGGAATGGAATTTAGTTCTAACTTTTGTGATGAAGATTCTGAACTTTTTTATTCTTGATCAATCAGCCCAACTATTGTGATTTGAGTAGAACTAGGACACATTTTGATGGAGTTGGTAAAATCAATTTTCTCAGCCTAGATTAACTCAGTTCCTTTTCCATTTGAGAAATTGTAATACTGTGTGAGAATATCTGTTCATTATTATATGTTAAGAATTAAGATCTTAAGATTTTTCTTGGGCTGCGTGACAAATATGGAAATATTTTTAGAAGAATTGCACATTTAACTTATATCAGATTGCTTGCTGTCTTGGGGAAGAGGAAGGGAGAGAAAGGGAGAAAAATTTGGAACACAAAGTTTTACAAAGGGAAATGTTAAAAACTATTTTTGCATGTATTTAGAAAAATAAAATACTATTAAAAAGAAGATTTAAGAACTTAAATGGGGCTTTGACAATGTAAATCAGATGATAATTAAAATGAAAGAATCAAAGGAGATAATAGAGGAAAGTAAAATTTCAAAAGCATATGTAATTTTATCCTGAGCATCTATAAACTTTTGATGTAATGTTTTTGAGGGGAAGCTGTATATAGCTTTTGGCAATAAGCTGTGGCTCTCCACTGAAGGTAAGAGGTTTTAATACTACCAGCAAATTATGGATAGAATATTAATTGAGGATCTAGTAGAGGGCTGGAAAAATTGTTTGAAAGTACTATAATCCTCTAGGAGGAAAACAGGTATTTTAGTGAATAAAGTGCTGGACCTGGAGTCAGGAAGACTTGCTATGTGACTCAGAGTAAATTATTTAACCTGTGTTTTCCTCAATCCACTGGAAATGGCAAGCCACTCTAGTATTTTTGCCAAGAAAACCCCATGGACAGTATGGTTTATGGTGTCATGAAGAGTCAGACTTGACTAAATGACTGAATAACAACAAGTATGATCCTCTAAGAAAAAGGATTATCAATTAAAATATCCATCACCCCAACCTCCATTCTATCATAGTGCATGCCTGTGCCACATGTATTTTGCATATATTCATGTTTTTTAAATAATTCCTATCAATTCCCATTCTTCCCATTGGAAGCCTGAATACTTATGGGATAGTAAGTTCCATGTTTATAGATGTGTAGGAATATTCTTTGGTTACTTTTATAGTTATGCTATTTAATTTCATGTTTTTTTCCCTTTGAAATACTTATACTTTCTGGTTGATTAGTAATAGTAAGCACAAACTGTCACACATAATTGGAATGCCTTATTTCCTCTTCTCCACCATTCATGATATTTCTCTTCCTGGATAACTTTGTGCGTATGAATCCTTTCTTGATCTCCCCTCCACTAAACTCTTTAGCTCTCTCCTCTCATATTTTCCCAGAGAACTTGGTCTGGATTTCTCTTTTACTCCACCTCACCTACTTTATACTACACTTATCTGTATACAGGATTTTCATTCTTCTCCCACCATATACATATATACTCACCAGTGGGATGTAAGCTTCTTGAGGGTAGGGCCTGTGTCATTTTCTCTCTTTGAATAACTAGTAGAATACTTTGCAAATAATAAGGGCACCTTCTGAGCTAAGGCTTAGAGGACTTAATAATGAACAGAATTCCTAACGATGAAGCACCTATAGACTCATGAATGGAGAACTTGAGTCCTGTATCAAAATTACAATATTGTAATCAAAGACAAAATGATGAGAAGCAAAACATTCTTTTGCAAATAAGGAATGAAATTTTCTTTATTTATCTTTTATAATTTTGACCTTTACCATAGAACTCTCAGAACTAAATATGTCAATTAAAAATGAATAATGAATGAAGCAAATGATAAGCAACTATAAATGAAGTATTCTACTAATGTTCATAAAATCTAATCAGTTTGAATACTGAATGTTATATCCATGAATTGTATATGACATAATAGAGTCAATGTTGAACTAAGAGTCTGTTGAATTGAATTACATTTTTGGCTGTGTTGCCACGCAGGGTCATAGACAAGTTACATAACCTCTCTATGCTTTAGTTAACTCAACTACCCTATGACAAAAATAATACTCCATTCTAGCCTTTTTGGGAGTCTGAAAAAGAGATGATAAATTTGAAGGATGCATTTATAAATACACTGTATTATTGTTGTTTTTTTTTTCTTTATGTATCTGATAAGAAGTTTACAAAAAGCAAGGGTGGGTACCTTCAGACAAAAACACCTAAAGTGACTGAATAAAAAAAATATGGTTCCTTATATTCTGCTATTCAAATAGAATGGATATGTTATTTACTTGGACTTTATGTTCTCTACTGACTGTTTATTGAAGAAATATTTGTTATCAAGAGTTTACTCAAAATATACTTTCTTTCCATTTATATTTTGTATATGATTAAATGACTGGCTATATGACAGATCTTTTCTCTGGAAATTATAATGTTATCATAAGGAGAGGCTTTTAACCACATGTGATGAATAGATTTTAGGAGGTGAGATAATGGAGGAAATGTTTGAAATATGGAGATGTAATGAGATCACTGACAAGTCACAAAGTTTTTTCTAGTGCATTAGATCCAAATTCTAGAATAATCAATTATAGGAATAAAGTATATTTAATGTGCTTAGCAAATTGACTCATTAAAATATCCTTACTCAGTAATGGTGCTCACTGAGGAAAGAGCCTGAACTTTGGAAACAAAATGGTAAACAACACCAATAAAAATAACATTAATAATAAAATATTTGGGCTTTTCTTCATCTTGTCTAGAAACAGTGCCCCACCTATAACCTTCCCTTTCCATCTGTCTTTATGATTTGTCTTCCTTTATTCAATGTTAAACTCCTTGACGGTAGGGAATATCTCATTTGCTTATATGTGTATTCTCTGTGTTTATTACTTTCATAAGTACTTAATAAATGCTCAATTATCTCTCATCCAACCTATCTACTTTATAGTGTAAGGAGCATTTTTCACAAAACAGTTCAATGAAGTTTATTGTCTTAGACTATGGAAAGTTATCTACTTCAACATGTAGTTTCTTTGTCTTTAAATTGGCATTATTATTATTAAACAATTGAGTACTTCACTTTTGGAGAAAATATTTTCCAAAGTTAAATTGTTTTGTTTTGTTTTTTTTAGCCAAATTGAATTCTTAACTATTCCCTGAACTTGAAATGCCAACTATGTATTTGCACATTATTGGAGTATATTCTTTCCTCATCTCCAACATTGTAATCTTTCTCTTCCTTAATCAATAATGTTCAATTTATCTGTGAATCCTGTTTTGATCTCCCTTCTAACTAAAAGTTTTCTCTCCTTCTTCTGTGTATTTTGCAAGACAACTTGGTCTGGGATGTCTCCTTTGCCCCAACTTTGTCTACTTTATATTATATTTAACTGTATAACTGATTTTCATTCTTCTCCCACCCTCTACACATATCCCCTACCAGTGGAGTATAAGCTCCCTGATGGTAGGGTCCATGTTATTTTCTCTCTTTGCATTCTTAGTGCCTAGCAGAGTAATTTGCAAATAATATCTGGTTAATATATTTATTGAATTAAATTATTATTTCTATTTGTGATAAATATTATCTTGATGAAAATAATTTTTACAAATAATCAGTATTGCTGATAATTTTCTTTTGAAGCTCAGGTATCTTCAGATCAGTAAAATTCTCCTCACAAGTAGGTTTTAATTAAAAAGTGTTGGAACTTACTTTCCTATTAAAATATCCCCTACAATAAACTTATATTTACCACTATGGAAAATTGAGAGGAAACGAGAGAGTTCTTGAAACATAGGAATTTTATTCATTTATTCAGAAGCAGCATCGTCCAATGAAAACAAATTTAGCATTGATACCAATAAATTTGGGTTTGATTTTTGACTCTGATGTTGACTATGTAGTTGTGGATATGCCACTTAATTTTTGTCAGGCTAAGTTACCTCATCTATGAAATGCAAATGATAGTACTTTTTCAAAGAATTATGGAGACTGCTTAAAAAAAAACTTCAAGTGCTTTATCTTCGTAAATTATTATATCCTGGGGGAAAGGGATAGTCTAAATAAATAATTATGTATATATATATATACATATATACTTATACATATACATGAATATAAATATACATAGTGAATAGTCAATAGTCACGAACATTTAGTAAGCGTTACTTTAGATGGGCATTGTGTAAATGTTAAAGGTTAAAAAAAAAGATCAAGACAATCCATGCTCTCAAGGATCTTAGGATTTAATAGAGGAAGTAACATTCAAAATAAAAGATGAGAAGGGATGGTACACTGTGGAGAAGTCAATGAATTCCCAGAGTAATGGAGGCAGATAAGAAAAAAGGAGATAATCTGAGCTGAGTTCTCTTCTTAATTGGAAATTTTATATTTAGGACCCTACCTTCCAATCAAAGGGGCAGGGGGTAATGATAAGGAGTATGAAGACTGATAATATTTTGTTGGAAGATGTTTTTGTTTTCTTTTTTCCTGATGAACTTGCTGAGATATGGTGGAAAAGTCAGAGAAGTTCCAAAGTAGTGCAGTCAAGTGAAAAATAAGGGTTGGCAAAAACTGCTTTATAATATACTCCCTGCACCCTTTATATACATACATACATATATACACATACACATACGTTGATATGTATATATACACACATATATATATTTGTGTATATATATATATATCTACACATGCATATATAAAAATAAGTATACACACACATACACACAAGTCTCTCTGTGGGTATCCAAATTGTGATAGAGCTGGGGAGACAAGATATGAGGAAGTAAAGGTAAGAAAGACATGTATTCAGGAAACTGTGTGAGGTAAGCCAAGAATGAATGTGACACATATGATTGAAGAGATTGGTTTGATGACACCCAAGGATTTATGTTAGAGAAGAATGGAAGAATAACGAGGATGATAAATCTAGAATTTGAAGGGATCTTATATGTTACCTAATCATAATGTCACAGATTGTAAAAGCATCTTAGAAGTCATTGAAACCAATTCCCTTATTTTTATAAATGAATGCAATGAAGCACAGAGATAGAAAATGATATAGAAAGGTTATATTATTAGTAAGTATCCAGATCAGTATTTGAACTTATATCTTCTTGAATAAAAGTGAAATTCTTCATTTTGTAATCCACTTATTTTATACATGAAGAAAGTAAGTGATTTGGAAAATTTTACATTGGAGCTAAGTAGTGGAACCATGAGTTAATCTCAGGTTAAGTTCAAGATTCAAAACTTGGTTCCTTTTTTATTGTTCTGCATTGAAATTTTCTCAAATTTAGGGAGATAAACACTTCAAAAGAGTTCAGGATAGAAAACATTAAGTAGTCTTCCTTTATTAGGTTTATCTATCCAAATTATTTCTTTCTTTTCTCTGCATTTCTCTAAACACACACACACACACACACACACACACACACACACTCTCATATTTTATTCTTTTTACCCCCAGGAACAGAGATAGACATTTCCAGAAGCTTAAGAGTGTAATTACAACATTCCTTCTCCACATTTTTATAAAAATTTCCCCCCATATCAATACCTCAGTGTAATGATTGACATTCAAATAACTGGCCATTCTTTCTCTTGTTCTGTTTCCCTCATTTTTTTTCCTTTGATGCTGTTTTCTCATCATCTCAGGAAAAAATCTCAAAGAAACAACTGAAAAGCATCATAATATTACTTTTGCATCTCTTTTCAGTTCTGATTCTGCATTCTTCCCTTTTCTATAGGGAATACAGAGCCTACATCAACTATATTCACACAGCATTGAATCAGTTAAATCGGTATCAAGTCTCCTAACTATGAACATGGAAAGAAAAATCTTATGAGATAACTGGCATTAGGTCTATCGATCTGCTCTTGCAGAATTGAAAACAAAAGCCACCTTGTAGCACATCAATAAAATTATGGTTTCCCCTGTGAAAGACCATTGCATTGGCTCTGATTTGTTCTCATCTGAAAGGAAAACATAGGAGAGACTATTAGCTTCAAAAATAGACTGGCCTGATGATTTACTGGTGGCATTGCATATGTTAGTAATGTTTCCTCCTACCTACCTCCAATCCCAACTGAAGTTCACCTTGTTATTACTAGCCCTTAACAACAAAAGGTTTGGTTGAGTTTCTATTTTAAAAGATTAACTGACACCAGTATATACATAATAAATAACAAAATATCCAATGAGACTTTGAAGTAGTGTCTGTAAAAGTATGAACTTTGTGGCTTTTTGCTCCTTTCTTTCCTTATAGAAATCTATCTCCATTCATCAGCATGTCTTAGCTATATTAATTCTAGTCCTTCATCAAGCAGTGATAGTTAAGAGCCCCACATAGTGGACAGAATATAGTCTCAGAGAACCTTAGAATGGGAAAAGGAAAAACAAAAACAAAAACAATAACAAAAAAACAAACAAACAGAAAGATAAGCATTTATTTATTGATTGATTCCATCTCATGTAGGAAATGTAGTAATGCAAATTCTCATGTGCTGAGATCAATCAACATATCTTGTTTCTGAAATGTACCCACTTTAACAAAAATTGAAAAAGAAATCGTCCTTTTAGTAAAATCACTAAAAGAAAAAAACAAAACAAATAATAATAATAAAAAACCTACTTACTGTCCTTAATATTTTCTTTAGTCAGGATTTGATCTTTCAAGGATTTCTTAAAAAAATAAAAACAGACTTTTGATGACTGCAACAATTTGCCTCTTCCAGTCACTTAGCTCCACTGTTTTGTTCCCTATATAACCATCCATCTTGCTCCTCATTGCATTTGGAATGTAAAATCACCTGCTAGCACTTGGAGAGTGCTGAAGAAATAGGGGAATGTGCTGAAAGTCAATGCATTGCTGATTGAAAATCACAGACATCCAACCCAAGCGATGCTCTGGGTACTTAATTGACAGAAATTGAATGAAATGAAAAGAGAAATGAGAAAATAATCATTGCTAAGGCAAAAAATGGGGAGAAACAGAGGACAAGGTAAATATAGCTCTAAAATTTGGGAAGTCCTGCTAACTTCTGGATCCCTTAAATATGCTTAATTCTTCTATTTCAAGCATTTTTAATCTTTCAAGTCATTTTGGACAATTTGGCTGTAAGCATCAGAATAATAATTCAAGACTCTTTATTTTTGCACACACCTTTTATCACACAAGACACTGAGTCAAGGAAAAATCATTTTGTAAAGAAGTTAGCTGACCTTCTGGACTGACCTTTATGGCAGAACAATAATTGGATGCCACTGAGTAAAAATAAAATGGTTTATGCTTCATGCTTTTGAAGTGGGTTATAAACTACATGAATTTGGTTTTATTGAATTAACTTTTCTCCCCCAAACACCATCTGTTTGGGTTTGGCTAGGGACCTTGAAATTTAAGATCCTGACAGAACAAACAAGGAAAAAAGCCATCCTAAAAGAGAAAATGGTTTGGAACTTTTCTCTTTCCCAGATTCTGCCCTGATATTTTATTGACCCTGGACTAGTAATGGATTGAAACTACCATTTATAACATTATACAATGAATTCTTTTAAATGTAACAATAATAATTTATTTATATAGCACTTCATAGTTTGTAAACATTTTGTATTCATTCTCAGTTAAACTTCACAACATTTCTAGAAAGCTAATATAATTATTTCCATTGCACAGATAAAGTAAGATTCAGATAAGTTAAGTGGTTTGACTAACTGGGGAGGCTGAATATACAGTAAAAGGACTATTGGCTCTTGAGTCAGAGAACATGAATTCAAATGCTTCCTTCTTGATCTATGCTATCTATTTTTTCAATGAATTGAATGAAAAGATATATGAAATAAATTCATTTGCAGATGACTCTCAAGCAGGTACATTGGGAATACCATCAGTAGCTAGTAAACTCTAAACAAATTAGTTACAATGATATGCCAAGCCTAAGATGAAATTTGACAGAGATAAATATAAACTCCAACTCTTGGGCATGAACAAAAACAAAATAAAATAACTTTCCATATGAGGGATAGGAGAGGTGTGGCTGAATAGCAATTTACCTTAAAAAAATTGATAATTTTGTTTGATTACAATCTCAACAAAATAAACAATTTAAGATAATTGCTAAAAAAAAGTCAAATATTAGGCTGCATTAATATAATATAAAATATAGGAAGTGATTATCTTACTATCTTATTCGGATCACATATGTGATATTATATTAATGTCTGTGTACTACATTTGAAGAAGTATCATTGACAAACTGGGTAATGGCCAGTTGGGGGTTAGGCCAGGACAGTGAAGGCCTCAAGACAATAGAACTCATAGATCAAAATATTCATGAAAACAGCTTTGGTGCTTTAGAGGAATTTAGAATATTTAGCCTAAAGAAGAAAAGACATATATTATTCTTATTTATAAACAATTCAAAAACTCAAAATGCACACATGTACACATATGGTTATATACATAGGCATGGCTTAGTAGTAGAAATTTAGTTTGGCAGGATAGATACGGAAAAAGATCACAAAAGGAAAAGGACCAGTTACTGGTCCTAATGAAAACAAATGACAAAAGTGCTGTGCTGTTCAACTGCAATTTTATGACTTTTTTTCTACCAGAGAGAATGATTTCAGCACAGAATAGTATAGAATTTAAAATTTAAATTAAATTTTTTATTTATAATATATATATTTATATATTATATATTAAATTAATTAAAAAATAAAAAAATAGAAATTCAAAATGTTAAAAATCATTAATAGAGAACTGATATCTAAATCATCATTCAATAAGTATCTATTTAGTACCTACTTAATAAATAAGGTCACTACTATGCTAAATGCTGAGGATACAGAAAATTGATACAAAGAGATACCCTGATTTCAACATCCTTTCAGTATTTTCAGCCATTTACAATTGCATTTTACATTGCAACTATTGCAATGTTTCATGAAGCACAGACTTATCTTTACCTTTAAGACCATTTATTTGCCCCATAAGCCTTGGTATAGTGGGACTTGGTACATTAGGGTATAGTGTGCCTATTTAGTGTAGCTAATTTATCAGTACATTTGTACAAATGATATCATGTTGCATGTTAAATGAATTGACAGATATTTATTATATATCTACTGCATAGAAGCTACTGTGCTGAATTACTTTGGTGAATACAAAAGAAAGAGATGAGACTCCTGTGTTCTAGAAAGCATTCACCTAGATATTTTTAATAAATACTTCTTTTTACTATAAAATACTACATGAATATAGTTCGTCAACCTTGAATCCTTGTCTTCCTAATTTCAAGGTTGACCTAATCAGTATCCTGTTTCATAGAAGAAACTTTAGGATAAAGCCTCCCCTACTAACATGTATCATTACATTCTTATCATTATAGTCTAGCTGAGGAGGCAAGGCATATGTAAAACTATTAGTGACCTACTATAGAGTAAGAGAGCAATAAATACCATACAATACCATACAATAATACTGAATATAGAAGGAGTGAGTGTAGGTGTGAATTAAGGAGTGAACAGAGTAAAGATAAAATCAATTGAGGAAGGTTTCCTGGAGGAAAAGTATTACATTTTGTACAACATATTTCTAAAAATGTAACCTTATCCCTAGCAAATAATTCTAGACTCTCTGAGAGATCCAAAAAGTTTTATAGTCTGAGATTAAATTTAGATTGTGATTATAAATATATTAGGAATTAAAATTATTTTAAAAGACTCACTCATAATTCTGTTATTTAGAGTAAAAGGAATATAAACCAATTCACCCATAATATGCACACATTGAACTCAAATTAATATCTGCTTGTTCCATGTAATTCTATACAATTAGGTTTTGATACTTCTTATTTTCTCAGGTGGCCTTCCCCCTCATTTCCCTTACAAATCCTCCCCCACCCCTTACATACACTTTTCAGATTCATTTTGTGTATCTTCCCTTTTCAAATTATAAATTTCTTGGGAACAGGGATTGGATAGAGGGGATAGTGGATAGAGACTGGGACCTGGATTCCAGAAGACTGTAAAATGAGATGATGAGGGAAATGACAAATGACTCCAGTATCTTTGCCAAGAAAATCTGATAGGGGGTCACAGAGTCAGAAACGATTGAACATCAATAATTGAATTTTCCATCATCTTTCATCTCCTCTTTGAATGATACCTTTAATCAAAATATTCACAATAGTAACTTTTAACTTGGGATCTATGTAAATTATACATTTACACACATATTAAAAAAAAGAAAGAAAATTTAGGTGGTAGTAGATAGAGGTAGATATTTAGATAGCCATATTTCAATATAATTGTTTTTCTTTTTATTTACATGTATTTTGTTTTATGCATTTAAAATATTATTATGTGAAGAGCACACAGCCTTTAAAAGTCTTCTAAAGGAATACATAACAAAATTCCTGATCTATATCATCAACACTGAAGTCAGGAAAACCCTTGTTCAAAGCCTCTTTCTGACACATACTGGGTTTTATGTTCATGTAAAATTCCTTTAGAGTTCCCTACACTTATAAAATCATGATTCTGGATTTCTTCCACCCATGCTGGGGTCTGAGGAATGCCTACTTATTTATAGCCTAGTGATCAAGTTCTCCATTCAAAATAGCTGTAATATCCTCTATGTAATCCTCTGCTTACTATTGTTATGATAAATATAAAAAATGGGACGTGCATGACTTGAATTCTAAGATATTCAGAAGAGAAAATATCTTATGAATTGGTGTAGTTCAGAAAGGCTTCATTTACTTATTTATTCACTCACTCATTCAGTTTTTTCAAAAGGTGTTTACACATAGGAATTGCCCTGAGTAATGTTCTTTTAATGCTTCACTAAAAGAAAAAAAAAAGGATGGTTTTCCTTTTGCTTTTATTTCTTCCCCTATTTAAATTGAGACAAGTTGCATAATTTCTAGGACCAACTGCATCTAACTCAAGGAAGAATCCAAAATAGAGCAAACCTATGGTTAGAACTCACAAAGTAGTGACTGTTGAAAGGAAAAAGGTATTTCATAAGATAAAAGGAATTATTATCCTTGCCTGTTGCACTAAAACTCTAATATAATGGTACCTGGGAAGATGCAAAAAAAATTAATTTCTAGTGGGTCCTGTTATATGACTGTGGTCCCACAGAGTGATTTTACATGCAGATTTAACATTTTGCAGCTGCCAAAAGCCATCAGTGCAATAACCCATTTAGAGGGAAACACTATTTGAAAAAAGAATACAGGCAGCAGAGATATGTTGTAAATGATAAAGGACAAATATAGGAGGAGAGGAAAGTCTTGCTGGTCTAAGGTTTGTAAAACCACAGAAAAAAGTTGCAAATAGAAATTGAGAAAACTTGAGGAAATTTTGATGACAACTTAAAGTTTTATTTTTCCTTTGATGGTAATAGGTGGAGGGAGAAGAGAGAGGAAGAAAAAGTTGTAATTAAAAGCAGAGTACTTGAATGACTGTACAGTATTTGGCTTCCAATGCTGCATATATCTATCTTTCAGGATCATTGTTTGATGATTTTGCTAAATGAGGTGAGGACAAGTTAGGAAAAATACACAAAGACAAAAATAACTTAGTGACTTAAGGTCCATCTTCAGGTTTGCCTAGGCAAAGCAAATGCTATTTGACATTCCTGTGTTCCATATTCTTGGGACCAACATGGCCACTGTGAAGAGGGAGTGAAATCCTTATCCAACACTATAGGAACTTAATGGGAATGGATATGTCTTAAGAGATTGTTTTGTTTTATTTTATTATTTTAATTCATTAATTAATTTTAAACTTAAATACAAAATAGGAAACTTAATCACAAAATAATATAAAAGAGTACCTTGTCATGTAAACAACAAACACAAGTGAGGATTCAATATAAAGCAATATAATTCCATTTAAGAAAATCCATATAATAAATACTACATGTTGTTTTCATAGCTGTCCAGTCTTTCTTTGCTTCTTTGTAAGGCTTTTGTTCTCTGCTGTACACTTTTTTATTCCCAACCTCCCCAAAAAGGCTATAATTGGGTGCAGACACACACACATATACACACACACACACACACATACACACACACACACACACACAAACACAGCTATACATTTACAATACATAATTGATATTTATAAACAAGCACATATATACACACAAACACATATAAGTAAGACTGTACTTTTTTCAATGTTTTTTTTAAGTCAGCTAGCTTATCATTAAACCTTAGATTCCCTCTTTTTTTGGAAAATGTATTTATTTAAAAATTAAATACAAAAAAAGAAAAAATCATTGTAAGCACACAGTAGAACATAAGAAAGAATTTTTAAAAATGAAACAATAAATTCAAGAAAGTGTATATAATAAATGTGACACATTATATTCAGAACTGTTCACCTTTTTTTGCATCCTTGACTTGTACATTTTAAGGATACACACATGCACATTCACACACACATCGATATCTATAATCATAAACATTTGTTTATCAATACAAAATGATTGGGCCAAACTTGTTTATTTGTCTCTCTGAAGGTGGATAACATCATCCTTCTTGGGTCCAAATCTTTTTATATTTTTCTAAATCCAGAAACTCATCATTTCCTACATTGTATCCATACTCCAACCTTAACTACCTAGTTATTTTAAATAGCCTAAAACAATATTAATTAATAGGGCTGACATGTAATGGTTTCCTTATTTTTCTTTTTTTGTTGTTAAATCTATTTTAGCTTTAACTTTGTCTGAGATAAATAACTACCTAAAATTTTTAATACATTCTACCCTGAATTATCATTATTATTATTATATCATTATCTCCCATTTTCTATTCCTGATGACTACCCTACTTTACTTCTACCAACTATCTTGCTTTATTTAACCTATCTTATAGCCCTCTTCCAAGGATCTCTTCTTTATCCTCTCCTCCCACTGCTTCCCTGTTCCCTCTGTCTTTATCCCATTCCTGTTAATTTACCACCTTATCCCATTCCCATTATTCTACACTGCTTTCTATATCTATACTATCTTATCCTATTTCCTTCCCCTCTTATTTTTAATAAAATTTGAAGGCTTTAATACCCTTTTACACACACACACACACACACACATATATGTATACATACATGCATATATATGTATGTATTACTCCCTCTTTAATCCATTTCTGATATCTGTGTCAGTTCTTCCTCTTACACCTTATTATATAATCTAATTACTCTTCAAAAAACTTTTCCTACATGGCTTTGCTTTTTAAAATCACATTGTACTCAGCTCTACCCCAATTTTTCTTGTGAACTACCCACTTAATTAAGACAGTCTTAGACTTATATTTTATATTTCCATGTATAAACTATAAACAGTTTGTCCTTTTTGACTCCCTTGAAATTAATCTTCGATGTTTATCTAATGTTTCTCTTGGATATTATGTGTCACATTTTCCATTAAATTTAAATCTTTTTTGCAACAAAATCTTGGAAGTCTGACAAGTCATTAAATATTCTCTCCCCACCCCATTCAGGATTATGTTTAATTTTTCTTGGTCTAATATTTTTTGGCTACAACTCTTAATTTTTTTTTTTTTGCTCTTCAATAAATAGTGTTCCAAGACCTGCAGTTTTTTTTTTTTAAATTTAGCCATTTCTAGGTCCTGCGTGATTCTAATTGTGGGTCCCATTTAAATTATTATTTTTCTTCTTGTTTTCAAGTTCTTCTTACTATTATTTCCTGGGATCTTCTCTGGGGCTCATCCTTGGGCTCGCCTCTCCACTACTAAGCTTGGGTTCCTCTCTAACAATGGAATAGCTCCTTATTATCTTAATAAAAGCAAATAAATCCCATTTAAAGATTATGTGCAAAATACTTTCTTAAGTATCTGTACTACCTATCTCAATAATTGTTATAAATTCTAAATATATAAATTGTTATTTAAAGGATTTTATAAATCATAGCCAGCATTGTGATATTCTAGTCAGAGGTAGAAAGAATTCTAGGACCTAACATTATTAGATACCTTTGGGAGAAAAATAATAGGAAGATGTGCATTCAGCTAAAATCCTGATAGTAGAGGGTGTGTGTGTGTGTGTGTGTGTGTGTGTGTGTGTATTGGTTTTAAGCCATTAATGCCTAATTGTACTTGCCTTCAAATTCAACTCAAATAAATCCTGAGTGGGAATATGAATGTATTTTGAGGAAGAGCCCACTGACTTTTAAAAAGTGCTACAAAAAAGAAAGATGAATACAGTTGCAAGATTTAGGAAGCTAATGGAACCTGTCATCACTGTGTCCATAATTGAGGGTCCTTCTCTCCTTTCACCCTCCTCCCAACATTGTTTTTGGTTTTGATCCTTTCGTACAGTTAGTTGAAAAATAGCATTGAGGAGAGATAATTCAGTAAGACTGAAACACAAGATAAAAGCTCTGTCAAAGAGTAGATAAGAGGATTGCCAAGGCACTGTCCAGGGTTGCACTGATGCTTTGTTTATGATGGGTTTTGATGTTTCACAATATGGTATTCTGGTAGTACATTGCAGCTGCATTATTAAAAGGACTTTGGGAATCTCAGATAGGACTTGGGTCCCACTGAGCTCTGCAGGTTTCTGGCAACATTTTACAAAGCTTTAAGCCTAGAGTCAGTAGGTCGGTTCAGATGTGCTCAAAAAACAAAGTTGTATGAACTCTCAAGTTTCTTTGTAGCAAACCTGAAGAAACTTCATATTTCCTTTGTGAGACATCTTTTTTGGGAGTACATATAAAACAACTCTGTCTCTACTGAAGTTCTGAGTTTTGAACAACTTGGAATACTAACCAGGATACAGGGCCCTCCAATCAATACATGTGGTTATTGGGTAATTAAGTCCTTGCCCAGAAAGATGGACAATGTATTATATGATCAGTAGTTGATGAGTGATAATGACATTAAACAAAAGATGATCATTGGAAACAAACTAATTATTGTCACAGTGAATGATGTTACCAAACTTTTCTTGCCAGGAGATGCAAGCACATTTCAGCTTTATAAAAAAACACTAAATTATAAAGAAAAATAAACAAAAGCCTTCTTGTCCATACAGCTCTCTGAATCTGATCTTCTCAAATCAGTTCCTCTTTTCCACTAAGTTTCATTGTCAATAATAGTCTTTTAAACTTTCAACAACAGTAGGAACTAGTTCTTCATACTCCCCAATATTCTTAATTCTAGTTCAACAACAAGTAAAGCAAGAATGCCTGTTCAGTTTCTGATAACTAAAGCTATGAAGTGCTTAACTGTGTGATTTTAGGTATCTTCTTTTGTTTTTTCCTCCTGTTTTCCTTAATGTTTGCATAAATTGGAAAGTTAACTTGGTATTCTGAATGGAGCTTGTTTCAATTTAATGGAACTGTCCTTTCCTACACTGCCCTATAGTAGGCTGCTACATTTAATATTTACAAGGGATCCAATGTATTGCCACAGAAGAAAAATGCTTTCATGCTCTTTATGTACTCCTTTGTATTTTGATAAGTTCATATAAAGAGGACCTTAAAAATGGACCATTCTTTTAGGGAGAATTCCATGTTGAGTTCAAGAAAGACAGCTGAATGCTCTTTCTTGAAAAAATTCAAAAAAACAAATCCCAAATTACTCCTGTTTATGTTCCCCAATATTTTAGATAACTCTTAAGGATTTTTTTTTGTTCTTGAAATGTATTTTAAATGCCTTCTCCTCCTGCTTAATACCTTTTCTACTTCTCCAGTTCTTGGAAATAGAAAACTGTTAGATGAAAAATCTTGAAATAATATTTGAAAAATATCTGAATATGGATTTTTTTTACTTTCTCCTAGTCAAAAAAAAATCAAAACTTTTGACCCACTTTTAGTTTTTTTTCCCCCTAGGGAAATAATTATTTTGATTAATCACATGTTTTAAAGTTCTCACTTTCCTTCCATGGACTGAAGAGATTCAAAGCTAGATAGTAATTTTTTGAATTTGGCATTTATAATAGCACTTTAAATTTACATAAATTATTTCATTCTGATCTCTCAACAGAAGCAAAGGTATTGCAGTCTTATTTTACAGAAGAAGAAATTGAATCACAGAAAAAAAAGTAACTTTTCTAACATTTAATTCTGAATAGTTGTGGATGTTATCTTCTGCTCACCATTTGACATTTACATTTATATAGATAAATATATAAATAGGCAAGCAGATAATAACATTTATATAGTGTTTTCAAAGTTCCTTACAAATATTATTTCATTTGACCCTCACAAATACCCTGGGATACAGGTAGTGTAAAACTATTTAAAGATGTAATTGAATCTGAAAGGTTAATTGATCTATCTAGAATTACAAAACTATCTCAGGTGACATTTGCACTCAGATCTTTCTGCCTCCAAAAACAGCACTTTATCTAAGAAGCATAATTTTTGGTGAGTTAGTAAAATCTTTGGCCTCTTTAAAAGAAAAAGTATATAGGTACTCAGATTTCTTTTTTCTTTCATTATTAAATTTATTTTTAGTTTAATGAACAAAACAAACATTTTAAACAAAACATTTCCATCAATATAATTCTCTTAATCTGATCTTCTCAAATATTTCCATCTCTTGCAGTAAGATCTGGTGTCAGTAATTTGCTTCTAAATATTCAACCTCAGGAGCAACTTAGTTTTGGAAACAATCTTCTGCCCATCAGGATAGTGTCAAATGTACTAAAGAATTGCACAAAGAAGTAATGATTAACTTTTGTATCCCTGGGCCATCTACAAGTTTAGCTGTTACAATGCCAAAGATTTACTGTTATATTTAATAGTTGGTAAACTGAGAGTTGGATTGTCATATTGGATGAAGAACAGGCTTGGAATCGAGAATATTGGAGTTAAAGTTAGCTGGGTGATCAAGGACAAGACAAACTATCTGGGCCTCATACAGCTTTACAAAACTATCATTTATAGAAGAGTCATTTATCCCTATTTATCAAGGGAATTTCTCTACTGGGAATTTACCATACTGATGAAATTTCAAAGGCAATAATCCTAAATCAATACATAATGTTTGTTTCTCTATTGAACCTCTTCTGGAACTCACACTAAAAATTTAAAGTACTGGAAACAAGACCAGTCCATCTCTCAATTTTGGGCATTCCTCTGATTGTTCCTCATGTCTAGAACACTCTTCCTTTTTTATCTACTGAATTTCCTGTCTTTAAGTCCCAAATAAAATACAATCTATTACTGGAAGCCTTTTTCAACTCTTCTTATTTTAATGCCTTCCTTCTGTATTTTTCCTCTATATAGTTTATTTGTTTACCTGTTGTCTCCCCCATTAGATTGTAAGTTTCTTGGGAGTAGGGACTATCTTTTAACTCTTTTTGTACACTCAGAGTTTAAAACAGTACCTGGAATATACAAGGCACGTATGTGTTTATTGACTGATAAAAATTTAAAATTTAATTATATGTTATCTTGTGTTATTTTAATCTTTTAAATTTTTTTCTATTGATTTCTATCTTTGAGGAGTTTATAATCTACTTAAGGTGAAAAGACTATGTTGTATAGTTCCCCCCTTCCCATCTCATATGTCCATGATATCTTTTATATCTTGTATGCAGTGGAGGCTTTGCACATAGTCACTGAGTAATTGATTGTTGAAATCAGATTGGATCTAGAATTGCACTGTTGAATATTAAATTTAAAATCAGATGGTAGAGTTATTGGTTGGCTAAAAACAATAGGGGGGAGATGAAGGTAATTGGGGATTGGTAGTTTATTCTATCAAGACCAGAAGATAGTGCAAAGCTTCTTTTTTTTATTTTCAAAACATATGCATAGTTAGTTTTCAACATTCACCCTTAGAAAACCTTGTGTTTCAAATTTTTTCTTCCTCCCTTTCTTCTACCTCCTCCCTTAGACAGCAAGTAATTCAATATATGTTAAATGTGCAATTTTTCTATATGTATTTCCACAATTATCATGTTGCACAAGAAAAATCAGATCATAAAGGAAAAAAAATGAGAAAAAAAAAACAAAAAGCACAACAACAACAAAAAGGTAAAAATACTATGTTGTGATCCACCTTCAGTCCCCACACTCTTCTTTCTGGATGTAGATGTCTCTCTCTGTCACAAATCTATTAGAACTGACCTAAATCACTTTAATTTTGAAAAGAGCCACATCCATCACAATTGATCATTACATAATCTTGTTTTAGTGGATATGTTATCTTGGTTCTACTCCCTTAACTTTGCATCATGTAAGTCTCTCCATGCCTTCTAATTATTTCTTATAGAATAATAACGTTTCATAGCATTCATATACCATAACTTATTCAGCCCCATTCTCCAACTGATGGGCATCCACTCAATTTCCAGTTCCTTGCCATTACAAAAAAGGGCTGCCACAAACATTTTTGCATATATAGGTCCTTTTCCCTTTTTTATGATCTTTTTGAGACACATGCCCAGTAGAGACACTGCTAGATCAAAAGGTATGCACAGTTTGATAGCCCTTTGTCATAGATCCATATAGCTTTCCAGAATAGTTGATTAAGTTCTCTATTCCACCAACAAATGTATTAATGTCCCAGCTTTCCCACATCCCCTCCAACATTTATCATTATCTTTTCTTGTCATCTTAGTTAATCTGAGAATACATAACAGCACGTCGGGGTTATCTTAATTTGCATTTCTCTGATCAATAGTGATTTTGAGCATTTTTATATGATTAGAAATGGTTTTAATTTCATCATTTGAAAGTAGTCTGTTCATATCCTTTGACCATTTATCAACTGAAGAATGACTTGTATTAATCCAAAACTTCTAAAAAGTCCTTTTATATCCTTACCAATTTGCTTGTCAAATTCCAGCTATAAATGTATTTAAGCTATATCAAAATACTGTTCTGCCATTTAATCTCAAATCACCAGATTACTAATCTTGAAAATTGTGACCTTGGATGTTCATTATTTACTCTAGCATTTTATCTCCTTAATCTAAAATCCTATCTGCAAACATATGGCCCTCAGATATCTGTAGAGTCTTGTTAACCAAGTAAATCTCAGGGCTTGGCAAAGCCATATGAAAGATCCCAGGGACTCTCATTCTACTACTTTAATTGAAAATTAATTTGTATGTCAATAAAACATGAACGAACGCACAGTGAATAAAAGCAATGCTCTTCCCCCCCATTTAGATTGTATACCCACCGTCTTCCCATTCAACTCTATAAACTCAGGATGGGAAAGTTCCTGGATTTAGTTATCACTATTTGAATCTTTTTGCTTTTCCAACTGGAAGTGTATTTGGAGCCTTCTGAGTTTGTGATGTTGTTAGGCAAATTTAAATTCAGGAAAGGAAAAACTGTTCTAGGCCTCATTTGCTCCCCTTGCAAAATTGAATGGCAATTTTTGCTCCTCTATTTCTGTGCATATCTTGATCGTTAATGTCTCTGAACTGCCACTGGAATAAAAAATAGATTAGTTTTGAGATGGTTTTCAATATTATACAGCCCATTTGTGTATTTTATATAAAAGTACAAACCTGTTTTCAGAGTCATCCGCATTGTGGCGCATGTCCTTCTACCAATTACACTCTCCTTTTTGCTGACATCTGTGCAACAGACTGATTCCACATTGACTAATAAAAGAGCAACATATTCCAAATACTGTATGGTAATGAAACCACAGGCACTTACAAATGTCTTCAATTTTACATGGCACAACTTAGAAAAGAAAACTAACTGTTTTCTTAATATCTTTCTTCTGTTCAGAACTTAAAAGTTTCTTTTTTGCTAGTTGTTTTGTTTTTTTATTTGTTTGTTTTTAAGGTGGCATATACTTGATCTCTTCCCAAGCCTGATCAGATTATTTGAATCTTAATACTCAGGAAGATAATTGTGATATAATCTGTAACTCATAGAATGACCTTACAAGTCTCTAATTGAACCATTTAATGGCAGATTTTGTGAGGTGGCATGTACTTTACAAACGAAATAATTACACTCATCATAAACAAGAGGAGTAACCCTCTCCCTTTTTTGATGGAAAAAGAAAGGGAATAGATTGATATGATCAAAACAATCTATGCAACTACTATTTTTTTTAACTTTTAAAAGTAATGAACAAAGAATTTAGTAATAGATCTAGATAACAAAGAATGGTAAATTGGGAGAACTAAGCACAGTAAGAAACTAAATGAAGGGGCAGTTAGGTGACACAGAGGACAGAGCAACAGCCCTGAAGTCAGGAGGACCTGAGTTCAAATCTGACCTCAGACACTTAACAACTTCCTAGCTGTGTGATCCTGGGCAAGTCATTTAACCCCAATTGTCTCAGCAAAAAAAAAAAAAAAAAAAAAAAAAAAAAAAAAAAAAAAAAAAAAAAAAAAGAAAAAACACACATCTGAATGAAAATGATTTAAATGTGAAAATAAAATCAAAGAATTAAGAATTAGTTGGACATTAATGGTAATGTAACTTATTCTCTAACTTAGTGAAAGAATTTCTTCCAAACTCTCACTGGCAGATTTTTTTTTTTATTTCTATTTGGATTTCTCTGGTGACAGGAAGATTATTATCTACTGAAGCAAAAATACTCCTTATTGGGAAGTTCTAACTGTTAAATGTTTTTTTCTTTACACTAAGCCATGAATTAATTCAAGCCAATTCAATATACATCTATTGAATATGCATTAAAAGTAAATTCCTATGCTAGAGGTTGTTAAAATGTTAAATTGGGCACATGAAGGTACCAGGAGAGTTCCTAAACATGCTCTCAAGTAAGGAACATTAATATGACTAAAGGAAAAGGGTCTATTGCAGAATAAAAACTCCTTCTAACTATCTTCACTCAGATGACATTGCTTCTTTTCTTCATGTACCTTCAAAATATGGGACAAAGAAAACACGAGGTGTATGTACATGGGCAATTGGAAATCTTGGTAGAGAAAAACAAGAAGTTCTAATGACTCTGTTTTAGTTCCTAAATGATTTGGCTGGCTTAGATTACTTCATAGATGACTATACTTTATGTCCTACATGTTTAGGTTTTTCTGGGTATTCATTATTAATTAGGTAGCATTTTTTTGCATTGTAAGAATAATTGTATGATATGTAGGTACTGACGATGGGATAAGTTGAGATTTAAAGTTGGTGTAAAACATTTTAGAAAAAGAAGCATATTGTGGTTTGAATACATACAAAATTGTTATAGTAAAATTCAGTAGTGAATACAAATAAAAGCAAATTTTTTTTTCTGGTGGTGGAACACATGACATCAGCTACATAGATTTAAAGTGCAATTTGTCAAGGCAGTTTGTTCATCAGATTGTAGGTAATATATTGTGAAGATCTATAACTTGACTTACAAAATGGCCCCCAAATAAGAAATAAAGTAGACTCTTAGTCCACTTTCCAAAGCCACTAGTCCAAAACTACTTGATCAAACAGCACATAAAGAACATTCTTTAAAAAATAGCTAGGGAGTTTATTGTTCAAGAAAATGATGAATAAGATAGAAAATAAAGAATATTGAATAAGTTGTCAATTATTATCAAAACTGAACGTCTAACCTGGAATGCTGACAAAGGACTTATAATTTCCTTATGTTGCTATCTAAGCTCATGAGAGTGAAAAAAGTGGCTATAAATTTTCAAATGTTTTCTTATTCTGGACTTAAAATTCATGACTCAATATAGTGGATAAATGTCTTTGATCTTGATTCAATAAACATTTATTAAGTGCCTGCTCTGTTCAAAGTCCTGTGTCAGGGATTTGCAAAAAAAAATTGTTTCTGTCTTCAAGAAACTTACTTTCTACTAAGTGAAGATGACTTGTATATGACTAAGAATATATAAAATTTCAAGAGGGAGAGAAAGCATCTCGGGTTACATGCCAGGTTTAAAATTACCAGAACCTATGGATTACCAGCTAATAATTTATCTGCATTGGTACCTTAGTATGAGTGCTTTGGATAGATAGACATATGGTACCTTCATTTCCTCCAAACAAGATATTTTATTTAGGTAGAATCTTAAGAAACAGTCATAGAGGGGGAGAGGGTGGAGGGAGGGAGGGGAAAAATCGGAACAGAAGTGAGTGCAAGGGATAATGCTGTAAAAAATTACCCTGGCATGGGTTCTGTCAATAAAAAGTTATTTTAAAAAAAAAAAGAAACAGTCATAGAGTACTACATTCTCAAACACAATGGCCAGAGGGTACATCCATTGGGCAGCCTATATAGGAAGGAAATGGATTCCTTAAAGGCTATTTCATTACTGCTTTTGTTGGATGCTTTTCTTGTCTCTAATCATAAAGAATTGTGTTTTTTAAGTTTATGGACTAATAAGAGCATGAATTTAAATATAGAAAAAACTTTAGGTCAATTAATCTAATCTCTTTTTACAGATGAGAAAACTGAAAACAAAAGAGATCAATTAAGCAATCAACTAACAAATCAAAAACTTAAAAGCTTATTTTCAGCACTATATTATGTACAATGACTAAAATGAAACACTCTATTTTGTAAGATATACAAAATATATGCATGGTACTTTTTAGGATAAGACACTAGATGCTTCAGAAAATGTACTTAAGAGAAAATAGTACTTGAATTGAGGTTTGAAGAAAACTGGATCATCTAAGAGAAAGAGATACAGAGAGAGTACATTCCAGACATGGGAGACAGTCTTTGCAAATGCACAGAGTTTGAAACTGATTATAATGTATGAGGAACAGAAGGAGGAAAAAAAAAACAGTTTAATAGAGTACATATGAGTACATAAATCAGAGTATTATAAAAAATGACTAGAAAGTTAAGTTGGGGCAAGGTCATGAAGGACTTTAAGTGATAACCAGAGGAATGTACATGGGAAACAGGAAGCAATTAGAATTTATTGAGCAGTAGAATGGTTTGGTCAGACCTATGCTTTAAGAATAATGTTTTAAAAGTTGAATGGAAAATGGAGTGGTGAAGGGAGAAACTTGAGGCAGTCAGATAAATTGGGAGGCTATTATAACATATGCTGATAGTATGTACTAGTATAACAATAAAATAAAGAAAAAAATAAAGGAAAAAGGAGGTGACTGCAAGAGTTATTTTGGGAGACAGATAGATCAGGGAAGGAGATAAATCAAGAATGATTGTAGCATTCTAAATCTGAGTAACTAGGGAAGATGGCAACACTTTCAATAGATAAATTTCATCTATTTTATTGAAATAGTTTTATGGCTCAAATGTGGGCAACATAGCTAGCAACACACTATATATATATATATATGCATATACAGATAGATAGATACAGATTTGTCTATTTATCTAGTATCTACCTATATGTATCTATATTTATCTTCTTCATTGTTGGAAATTAATCTTTTTCATTTTCATATATTGGTAGTTTGCTTTTTCTTATATTCCCTAATCAAATTAACTAATGAGTTCTCTGTTTTTTTGGGTTTTTTTTTTAAGTTTCTGCTTTGGGCACAGAGCCAAGATGGCAGAGTGAACACATGCTTCTTTTTGAGCTCTCCTTCTACTCTCACATTAAATATGAAATTCAGCCACTGAAATAGTGCTGTATTGACAATATTTTAGAATATTGGGAGTGCATTAGTTTTGTTTGTACAAAAACTTTTCAGTTTGGTATAATCGAAATTTTCTATTTTGTGATCAGTAATGATCTCTAGTTCTGCTTTGGTCATAAAAACCTTCCCCTTCCACAGGTCTGAGAGGTAAACTATCCTATGTTCCTCTAATTTATTAATAATTTCATTCTTTATGCCTAGGTCATGAACCCATTTTGAACCTTATCTTGGTGTCGTGCGTTAAGTATGGATCAATGCCTAGTTTCTGCCATATTAGTTTCCAATTTTCCCAGCAATTTTTATCAAACAGTAAGTTCTTATCCCAAAAGCTGGGATCTTTGGGTTTGTCAAAGACTAGGTTGCTATATTTGTTGACTGTTTTATCCCTTGAACCTAATCTATTCCACTGATCAACTAATCTATTCCTTAGCCAATACCAAATAGTTTTGGTAACTGCTGCTCTATAGTATAGTTTTAGATCTGGTACAGCTAAGCCACCATCATTTGATTTTTTTTTTATTAATTCCCTTGAAATTCTTGACCTTTTGTTTTTCCATATGAACTTTGTTGTTATTAGAAGGGAAGCAATAAACTGGGAAAATATTTTTACAGTCAAAGGTTCTGATAAAGGCCTCATTTCCAAAATATATAGAGAATTAACTCTAATTTATAAAAAATCGCTCATTCTCCAATTGAAAAATGGTCAAAGGATATGAACAGACAATTCTCAGATGAAGAAATTGAAACTATTTCTAGTCATATGAAAAGATGCTCCAAGTCATTATTAATCAGAGAAATGCAAATTAAGACAACTCTAAGATACACTACACACCTGTCAGATTGGCTAAGATGACAGGAAAAATAATGATGATTGTTGGAGGGGATGTGGGAAAACTGGACATTGATGCATTGTTGGTGGAGTTGTGAACGAATCCAACCATTTTGGAGAGTAGTTTGGAACTATGCTCAAAAAGTTATCAAACTGTGCATACCCTTTGATCCAGCAGTGTTACTACTGGGATTATATCCCAAAGAGATTATAAAGAAGGGAAAGGACCTGTATGTGCACGAATGTCTGTGGCAGCCCTTTTTGTAGTGGCTAGAAACTGGAAACTGAATGGATGTCCATCAGTTGGAGAATGGCTGAATAAATTGTGGTATATGAAAATTATGGAATATTACTGTTCTGTAAGAAATGACCAACAGGATGATTTCAGAAAGGCCTGGAGAGACTTACACGAACTGATGCTAAGTGCAATGAGCAGGACCAGGAGATCATTATATACTTCAACAACAATACTAGATGATGACCAGTCCTGATGGATCAGGCCATCCTCAGCAACGAGATCAACCAAATCATTTCTAATGGAGCAGTAATGAACTGAACTAGCTATACCCAGAAAAAGAACTCTGGGAGATGACTAAAACCATTACATTGAATCTCTAGTCCCTATATTTATGCACACTGCCACCTTGATTTCCTTCACAAGCTAATTGTACAATAATTCAGAGTCTGATTCTTTTTGTACAGCAAAATAATGTTTTGGTCATGTATACTTATTGTGTATCTAAGTTATGTTTTAATATATTTAACATCTACTGGTCATCCTGCCATTTAGGAGGGGGGGGGGTAAGAGGTGAAAATTGGAACAAGAGGTTTGGCAATTGTTAATGCTGTAAAGTTACCCATGTATATATCCTGTAAATTAAAGGCTATTAAATAAATAAAAAAAAATAGAATATTGGGAGTGCAGCAAATTATCAGCAGAAGATAATTTCAAAAAAATGCTAGAAAAGGTCTGTTTGATCAGGCGCAGGCACTGGACAGGACCAGGCACAAACACAGAGGCCAGTGCAAGATGAGCAGATAGTGGCAGGGTGTGGTCTTCATGAGGCAGAGGATCTACAGGGAGGACTTTATCACAATGTTGTCTACTCTGCCCTAGTTGTAAGCCAGTAGATCAGCAAAGAAGTTATAAAACATCCAATGCAAATACAAAAGGTAGAGTGTACTCCAAGTGCCAGAGTCTCACTGGACCTGGCTATACCCACCCAGCATCAGGAGTGACTCAGCACAATAGCACATTCCCAGTCCAGCCACTGATCCCAGCACAGCTGCTGTCACTTCCTGGTCTGTAGAGAAACCTTGGAACCTCCTGGACTTAAAAGCAGATCCCAATTTAAAAAAAATAGTAAAAAGGCAAAGCAAGTTCTAATTATAGATAGCTTCTATAGTAAAAGAGAACAGATTTAAAATCCTGAGGAGATTAAAAACAGATTGTCTCCAGATGAAGCCCCCAAAGGTTAATATAATCTGATCCCCATTACACAAGGCTCTCCTAGAAGAAATTTTAAAGGATCTTAAAAGAGAGCTAGAAGAAAAATGGGTTAAGGAAAGGAAAACTCTGCAAGAGGGTCTAGAAAAAGCAAATAACTCATTAAAAGAAAGATTTGATAAAGTGAAAAAAGAAAACAACAATGGCAGGAAATACAGAATTAGTAGTTTTAACCATAAATTTAAGTGGGGTGAACTCTCCCATAAAGCAATAATGGAGAGCAGAGTGGATTAAAAGCCAGAATCCTATAATATGTTATTTATAGGAAACACATTTAAAGCAGGGTGATGAATATAGAGTAAAGATAAAAGACTGAAGGAGAATCTATTAGGCTTCAGGTGAGGTACAAAAAGCAGAGGTAGCCATCCTGATCTCAGATCAAGCAAAAGATAAATTGATCTAATTAAAGGAGATAAGGAAGGAAACTATATCTTGCTGAAGGGTACCAAAGATAACAAAGCAATATCAATACTAAACATATACACACCAAGTGGTATAACATCTAAATTCCTAAAGAAGAAGTTAAGAGAGGTATAAGAGGAAATAGACAGCAAATCTATAATAGTGGGAGATCTCAACCTTGCACTGTCAGAACTAGATAAATGAAACCACAAAATAAATAAGAAAGAAGTTAAAGAGGTCAATAGAATACTAGAAAAGTTGGGTATGATAGATCTTTGGAGAAAAGAATGGGGACAGAAAGGAGTACACTTTCTTTTTGGCAGTTCATGGAACTTATACAAAAATTGATCGTATGTTAGGACATAAGGACCTCAAAATCAAATGCAGAAAGGCAGAAATAGTAAATGCATTCTTTTCAGAGCACGATGCAATAAAAACTACATTCAATAAAAAGCCAGGGGAAAATAAACCAATAAGTAATTGAAACTAATTTCATCCTAAAGAATGAATGGGTGAAACAGCTAATCACAAACACAATTAATAATTTCATCCAAGCAAATGACAATAATGAGCCAAACCAAACATACCAAATTTTGTGGGATGCAGCCAAAGCAGTAATAAGGGGAAATTTTATAAAGCTAGAAGTTACTTACGTGAAATAGAGGAAGAGAAGATCAATGAATTGGGGTTCTAAAAAAGCTAAAAAAGAGCAAATTAAAAATTCCCAATCCAATACTACATTTAAAATTCTAAAATTAAAAGAAGAGATTAATAAAACTGAAAGTAAAAAAAAAACTATTGAATTAATAAATAAAACTAAGAGTTGGCTTTATGAAAAAACATTTACTTTTGGTAAATTTGATTTTTTTTACTGTACTTTAAAAAAATTTTAATAGCCTTTTATTTACAGGTTATATGTATGGGTAACTTTATAGCATTGACAATTGCCAAACCTCTTGTACCAATTTTTCCCCTCCTTTCCTCCACTCCCTCCCCCCAATGGCGGGATGACCAGCAGATGTTAAATATATTAAAAGATAAATTAGATACACAATAAGTATACATGACCAAACTGTTATTTTGCTGTACAAAAAGAATTGGACTCTGAAATAGTGTACAATTAGCCTGTGAAGGAAATCAAAAATGCAGGTGGGCAAAAATATAGGGATTTGGAATTCAATGTAATGATTCTTAGTCATCTCCCAGAGTTCTTTCACTGGGCATAGCTGGTTCAGTTCATTACTGCTCCATTGGAACTGATTTGGTTCATTTCATTGCTAAGGATGGCAAGGTCCATTAGAATTGGTCATCATATAGTATTGTTGTTGAAGTATATAATGATCTCCTGGCCCTGCTCGTTTCACTCAGCATCAGTTCGTGTAAGTCTCTCCAGGCCTTTCTGAAATCATCCTGTTAGTCATTTCTTACTGAACAATAATATTCCATAATATTCATATACCACAATTTATTCAGCCATTCTCCAATTGGTGGGCATCCACTCAGTTTCCAGTTTCTGGCCACTACAAAGAGGGCTGCCACAAACATTCGTGCACATACAGGTAAATTTGATTAAGAAAAGAAAAGAGAAAAATCAAATTGTTAGTCTTAAAAATGAAAAGGGAGAACTTTCCAATAATGAAGAGGAAATTAGAGCAACAATTAGGAGTTACTTTGCCCAACTTTATGCCAATAAATTTGATAACCTAAATGAAATGGATGAATACCCACAAAAATATATGTTGCCCAGAATAACAGAGAAGGAAGAAAATTGCTTAAATAGTCCCATCTTAGAAAAATAAAGAGAACAAGCTATTAAATAACTCCCTATGAAAAAATCCCCAGGAACAGATGGATTTACATGTGAATTCTACCAAACATTTAAAGAACAATTAGCCCCAATGCTATATAAACTATTTGAAAAAAATAGGGAATGAAGGAGTCCTACCAAATTCCTTTTATGACACACACCTGATACCTAAATCAGGTAGGATGAAAAGAGAGAAGGGAAATTATAGACTACTCTCCCTCATGAATATTGATGCAAAAATCTTAAATAAAATATTAGCAAAGAGATTACAGAAAATCATCCTCAGGATAATATACCATGACCAAGTAGGATTTATACCAGGAATGCAGACTTGTTCAATATTAGGAAAACTATTAGCAAAATTGACTATATCAATAACTAAATTAATAAAAATCATATAATCATCTCAATAGATTCAGAAAAGGCATTTGATAAAATCCAACACCCAATCCTGTTAAAAAAAAAACTAGAGAGTATAGGAATAAATGGGATTTTCCTTAAAATAGTCAATAGCATCTATTCAAAACCATGAGTAAGCATCATAGATAATGGGGATAAACTGGAACTCTTCCTAATAAGATCAGGGGTGAAACAAGGTTGCTCACTATCACCATTACTATTCAATATTGTATTAGGAATGCTAGCTTTGGCAATAAAAGATGAAAAAGAGATAAAAAAGTTTAGAGTAGGTAATAAAGAAACCAAATTATCACTCTTTGCTGATGACATGATGGTATACTTAGAGAATCCCAGAGATTATACTAAAAATCTATTAGAAATAACCCACATCTTTAGCAAAGTTGCAGGATACAAAATAAATTCACATAAATCATCAGCATTTTTATACATCACTAACAAAATCCAACACCAAGAGATACAAAGAGAAATTCCATTTAAAATAACTGTCAATAATATAAAATATCTGGGAATCTATCTGCCAAGGAAAAGTCAAAAACCATATAAAGCAAAATTACAAAACAGTTTCCACACCAATAAAGTCAGATCTAAACAACTGGAAAAATATTGTGCTCCTGAATAAGTTGAGTGAATATACTAAAGATGACAAAATTATCTAAACTAATCTATTTATTTGATGCTATACCAATCAAATTCCCAAGAGACCATTTAACTGCCCTAAAAAAATAGCAACAACATTTATCTGGAAGAACAAAAGGTCAAGAATTTCAAAGGAACTAATGAAAAAAAATCAAATGAAGGTGGCCTAACTGTACCAGATCTAAAATTATATTATAAAGCAGTGGTTATCAAAACCATTTGGTATTGACTAAGAAACTAGTATGGCAGAAACTAGGCATTGACCCACACTTAACGTAAACCAAGATAAATTCAAAATGGGTTCATGATCTTGGCATAAAGAATGAGATTATAAATAAATTAGAAGAACATGGATTGTTTACTTCCCAGACTTGTAAGGAATTTGTGACCAAAGAATTAAAGATCATTACTGATTACTAAATAGAAAATTTTGATTATTTTAAGTTAAAAAGTTTTTGTACAAACAAAGCTAATGCAGACAAGATTAGAAGAGAAAAAATTAACTGGGAAAATATTTTTACATTCAAAGATTCTGATCAAGGTCTCATTTCCAAAATACATAGAGAATTAACTCAAATTTATAAGAAATCAAGCCATTTTCTATTTGATAAATGGTCAAAGGATATGATCTGACAATTTTCAGACAAAGAAATTGAAACTATTTCTAATCATGTGGAAAGGTGCTTCAAATCAATATTGATCAGAGAATTGCAAATTAAGACAACTTTGAGATACCACTACACACCTGTCAGATTGGCTAAGAGAACAGGAAAAGATAATGATGAATGTTGAAGATGTGGGAAAACTGGGACACTGATACACTGTTGGTGGAATTGTGAATGAATCCAACCATTCTGGAGAGCAATTTAGAACTATGCTCAAAAAGCTATCAAACTGGGCATAGTCTTTGACCCAGCAGTATTACTACTGGGCTTATATCCCAAAGATTTCTTAAATAAGGCAAAAGGTCTCACATGTGCAAAAATGTTTGTGGCAGCCCTTTTTGTACTGATTAGAAATTGGAAATTGAATGGATGCCCACCAATTGGATAATGGCTGAATAAACTGTTGTATATGAATGTTATAGAATATTATTGTCCTGTGAGAAAGGACTAGCAGGATGAGTTCAGGGAGGCCTGAAGAGACTTACATGAATCGATGCTAAGTGAAATAAGCAGAACTAGGAACAAGATAATACGATGATAAACTGTGATGGATATGGCTCTCTCAAACAATTAGATGATTGAAACCAGTTCCAATTGTTCAGTAAAGAAGAGAATTGGCTACACCCAGAGGGAGAGAACTATGGGAAATGAGTGGAGACCACAACAAAGCATTTCCACTCTTTCTCTTATTGTTTGCTTGCATTTTGCTTTCTTTCTCAGGTTTTTTTTTCTTTCTTTCTAGATCCAATCTTTCTTATGCAGCAAGATAACTGTATAAATAGGTATTCATATATTGAATTTAACATATACTTTAACATATTTAACATTTTGGGGCTACTGCTAGGGTAGGAGGTAGGGGGAAGGAGGAGAAAAGTTGGAATAAGGTTTTGCAAGGATCAGTGTTGAAAAATTACTATATTTTGTAAACAAAAAGTTATAATAGTAAAAAAAATTTTTTTCACAAAACTGTGGAATCCTCCTTTAAAAAAAAAGCTCCTGCTTTTATGTATTTGTTCAAAGTTGCTTTTTAGTTTCAATTTTATTAAAATCTCCTTTGATTTTAGGATTTATATTTTAATTTTTGTGAGGTATTTGATTTGTATGTTTTCTAGGGGTTTTTAAATTACATGTCTAATCCATTGATATTTTCTCTATTTCTTTTATTGATGATAGAGTTTAGTGATACAAATTTTTCACTAACTACTACTTTGTCTGTATCCCCCAAGTCTTATCTCATTGTTTAAATTATCTTAATGAAATTATTGATTATTTCCATAATTTGTTCTTTAATGCATCAATTCTTTTGGATTCAATTATTTAGTTTCCTATTAATTTTTATTCTTTATTTCAAAGACCCTTTATTGAATATAATTTTACTATGACCAGCAAAAGAAGCATTTGGTATTTCTATTTTTCTAAATTTCTTGGGTGAGACTATTTTAAATTCCCTAAAATATGTTCAATTTTTATGTAAGTGCCATATATTGCTGACAAATTAGTACATGTTTTCTAATTTCAATTAATACACTCTGGAGATCTGTCATGTTTAACTTTTATGAAATTCTATTCAGATTCTTAAGACATCTTTGTTGTTAAAATTATATAAGACAGTTGTGAGCTAAATTTGACTTTGCTACTATTATAGTTTTACTATTTCTTCTTTCAATTCATTTAATGTTTTGTTTAAAAATATAGATGGTAGGGGCAACTAGATGGCACTGTGGATAGAGCACAAGCCTTGAAATCAGGAGGACCTGATTTTGAATCTGGTCTCAGACACTTACCACTTCCTAGCTGTGTGACCTTGGAAAAGTCACTTAACCCCAATTGCCTCAGCAAAAAAAACCTCCAAAAAACAAAACAAACAAAAAAAAACTTGACACTATTCCATTTGATGTATATGTTTAATGCTGATATGAAATCATTTTCGATAGTTCTTTATAGTAAATTACAGATCCCTGCTTACCTCTTTCAATTATATCTATTTTTGCTTTATTTGAGATTGTGATTGCTATTTCTACCACTTTTTTTTACTTTAACTAAATCATAATAAATTCTGCTCCATCCCTTTTACACATCTGTAACTTCTTTTGATTGTTTTGTCCTGACAAACAATAAATTGTTGCATTCAGGTTTCTAATCAATTTTTCTATTTTCTGTTTTGTGAGTGGGATCATCTCATTCACACTCACAATTATAATTGTTACTTCTATATATCATTCCATTGTATTCATTTATACTTAAGTTTCTTTATTTCTTGCTTTCTTTTTAAGAGTTTATTTTATTTCTACTGCCTCTGTTAATCGACATCTCTTCCTATTATCCTCCCTTTTTGTTAACCAATTTCTTTCATATTCATTCATATTTTTGGCATTCATATTCTTTCTTCTTTTAATCATCTGAAAAAACAGTAACATTCAAGAATCACCCATTCTTCTTTTTGATATAAACACCTTTTTTTTTTTTTGCATCCCATTAAGGTGAAAATTTTCTCCATTCTTTCTCTCCCTTTCCCTTGTACTAGTACATTGATTTCCCCACCTAACTATTTGTCTTTTAAAATCATCAAAGCACAATAGAATTATGCTCAGCCTCTCTGTTTAATTAGTTTCTCTTTATGACCATTGGTAATGTCAAGGTTTAATTGTTGTTAAATCATAAAAATTATATTTCCCCAAATAAGAAAGCACATGGTTGAATCTTGTTTAGTCCCTTATGATTTCTCACCCTTATTTTCCTTGTTATATTTCTTTGGGCTCTTATGAAAAAAAATCCTACTCAGTTATGGTCTTTTCATCAGGAATGGTTGGAAATCCTTTACTTCATTAAAGGTTCATTTTCTTTTATGGGATTATACTGACTTTTACTGTGAGGATTATTTTTTGCTGTTTTGATATTTTGCTTTCTGAAATATATTTGAAGTTCTCTGCTTTTTTAGAGTTGTGCCTGCTAAACCTTAAGTGATCTTGACTATAGCTCCTTTGAATGCATTTTCCTCCCTAACTTCTTGAAATATTTTTTCTTTGACCTGGAAGTTCTAGGTTTTAGTCATAATATTCCTGAGAGTTTTCATTTTGAGGTCTCTTTCAGGAGGTGACTAGTGAAGTCTTATAATTTCTTCTTTGCCATCTGGTATTAAGATATTTGAATAGTTTTAGTTTATCATTTGTTGAAATGATGGCAAGACCTCATTTTTTTTTGTTCCCAACTTTGAGATAGCCTAGTGATTCTTAATGTATCTCTATTTGATCTATTTTACAGGTAAAATTTTTTCCCTATGAAATATTTCATCTTTTCTGTATTTTTTTCAAAAAAACAAGACATACTTATGCTCAAAGCCAAGGTCAGAACTGCATGACAAGTTTGGAGCAGTATCCTCTGTGCCCTAAGAGTAGAAGTGAATTTTAAAAGCCATAAAATAGGAAAAAAAGAAGGGGAGAGAGAGAGAGAGGCAGAGAGAGACAGAGATAGGCCAAGAGAAACAGAGATAGGCCAAGAGAGGCAGAGACACAGAGAGAAATAGAGAGAGAGAAAAAAAGTGAGACATATACATGCATAAAGAGAGAGACAGACACACAGGGAGACAGAAGAGACAGGAAGGGACAAAGGAAGGGAGGAAGAAAAAATGAGCAAGAAACAGAACCATACGAAGCTACTATGGAGACAGGGAAGACCAAAACGTGAACTTAGAAGAGTACATCCCCACGTCCCCCTCAAGGGGGAATATAAATTAGTCTCAAGCCTAAAAAGCCTTGTTGGAAGAGCTCATAAAGAATCTTAAAAGGCAAATGAGTAAGATAGAAAAGAAATGGGAAAAGAAATGAAAGGTATGAAAAAAGAGATGGCCACAGCAATTGGTCAAATGCAAAAAAAAATCAACTGAAGAAAACAACACTTTTAAAAGTAGAATTAAACAAATGGAAAAGGTGCAACAAAAATTAAATGAAGAAAATCATACATTAAAAATAGAACTGGCTAAATGGAAGCTAATGTCTCCATGATATATCAAGAATCAGTCAAAGAAACAACAAGAATAAAAAAAAAATAGAAGGAAATGTAAAATACCTAACTGACAAAATACAACAGACTTGGCAAATAGATCCAGAAGACATATTAAAAATTACTGGACTACTGAAATCTATGACCAAAAAAAGAACCTGGACAGCCCTAGAAGACTATCCAGGAAAACTATCCTGATACACCAGGACCAGAAGGCAAAATAGTCTTTGAAAAAAATTCATTGATCATCTCTTCAAAGAGATGCCAAAAGGGAAACTCTAAGAAATATTTTCGGCAAAACTCCAGAACTACAAGGTCAAGGAAAAAATATTACAGGCTGCCCAGAAAAAAAAAATCTAATGATGAGAAGCCATAGTCAGGATTACCCAGAATTTGGCAGCTTTTGCAATAAAGGATAAAAGGGCCTGGAATACCATATTCCAGAAGGTGAAAGACTTTGTATTACAACCAAAAATCTACTGTACAGAGATATTCAACATCATCTTTCAGAAGAGGAGATGGGCCTTCAATGAAGTAGGGGTCATTCAATCATTTCTATGGAAAAGACCAGAAACAAAAAGAAAATTTTATCTATAAATGAAAATTCAAGAGGAGCATAAAAATGTGAACAGCAAAGATAAAAATATTATTTAAATGTTAAATTTTGTACATCCCTACATGGGAAGATGATACTTGTAACTTTTCAAAACTACATCTTTTATCAGAGCAGTTAGAAGGGGTATACATAAACATAGGGTGTGGGTGTAAGTTTGAAATGATATTTTTTTTAAAAAGGTATCAAGAGGTGGAAAAAGTGCTGTACTGGGAGAAGAGTAAAGGTAGGTAAAATGGGGTAAATTAGATCACATGAAGAGGTACAAAAGATCTATTACCATAGGGGAAAAGAAGGAGGTATAATGACTATTGTCTAAAGCTTATTTTTATCAATTTTGGATCAAAAAGAGAATGACATATACATTCAGTTGTGTATTACAAAATTTATCTTACCCTATAGAGAAGTAGGAGGAGAAAGGGGAAAAAAAGGAAGGACTGGATTGAAGTAGGAGAAAAATGTGAGAGAAGGGAAGAAGGGTTATAAGAGGGATAGCAGATTGAGGGAGAAGTTGATTAGAAACCAAACACTGGTGAGGAGGGTTAGGATGGGAAGAGAGAAAAAATAGGATGGTGAGAAATACACAGCTGATAATCATAATTGTGAATAGGGTGAACTTTTCCATAGAATGGAAGTGGATAGCAGAATGCATTAAAAACCAGAATCCTACAATATGCTCTTTACAAGAAAAACATTTGAAACAGAGAGATAGACACACAAGTAAAGATAAAAAGCTGGAGTAGGATATATTATGCTTTGGCTGAAGCAGGGATAGCAATTCTGATCTCAGACAAAGTAATAACAAAAATAAATCTAATTTAAAAAGATAAGGAAAGAAATTACATATTGTTAAAAGGTGCTATAGACAATGTGATACGAAACATATAAACACCAAGTAGTACAGCATCCAAATTCTTAGGTGAGAAATTCTATCCCATAGAATTAAATGTTTACCAATCTGGAATTATGGCCAAAAAGTTATCAAACTGTACATACCCTTTGACCCAGCGGTGCTACTACTGGACTTATACCCCAAAGAGATATTAAAGAAGGGAAAGGGACCTGTATGTGCCAAAATGTTTGTGGCAGCCCTATTTGTAGTGGCTAGAAGCTGGAAAATGAATGGATGCCCATCAATTGGAGAATGGTTGGGTAAATTGTGGTATATGAATGTTATGGAATATTATTGCTCTGTAAGAAATGACCAGCAGGATGAGTACAGAGAGACTTGGAGAAACTTACATGAACTGATGCTAAGTGAAATGAGCAGAACCAGGAGATCATTATATACTTCAGCAACGATATTGTATGAAGATGTATTCTGATGGAAGTGCACTTCTTTGACAAAAAGACCTAATTCAGTTTCAGTTGATCAATGATGGACAGAAGCAGCTATACCCAAAGAAAGAACACTGGGAAATGAATGTAAACTATTTGCATTTTTGTTTTTCTTCCTGGGTTACTTTAACCTTCTGAATCCAATTCTCCCTGTGAAAAAAGAAAACTGTTTGGTTCTGCACACATATATTGTATCTAGGATATACTGCAACATATTCGACATATATAGGACTGCTTGCCATCTAGGAGAGGAGGTGGAGGGAGAGAGGGGGAAAATCGGAACAGAAGTGAGTGCAAGGGATAATGTTGTAAAAAATTACCCTGGCATGGGTTCTGTCAATAAAAAGTTATTATAATAAATAAAAATAAATATTAAAAAAAGAATTAAATGTTTGCTTGACCAAAAAGTTAAAAGTCAAACAAAAAGAGATTGAGGAAAAACCAAGAAAAAAAATAAGATTCAAGAAAAACAAGATTTAAAAAAGAAAGTAGTTCAAGAAAATCCAGAACCTTAAGGAACAAATTTACTTTTTGAAAATATAATAAGACAAGGGGAATCCAGCAAAGTTATGAAATCAAAAAATAATAAAACAAAACATAAAGAATGAAAAAAATAGAAAACAATGTAAGATATCTCATTAGAAAAACAACAGATCTGATGAACAGATTTAGAAAACATCAAAATAAGAGTACCTGAAAGCTATGGCTATATACGTGATCAAGTTAAATGTTACATTGCCTCAGTCAGACTAAGACTTGTTAAAGATCTTAACTTAAAAAGACCAATGTCTCCCACAGCATCCAGAGCCATCTCCAATTGTCCTATTCTACATCATTTCATTGGATCCAGATGGCTCTAGGGAAGAAAATGAGACTAGTGACTTTGCACAGCTCTCCTTCAATTAAATCCAATTTACTTGCATGTTGTGGCATCATCACCTCCCCAATGTCATGATCTTCTTCAAACACAAAGAAGTGCTATTAGTATTATTAGAATTATCATCAACATCAGTGTTATTATATTTATATAGAATATTAATGTTTACTTGATCATTACATATATTCTTAGGCAAGAATGGAACACTGAATCTATATATTTGCACAACCAGAGTTAGCATTCTCATTAGAATTTTCTGTCCTCACCAGGGAAGAGACCAATGAAAATAGTCTCCAAGTTCTTTTAGCCATATTCTATTTTATATGAATTCACTTGATACACACAGCTTGCCAAGTGCATTGAAAAAGATTTATTGGCCAATGGCATTGGTATTTAATTTTTAAGAAAAATGGGGTTCTTAAAGTGAATTAGTGAGTATATTAATATGATATCAATTACACACTTGAATATTCAACACATATGTCTATATCAGCCATGTTGGAAAAAAACAAAAACAAGGAAGAAAAAAAATTTAAAAATACTTTTCAATCTGTAATCAGAATTTATCAGCTCTCTTTAGAAGTGAATAACATTTTTTTCATGAGTAATTTAGAGTTGTCTTAGATTAAAGCCTGAATCAGAATGGTAAGGCTTTTATAGTAGACCAATAATACAGTATTGCTGTTATTTTATACACTGTTCTCTTGGTTCCATACACTTCACTTTGCATTATATTTGAATTTTTTTTTTTTGCTGTCAACTTGAAATTTTTTTCTTTTCTACATCAATTCTCTGAATTCAACAATTATCCTCCTGTAAGTTTTCATTTTGGGATCTCATTCAAGAGGTAATTGTCAGATTCTTTCAATTTCTGTATTATTCTCTGGATCTTAAAGTATCAAAGCATTTTTTTCCTTGAAAATTTCTTGAAATGTAATGTCTAGGTTCTTTCTTTGGTGCTGGCTTTTAGATAATCTAATAATTCTTACGTTATATCTTCTTGATCTATTTTCCAGGCCAATAGTTTTTCCAATAAGATATTTTACAATTTCTTCTTTTTTTTATTCTCTTGATTTAGTTTTATTGTAAGGTCACTTGTTTTTACAATGAGATATTTCACATATTCTTCTATTTCTTTTAATTCTTTTGACTGTTTTATTATTTCTTAATATGTTATGAAGTCAAGAGCTTTCATTTGCCTAATTGTAGTTATTAAATTTTCTTCAGCAAAAATTAATTTTTTAATTCATCCAGTAATTCATTTTTTGACTTGCATTCAATTCACATTTTCATTTGAAGACTGTGATGACAATTATTTTGACATCATTATTATCTTTTGTCTTAAGTCTTATGTCTCGGTCTCCATAATTGATTTTTATGGTCAGAATCTTTTTAAATTGTTTTTTTCCATCTGTTTCTTGATTTTTAAATTTATCTTAAATTAGTTCTCTGTTCCTGGTCTAGGAACTGGGCATGGGTGGGTGGGGAGGCATTATTCTAAGCTGTAGGCTTATTTTTGTTACTATTTTTCAGAGTTAATTCTTGAGTTTTGGGAATTTTTCAGTACTTCTGAGGTGATGCTATCTGGGGAAAGGTGTGGTTACAGCTTTCCAGGTTTTCTGGTCCTTACTCTCAGAAGTGGTCCCACATCCCTTTCAGCTACAAGTGCCATTTACTCTCAGAGCCCCTGCTCCCTTATGACTGAAAATACTCCTCTTCACCCTAAAACTGTGCCCCAGAAGTGAAGAGGGGAAATGGAACTGCCAAATAGTGCCTGATTCTTCTCCCTAGGTTAGCACAGGGAATGGAGAACCTACCTTGTAAGCAGAAGACAACATGTGAACACCTATGTACAAATAGATCTATGTGTATACTTATATATGTATATTTGTGTGCATGTATATGTGTATTTGTATGTATGTGTATATATACATATATGCATGTATCTCTGTATGTCTGGCAAATTGAGGATTATTTTACACTGAAGGCAATAAGGTTAAGGAAGACTAAGAAAGGTTTTTTGTAAAATGTGAGACTTTAATTGAGACTTTAAAGAAGTCAGAGATACTAGTAAGTGGACATGAGGAAGGAGGAAGTTCCAGATAGATGTGAAGGGGCACAAACATGATCTGATTAAAGAAAAATTAGTAAAGATAAGTGGGGAGGTATTACATATTATATGAATATGATATAGTGTTTAAACACTGAAAAGAAAGAAAAGACCAGTTTTTAAACTAGACTGAGGCTTTTTCTGCTGATTCTTGAGATGACAGGAGCTCAGTAAAATTGATTTAATAGAAGATGAAATGCTCATATTTGTGCTTTAGAAGATAATTAATAAGATGATTGCTAGAGTGAAGAAAAGAGTGGAACCAATAAAGGAAAGAACCCTTCCAAACATGTTGATCCCCAAAAGAAAAAGATGATACCTATGAGGCATAAACCTTACTTATGTTAATTATTTATAGTGGCAAGACCTGTAAATCATAGAACATTAGGTTACCCTATTCTTTTCTTATTACAGAAAAAAAAAAGGTGAACAGATATTCGTTCCTAAAATTTATGGATATTTACGTTCATAGTAGAGGTGCCAGGTTCAAACTAGATTTTCTGCCTTGTACTTTTGTTCTCCTTCACAAACTCTTATGTTTCAGCCAAACTGAACTCTTCACTATTATCCAAACTCATGCCTTCTCCCCTCTATTCTCATGCTGTGTTATGCCCTGATTTACAATAAATTAAATGGAGATCATGCTTATACACCTACCTTATGGGATGTTGTAAAGATTAATGAGGTAAGACTTATAAGAATTCTTTGAGCTTTGGAGAAGAAAAGCATTATCTTCAAAAAAAATGACACTATTATTAATTCATATTTTTCTCATCCACAAGCTTAGCAAAGGAGTTCATGATAGGAAATCTTGATGCTTACTATGCTTTATTAAATAGAGTGTGTGCTTTGATAATCCTGATATTGCAGTATTACTCAAGGTCCTTACAAACTAAGAAGGAAGACTATGAAAGAATGAAAGAAAATAAGGAAAAAAAAGAAAAAAAAGAAAAAAAAATAAATGAAGAAAGAATGGAAAGAGAGACAGGGGAAGGAAAGAAGAGAGAGAGGGAGGGAGAAAGGGAGGGAGGGAAGTAAGAAAGGAGGGAAAGAAGGAGGAAGGGAAGGAAGGAAGGAGGAAGGGAAAGGAGGGAGGAAAGGAAGAAGGAAGGAAGGAAGGAAGGAAAAGAGGGAGGGAGAAAAGGAGGGAGAGAGAAATGGCAGAAGAAAGGGAGGAAACATTTTTATTCTCTATTGGGTACCAATTTATGCTCCAGATAAGCTAAGCAACTGAGAGTCCCTTGATTTTTTACTTTTCTGACAGAAATATAGAGACTATAGCCTATAACAGGCATTTAGAAATGAAAATGAAACACTCAAATAAAAGCAGAAAAGGGGATCTAGTTATATTTCAGTGTGAGGACAGAAAGATCCTACAGGGATAACAGGCTGCTAATAAATGAGGAAGGGCAGGAAATTAATAATTACTCCAAAGTGACTGAGAAATTAGCTCCCTATTTACATCAATCTTTAATAAGACTGTAAATTTGGACAATGAGAAATTAATGAAGTCCTTGCAAAAATAGCTATTGAATAAAAACAAAATAAAGAAGAGACTATTTGGCAAATCTGATCATAGTGCTCCCGGGTACTGTATCAATGGGCTTTGGAGAAATGCTTAGCTAGGTCTGAAACTTCAGTTATTAAGTTGAATAAAGTTACTGGCCAACAAGCCTTCTGTCAATGCATGTAGTTAGTAAATTCTTATTAATATGCAATGTTAATTTGATATTCATGAAAATACAATTTTAAGCTCAACTAAATTTTACTTTCCTCTAATCCATGGGAAAGAGGAAGGAATTTTACATACAAATAGAAATAATATAAATAGGATTTTTATAGGAAGAAAATCTTGAGTAGTTAGTAAATTAATGCTTTTTTAAAAATGGAAGATCCCTTTAAATGGCACCATTTATCAGCAAACAATACACTAAATGAAAGCAAATCAGAATTTTTATATCTGATATTCCAATATCCATAAAAAAGACTCATTTCTTGGATTGATTATATTCTTTGTTGACATGGATTTGCTCAGTTGCTGAATAGAACTATGTTCTGCTAATCCACGTGGTAATGTTAGCCTTCTGAGACAGCCACAGTTTTGTGTACAGAAAGGACTTCAGAGAGACTTGAGCATATGTAGACATTTTATAACTTTTCCAGACTGGTAATGGTACTGTTAGGGCAAACATTTTCTTCAAAAAGTCAGCCCCTAGTTTTGCCTACACACTATCTGAAAAAAAGCTACACTTAACTGTGATTAGCAGACTGAAAACAATTATAGATTGCTTACATGTTCTTGTCTCTTTAGAATACTTTCATTAAATATCATCATGATTCTCCAAGAAACAGATTCCTTAACATGTCCTTATCAGCTTACATTTTGGGGATCAGTCCTTTCAGAGGCTCTGCTCCTCCTTGGACTTCTTTCATGGTGTGAGATAATACTGTAATAGGCATGAGATCAACTGTCAAAGAAATATGCTGCTGAGAAATAGGATCTGCATAAGTTTGTTTGCCCCACCTTCTGAGTGAAGGAATTGAAGCCCTAGATAGTGTAAGTTTCTTAAGGTTGGAATGGGAGTAGTGATTCAGTGTACTAGGAGTCTAGATTCCAAGTATGGCAGCCAGTTAAACATACATGCCCAAGCAGAAAAAGGAATAATCTCTTGAAATAACTGTCAGGATCCAGTCAAGTGGAAATTGAGATCCATCTGACAGTAATAAAAAATCTGGACATGAATTTTGTGGAATCAATGTTATGTGAAAATGAATTTCAGAAATATATCCTTAAGTCTTAGGGGGAAATATTTGTAAATATTTTTTTCCTTGTAACTTGAAAGTATATAAACCCTAGTAAAAGCTATTTGATCTTAAGAAGTTAAATGAAACCAGGAAACCAGTTACTAGTATTGAATACAAAATTTTCAGAGCTGATGGGGCATCAAGAGAATACCAGTAGAAAAGATGCCCCATATATTCTCTCAGAATTCTTTAGACTCTGAAGGACGTATGTAGTTAGTCTGACTCTGAAAAAGTGAATGAGAACCATTATCCAGTGGCAAGAACTAGTGCCTATAGCTCTACTGTTCATTTAGCTTTCTCCTTAAATATTCTAAATGACTATACTTCTTTAATTGTGTTCCTGTTCATATATTTGAAGCGAAGCTAGTGGCAAACACTGTAGGACAACAAAAAGATCATAATTACATGTTTTCTCAATAATTTTTGGTTCTCTCAAAAAAGGAAAGAAAAATATTTAAAAACTGTTAACTTGCCATAAATCACAAACTATATGCATGTTTTCATCAGGAAAGCACTGTATGGCTATATTTAAGAAATCATGACAAAAAATTAAATATTTGATAGAATTTAACAATCAACCAATGATAGGAACATCATTTGATTCATCCATGAATTTTCTTTAAATTTGAATAAATGCTTTGGTATAATACACTATTTAATATTTGCAAAATTAATTGGATTTAGGTTGGTCGAAAAATCACATTGCAAACACTGAAACTTCCTGAATAACCATAACTGAAATTAGGGTGAAATAAAAATATATCCCCTATGAGTCAGATGTGGGCCATTAGATCTGCATTAACATTAGAACAGTACAAAATAGAGATTAAAGCCAATGCTATTTTGGGTATTAGGAGATGAGACATCACATCCTACAACAAAGAGATGACAATCCCTTTCTGTTTGATTCCAACACACGAATCGGGCATATTACTTGTGGTTTATATAAAACCATAGAATATGGATGGAGGAATACCAAGAACTTAAGGATTAAATACTTGTGAACTCAATTTTGAAGAAAGTTTTAAATAGGTGACTACTTGTAATTTTTAAAAAGTGATCTCTAAACAAAACACTTAAGAAATACGTCAAACAGCAGATGTAGGAATTTTGAGTTTATTATCATCTTCTGAGTATGTGTTTTGATCTTTATGATCTTTTATGAAGACCGTAATCAGATCATAACCTCTTCCACAGGACAAAAGATAATGGGTTTAGACCATAGCATATAGGATTCTGGTGAATGATAACTTGAATAAATATGTTTAAATTTATTGATAAAACATTTGTTATTAGGGTATCATAATAGACCCCTGAAATTAGTTGTGGTACCATGTTCTCTCTCTCACTCTCTCTCTATCAATCTAAAAACATAATTTTTTAATGGAATTTTTAATGTAATATCCAACAATATTGGATACTACAGGATAAAATATATAATTTCTTTTAAAATTTTATTTATCTAATATTTTTCTCAGTTATATTTAAAACTATTTTTTACATTTAGTTTTAAGATTTTTGAGTTCTGGATTCTCTACCTTATCCTCATTCATAATTAAGAAACCACATGTGAAGTTATTCAGAACATTTCCATAAAAGTCAAGTTATGAAAAAATAGACCTCCTACCCTAATGAAAATAAAAACAAAAATTGAAACATCTGTTTCAATTTCAGCCCAGAGGAAACCTGCTAACAATTTCTGGTTTGACTCCCCATTTCCCTTTAGTATTTTCATCTCCCTTCCTGAGAAGTCAGGGAAGGTATGATCACCTCCTTTTTGGTGTTTTCACCTCCCTTCCTGAGAAATCAGGGAGGGCATGACCACTTGTGTTCTAAAACAAGAGAAAGTGGGAGATGTAGAGGGCTGGAACTCTGAAAAGATGTACTTGAATTTAGGTCAGCATGTTGCTTATAATCAAACACCTACTCAATGTGAGATAATGGTTATCTATGGTGATGTAATGGTTTGCTTGAGCTCAGTGTGCTATAGTAATGTAATTGTATTGAGGTATTTAAGGGAGTCTCAGACACAGAAGGCTCTCTCAGTCACAGATCTCAGCCACAGACACAGAGAAGACTTCAGGCTCCAAACTTCAGATTCCAGACTCTATCTGTGACCAGCCATGCCACATGGTAGCTCTCCTGCCTCCTTTACTTTTCCACCTAAACAACAAGGACTTGGGCTCATCTCAAGGTCCTCCAGAGAGCTAGGCTGGACATTACAAATAATCCGATTTTAGAAAAAGAAAAAGAACAAGTTATTAATCAACTCCCTAAGAAAAGAATCAGGGCCAGGTGGATTTACATGTGAATTCTACAAAACATTCAAAGAACAATCAATTCCAATATTATATAAACTATTTGAAAAAATAGGGAAAGGAGTCGTACCAAATTCCTTTCATGGCACAGATATAGTGCTGATAGCTAAACTAGATAGGGTGAAAATAGAGAAAGAAAATTATAGACCAATTCCCCTAATGAATATTGACGCAAAAATCTTAAGTAAATAAAATATTAGCAACAAGATTACAGCAAGTCATCCCCAGGATAATACACTATGACCAAGTAAGATTTATAAAAAGGATGCAGAGTTGGTTCAATATTAGGAAAACTATGAGCATAGTTGATTATATCAATAACCAAACTAATAAAAATCATATGATTATCTCAATAGGTACAGAAAAAACATTTGATAAAATCCATCACCCATTCCTATTAAAAACACTAGAGAATATAGAAATAAATGGACTTTTTTTTTAATGACCAGTCGCATCTATTTAAAATCATAAGCAAACATCATATGTAATGGGACAAACTAGAACCATTCCCAGCAAAATCAGAAGTGAAACAAGATTGCCCACTATCACCATTACTATTCAATATTTTACTGGAAATGTTCGCTTTGGCAATAAGAGAAGAAAGAGAAATTAAAAGGATTAGAGTAGGTTATGAGGAAACCAAATTATCACTCTTTACAGATGATATGATGGTATAGTTAGAGAACCCTAGAGAATCAACTAAAAAACTATTAGAAACAATTCACAATCCACTTTAGCAAAGTTGAAACATACAAAATAATTCCACGTAAATTGTCAAGGACCAGGCCTAGGTGAAGGGGCAGGTCAATTCTCTGAGAGCCTCCACAGCTGTGAATCATAAACTTGAAGAAGTTGCAAAGCAGCCTTCGCAAATGTAGCTTGTGGATTGGGAATTAAATAAATTGGAGGCAAGAGGGAAGAGGAAATAGGTCAGACAACACAACTGCCTCTCAGTCAAGACATCAGATAATAGCAACTGTCTCTCAGTCTCTTATCATCATCTTCTCACATGAAGAGATACATTCTACAGGTCTGAGTTAGACCTCCAGCACCCATTGGCAGGTGGCTCCTGTATTGCAACAATAAATCATCACCATTTTTTATATTACCAACAAAGTCCAGCAGCAAGAGACACAAAAATAAATTCTATTCAAGATAATTGTCAATAGAATAAAATATTTGGAAATCTATCTACTAAGGGAAAATCAGGACCAATATGAACACAACTATAAAACAAAACACTTGCCACATAAATAAAGTCAGATCTAATCAGTTGGAGAAATATCAAGTGCTTATGGGTAGGCTGGACAAATGTAATAAGAATGACAATACTACCTAAATTAATCTCCTTATTTAGTGCCATGCCAGTCAAACTCCCAAGACATTATTTTATAGATCTAGAAGAAATAATAACAAAGTACATCTGGAAGAACAAAAGGTAAAGAATGTCAAGGGAATTAATGAAAAAAATGTCAATAAAGGTTGCCTAACTGTGCCAGACCTAAAACTATATTATAAAGCAGCAGACATCAAAATCACTTCATACTGGCTAAGAAAAAGTGTAGTTGATCAGTGGAATAGGTTAGGATCATAGGACAAAATAGTCAATAATTATAGCAATCTAGTGTTTGAGAAACCCAAAGATTCCAGTTTTGGGGATAAGAACTCACTATTTGACAAAAACTGCTGGGAAAATTGGAAACTAGTATGGAAAAATTAGAGTTTGACCCACACCAACAGCACATCAAGATAAGATAAGATCTAAATGGTTTGATGATTTAGACATAGAATTATATTATAAGCAAATTAGAGGAACATGGATAGTTTACCGCTCAGATCTGTGGAGAAGAAAGTAATTTATGTCCAAAGAAGAACTGGAACTCATAACTGAACATCAGATAATTTTTATTAAGTTAAAAAAAATTGTACAAACCAAACTAATGCAGACAAGATCAGAAGGGAAGCAATAAATTGGGAAATCTTTTTTACATTTAAGGGTTCTGATAAAGGTCTCATTGATTGACTCAAATTTATGAGAATTCAAGCCATTCTCCAATTGATAAATGGTCAAAGGATATGAACTAACAATTTTCAGATGAAGAAATTGAAATAATTTTTAATCATACAAAATCACTCTAAATCACTATTGATCAGAGAATTGCAAATTAAGACATCTTTGAGATACCATTTTAAACCACCCAGATTGACTAAGATAATAGGAAAAGATAATGAGGAATGTTAGAGAGGATGTGGGAGAACTGGGACACTAATACATTTTTGGTGAAACTGTGGATGGATCTAGCCATTCTGGAAAGCAGTTTGGATATATGTTCAAAAAGTTATCAAACTGTGCATACCCTTTGATCCAGTAGTGTTTCTACTGGGCCTATATCCCAAAGACATATTAAAGGAAGGAAAGGGACACAGATCTGCAAAAAAGTTTTTGTGGCAGCCCTTTTCATAGTGGAAAGATACTGGAAACTAAGTGGATGGTCCATCATTTGGAGAATGGCTGAATAAGTTATGGTATATGAATATTATGGAATATTATTGTTCTATAAGAAATGATCAGTAGAATGATTTTAGAGAGGCCTGGAGAGACTTATATGAACTGATGCTAAGTGAAATGAGCAGAACCAGGAGAGAACTGTTCTTGGCAATATCAATATTATAGGACAATCAATTCTGATGAACGTGACTCTTTCCAACAAGATGGTTGATCCCAATTCCAATGATCTTGTGATGAAGAGAGTTATACACACTCAGAGAGAGAACTATGGTAACTGAATGTGGATCACAACATAACATTCTCACTCTTTTTATTGTTGTTCACTTGTATTCTATTTTCTTACTCATTTACTTTCTTTTTTGATCTGATTTTTCTTGTGCAGCAAGAAAATTGTATATTTATACATGCTTAACATGTATTGTATTTATAGTTATCAATATTGTATTTAACATATATTTTAGCACGTTTAATATATTGGATTGCTTGCAATCTAGGGGAGGAGGTGGGGGGGAAGGGGAAAATCTGAAACATAAGGCTATGTAAGAATCAGTGTTGACAAATTATCTGTGCATATATTTTGAAAATAAAAAAAAACTTTAAAAATTAAAAAAAATAGAAAAAAAGATTCACATAAGTGTCTGAGTCAGTATTTGAACCTACGCCTTTTTGTCCTTAAGTCCACTGTGCCAAGATATCTATATTCCCTTAAATGTATCCAATATTTAATGTTACTTGATTTTTTAATCCAACAATTGTTTTAGTGACTGATGTTATAATGGTTGTGAAAATTAATATTCTATTAAAATAGTATTTTATTTTTCCCAGCTACATACCAAGAAAAATTTTAGCATTCATTTTTTCAAGATTTTGAGTTCCAGATTTTTCTTCTTCCATTCTCTCTCTTCCTATCTTCTGAAGATGCTAAGCAGTTTAATATGGTTTGTACACATGCTATCATATAAAAGATATTTCCAAATTATTCACAGTTGTGAAGGAAAAAATGATCAAAACAGAAAAAAGAGAAATAAAGTAAATGAAAAAATATGCTTCTATCTATATTCTAAACCCATCATTTCTTTATCTGGATATGGATAGTATTTTACTTCTCGAGTCCTACTTATCTTGGATCATCATGTTGATGAGAAGAGTTGAGTTTTTCATGATCATCACATAATGTTGCTGATACTGTGAATAATGTTTTTCCAGTTCTGCTCATTTCAGTTTGCATCAGTTCATACAAGTCTTTCCAGATTATTCTGTAATCTGCCTGTTCATAATTGTTTATTGCACAATAATATTCCATTACCTTTATATACTACAGCTTCTTCAGCAGTTCCTCAATTAATGAGCACTTCTTCCAGTATTTTCCCACTATAATAAGGGTAGATATAAATATTTTCAATTGTAGTTCTTTCCCCCCTTTTTATGATCTACTTGGAAGCAAATCTGGTAGCAGAACAAAGGGTATGCACAGATGAGTTGCTTTTTGAGCAAAATGATTGTTTACTTTCACAACTCTACCAACAGCACAATAAAGTCCCCACTTTCTCATATGCTCTTCAGCCTTAAAATTCCTTTTTTTCCCATATTGGCCAATCTGATAAGTATGAGATGGTAACTCAAAATTGTTTTAATTTATATTTCTCTATTCCAAAGTTATTTAGAGCTCTTTTTTGTAATGTTTATAGATATCTGATATAGATATAGATATAAGCATCTGAAAACTTCCTATACTATGATGATTTCTTAGTTGGGAATGACTTGTATTATTATAAATTTGACTCGGTTCTCTATATATTTGAGAAATGAGGATTTTGTCAGGGATACTTGCTGTAAAGATCCCATCTTTCATTTTTCTTCTGTTCCTGGTTGCATTGGCTTTGTGTATATAAAATATTTTTAATTTAATATAATCAAAGTTATCCATTTTGTATTTTTCAGTGCTCTATCTCTTGTTTGGTCATCATTCTTCCCCTTTCCAACTGACAGGTAGACTATTTTTTGATCTTCTAATTTGCTTATGATGTCATCCTTTATGCCTAAATCATGCCCCCATTTTGATCTTATCTTGGTACATGGGGTCAGATGGGAGTCTATATATCTAATTTGTGTTTTATAATTTTCTGAACAGTTTTTCTCAAATAGTGAATTCTGATCTAAAATAATGGGTTCTTTGGGTTTATCAAACAGTAAGTTACTATGGTCATTGACTACTGTGTCTTGTGCACCAAGGCAATGCCACTGGTCCACCAATCTATTTCTCACTCAGTACCAAATGGTTTTGATTATTGCTGTTTTATAATACATTTTGAAATCTGGTATTGCTAGGTAGTTTTTTTTTTTTTTTTGCTTTAGTTACCTTGATATTCTTGACCTTTTATTCTTTCATATGAATTTGATTATTATTTTTTCTAGTTCTATCAGATAGTGTTTTGATAGTTTGATTGGCATAGTACTGAATAAGTAAATTAGTTTAAGCATAATTGTTATTTTAATTATATTGACTTCACTTACCCATATGCAACTGTTATTTTCCTGATTTATTTATGTGAAAAAGTATTTTGTAATTGTGTTTATATGGTTCCTGAGTTTTCTTTAGCAGGAAGACTGCTGAGAATTTTATATTGTTTACAATTATTTTAAATGGAATTTCTCTTTTTTCTCTTGCTGCTAGGTTTTTCTGGCCTGATAAAGAAATGTTGATTTGTATAGGATTATCATATAGCCTACAACTTTGCTAAAGCTTTTAATTATTTCAAGTAATTTTTTAGTTTATGCTCTAGGGTTCTTTAAGTATGTCATCTTATCATCTGCAAATAATGATACTTTTGCTTCCTCTTTGCCTATTTTAATTCCTTCAATTTCCTTTTCTTCATATTGCTATAGCTAACATTTTTCATATCATATTGAATAATAGTGGTTATAATGGGCATCCTTGTTTCACCCCTCATATTATTGGAAATGCTTATAAATTATACTCATCACAGATAACGTTTGCTGATAGTTTTAGATATGTACTGCTTATCATTCTGGGCAATGAACCCTTTATTCCTATGTTCTCTTATATTTTTAATAGGAATCAATTCTATATTTTGTAAAAAAAAAAAAAAAAAAAGCTTTTTCAGCATCTTTTGAGGTAATCATGATTTCTGTTCATTTTGTTATTGCTGTGATCAATTGTACTAATGGTTTCCTAATATTGAACCAATCCTCCATTCCCAGTATAAATTCCCCTGGTTATTATTGTATTTATTATTATTGTAATTTATTGCTATGCACAAATTGCCTTGAGAGTACTTTGTTTGAATTTTTGCATAAATATCCATTAGGAAAATTGGTCTTTTATTTTCTTTCCCTGTTTTAGCTCTTTCTGGTTTAGGTATCAATATCATATTTTTGTCATGGAAAGGAGTTTGGTAGGATTACTTCTTTGCCTAATTTTCCAAATAGTTGATATGGTATTAGAATTAGAATTAATTATTCTTCAAATGCTTGGGAGAATTAACTCATGGACCCATTTGGCCCTGGGGATCTTTTCCTAGGGAGTTGCTGAATTAATTTTTCTAAAATGGGGTCGACTTTGTTTACTGATTTGTTAATCTACAGATTTTACGTTTTTGTATGCATTTATCAATTTTCCTCAGATGTCAAATTTGTTTGCATATCATTGAATCAATTATTTCCTAATGATTGTTTTCATTTCTTCTTCATTGGTGGTGATTTCACTCTTTTCATTTTTGATAGTGGGTATTTGTTTTTCTTTCTTTTTTTTTAATATCATTAATCAATGACTTATCTGTCTTATTGTGTTTCCTCCCCCATAAAACCTAACCCAAAATTTATTTATTAACTCAATAATTTCTTTGATTTTTACTTTTAATCTTCTAATTTCTTTTTTGATTTTCAGGGTTTTCAATTTGGTGTTTAATTGAAGATTTTTAATTTGTTCTTTTTAAAGTTTTTTTTTTTTTTTTTGGTCCATGCCCTCTTTGTTAATCTGTTCTTTTTCTTTCATTTTATTGATGTGAGAGTTTAGAGAAATATATTTTCCTTTTAGTACTTCTCTAGATGCATCCTATAAATTTTGGTATGCTGTTTTATTGTTGTCATTCTTTTTAATGAAATTATGTTTTTTTTTTCATAGTTTAGTTTTTGATCCATTTATTCTTCAGGATTAGATTATTTAGTTTTTAATTGATTTTTAGTCTCTCTTTACTCTGTCCTTTGTTGAATGTGATTTTCATTTCATTATGATCTGAAAAATAATACATTTAATATTTTTGCTTTTTTACATTTAATCTTGAAGTTTTGTGCCTTACTACAATGTATATTTTTGCTTAGGTGACATGTACTTCTGAGAAAAACATTATTTTCTGTTACCATGTAGTTTTCTCCAAAAGACTATCATACATATCTTTGCTAATATTCTATTTACCTCCCTAGTTTCTTTCTTCTTTATATTTTCATTTGATTTATCAAGTTCTGAGAAGGAACAGTTGGGATGCCACTGTAATACAGGTTGCTCTCTATTCTTTCTTATAACACACATAAATTCTTTAAAAATTTGGATGCTATACTACTTGGTGCATATGTTTAATATTGATATTGGTTCATTATCTATGGCAATTTTTAGCAAAATATAGTTTCCTTTCTTTATCTCTTTTAATTAGATCTATTTTTGTTTTTACTATTTCTGAGAACAATATTGCTACTCTTCTTTTTGTTATTTTAGCTGAAGTAAATTTAAATTAATTTAAATTGATTTAATATTTTAAAATTTCATTCTGAATATGTGTTTTTTAGGTGATAGAAAATATTAGGTGTTTATTTCTATTTTTCTCATCTTCAAAATGAGGGATTTGGACTACATGATTTCTCATTCTCTTCCAGTTTAAATATAAAGTTAAAACATTAGAGATGCTTTTGTATCCTATGTTTGGGATGTTCTTTATTTGTAACATTCCAGATACAAAATGATTACATCAAAGTTTCCTCATAACAATTTTATCAGCATACATCCTTTGGGATTGCCAAATCAGTAACTCAATATATTTATTTTGTTTATATTATTTTTGGAGCAGATCTATGATTTTATCGCTATGGAGAAGTACCAGTTAGGAAACACCGTCTCTCAAGGTCAGTCACCAACTGTGCTTTAATTTAAAATGTTTGCTACAGCATTAAGAAATAATCAGTTGGACAGAATCACATAGCTAGTATATAGGACAAATGGTACTTGAACCAGGTGTTCAAGTCTTTGAGGATGATTCTATCTCCTATGGATATTTTTCTATATGCTAGGGATTTCAAAGTCAAAAATTTTAAAAATCTATCTTCAAGGTTCTTACACTCTATTGTTATATAGTGTTAAGCAAGCAAACAAGCAAGAACCTGCTGATCCTTTAGCTTTTAAACTTCCCTTCTTTCCTGAATTCAAGGCAGACTTCATATCTGTAGAATTTATTTCTATAGAAAATGTTCTTACAGTTATGTTCCATATCATTCCTTTTCATTCCTATGTAATTTACTTTATACTGATTCTAAATGCTATTATAGCTCATAAGATCCTCCAGAATGAGAACTTTCTGTTCACTGCATTGAACTGGGCTCACTATGTAACCCAGTTAGATCCCAGAGAGAGACTGAATATTAAAAAGCAGCATGCACCAAAAACATTGTCCAGTGGGAGAAGAGCAACATTTTGTTTTGCTTGTATCTTCATTCAATGACCCAGATGAAGTAGAGTGACCTAAGAGCTTCCTGCCAAAAAAAAAAATTTCTTATTACCAGCATAGATGAAAACTGAGGTTTTCATACACAGCAGAATACTAGGTTGCATGTGAGGAGAATGTTGAAAGATTGTCATCTTGGATGAGGAATACCTATTCCTCTCACTTGCCTATGTGACTAGAAGTATAGATATGAAATATGGCAATGTGTTGTAGCAGAAGGGGACCCACACAATTGATTTTTTTTTATTTCCTGAAATTTGTGTTGATTTGCCTTACCCATGCATTTATCTGAATTTATTCTCAAGTTTGGAACAGTGGATAGGAACATATTCTTCAGAATATGAATCAGGTTTTCATATGCCCATTAATTTCCTATATGCAGGTATTATACATGCATCACATATATATGTGTCTCTATTTGTATACGTGTGTGTATTTGTGTTTATAAATTTGATTGAATTAATGTTCAAAGGAAATGAATGATTTCTTTTATTATCACATGTTTATAACATTGGGCTCTTTATTTGGTTAGCTATTTGTCATTAAGACTAATGAAACATTAAATTTTTTTCAAGTGGGGACCTGAAAACATCAGTCTTTTATATATAGACCTTCACAGATAATATTTCTTTTATAATAAAGGCAGTGAAATCAATAAAAGGCAACTCTTTAGGACTGGAAGATTTGACCAAATACCAGTGGGATTCAAAGGACAGTTTTTATTTCTTTATTTTTCAGTTCTGGCTTCTGGAAGGTCATATTCAATTTGATGCCACCAATCTTTTTTGATTCTGTTTTAGAGTTTTCATGTAGCTATAAGTAAGAATCAGAATTCTAAAGAGTAATGAAAAATGCACACACACGCTTTAATGCACTACAAAAGCATTTATAAAACAACATTTATCAGGGGAAAAAACATGGGAATCTCGGCATAAGAATATCTTGAATTTTGAATTTTCTGCACCCCCTAGAAAATATTTGTCAATTTAGATCTATATTTAACAGGCAATATGCAGGTGGTAAAGCACTTTGTCAACTACCTGTGGGTAATGAGGTTTCTCTTGGCTTCCCACAGGTTCCAGGTCCCTAATTATCTGCCAAAAATTCCATCTATAAATCTAACCTGATATCCAGTATTTTATTTGGATAAAGGAAAATCCTATTAATTGAATTTATCAGAACAATTTTGAAATATCTCCCAACACTGTTCAAAATAACATTTTGACTGAGTATACACTTTGATCCAGCAGCGTCACTACTGAATCTGTATTCCAAAGAGATCATAAAAGAATGAAAAGAACCTACATGTGCAACACTGTAGCAGTTCTTTTTTTAAGTGGCAAGAAAATGTAAATTGCGTGGATATCTATCAGTTGGAGATTGGCTGAATGAGCTATGGTATATAAGAAATGATGAGAAGGCTGATTTCAGAAAAGCCTGGAAAGACTCACATGAACTGATGCTGAGTGAAGTGAGCAGAACCAAGACAACCTTTTACATAGTAACGAAAAGATTATGTGATGATCAAGTGGTATGGACTTGACTCATTTCAAAAATGTGATGATTCAAAGTAATTCCAACAGACTTGAGATGGAAAATATCATTTGCACCCAGAGAGAGAATTATGAATATTGAATGTGGATTGAAGCATACAATTTTCACCTTTTTTTGCTTGCTTTTTTCCTCTTGGTTTTTTTTTTTCCCCTTTTGGTGTGATTTTTTTTGCCTAACATAACAAATATGGAAACATGCTTAAAAGAATTACACACATTACACTTATATTAGACTGCTTGAATTCTTCGTTAGAAGAGAGATAAAGGGGGGAGGAAGAAAAATTTGGAACACAAAGTTTTAAAAATCAATATAGAATACTATACTATCTTTTCAAAAAATGACATTTTGATATTTAACAAAAATATTTTATTTTTGATGTCATTGTTACAACACTGTCAATAAAGTTTACTTGTTTATAGTGACTTCAAGAGAGGAAATTTGACAGGACTTCTTAATTTAGGATGCTGGACCAAACTTTTTATAAATAATGTATTTGAATATAATTGATTTCCTTTGTAATCATATATATTTTGATTTTTGTCCTTAAAACATTCTGAAAAGGGATTCATAGGTTCATCAAACTGCTAAAAGTGTTTTCATGCCCATGATTTAGAATAAGGAAAAAGAATAAGACTATGACAAGCCTCACCTCTAATGTTTGGACTGTATTCTAAATGGCTATATGTCACAGATGTTTCCAAGGAGGCATTCTCCCACCTCACCTAAATAACTGGTATTATTTTGGTAGTAATGAGATAATTTTACTGGTCTTAGATCATTCAGCAAAAGTCAAGATAGATACAATATTTTGCTTTTTGACCTGAACACAAATATTATGTTAGTGTATATATAGATTAGTTTTTGACTGGGTCAGATAGCTCCATGCTGCAATAATACAATGGAGAATGTCCCTTCTATTCCCTGCCCCACATAACCCTGAGGAATATGTAACGAAATTATTTTATTTTAATGTCATGAAATAATGGACCTTCTGACCCCATTTATAAGAAGAAAAAAGTGTATCTGAAGGCAATGAGGAGCTTTTAATTCTTGATATGGTCTTTATACAATTTCTTCATTTATCATTACTGCAACAATAGTTTGAAAAAGATTAAATGAAGAAATTCTAGCAACTTTCATTAATTAGGTAAAATACCTGTTATTTTAGAACTTAACAATTTTAGCTTTTTATTTTATTTTAGAACTTTAGTTTTGTTTCTAGTTCCTGATGACTCAACAACCTCCTAATTGAGAAGTACCTTTGATTGCATAGAATCTTTTTTTATGTTATGCTATTTTATTTTATTTTTAAAATTTATTTATTTTTGTTATTATTATTATTATTTTAATAATTATAACTTTTTATTGACAGAATCCATGCCTGGGTAATTTTTTTTACAACATTGTCCCTTGCATTCACTTCTGTTCCAGCTTTTCTCCTCCTTCCCTCCCTCCACCCTCTCCCCGAGATGGCAAGCAGTCTTACACATGTTAAATATGTCGCAGTATTTTCTAGATACAATATATGTGTGCAGAATTTTAAATAAAATATGAGCAAAGAGATTACAGCAATTTATCAGCAGGATAATACACTATGACAAAATGGGATTTATACCAGGAATACAAACTGGTTCACTATCAGGAAAACTATTATCATAATCGACCATATCAATAACAAAACCAACAGGACATGTGAAAATCCAAATAGATGCCAAAAAAGCTTTTGACAAAATACAACACCCATTCCTATTAAAAAAACACTAGAGAGCAGAAGGATAAAGAGAGCTTTCCTTAAAATAATAAGCAGTATCTATCTAAAGCACAAAGCAATAAGCATTATTTGTAATGGAGAGAAGTTAAATACATTCCCAGTAAAAACAGGAATGAAACAAGGATGTCCATTATCACCACTATTATTCAACAATGTGCTGGAAGTGTTCAGTTTAGCAATAAGAAAATAAAAAGAAATTAAAAGAATTAGAATAAGCAATGAGGACATAAAACTATGTCCTTTATGAATTTCCATGCCATACCATTTGGTGCATATATGTTTAGTATTCATATTACTTCATTATCTATGCTACCCTTTGGTTAGATAAACTTTCCTTATCTCTTTCAATTAGAACAATTTTGGCGTTTGCTTGATCTAAGATAAGGTAGCTACTCCTGCTTTTTTTTTTTTTTTTTTGAACTTTACCTGAAGCATAATATATTTTGCTCCAGCCTTTTATCTTTACTCTGTATGTATCATTCTGCTTTAAATATATTTCTTGTAAATAACACTTTGTAGGATTCTAATTTTTAATCTAGTCTGCTTTCTGCTTCTGCTTTATGGAAGAGTTCACCTGCCATTTTATTAATCCCAAATTATATTTTTCTCTTTCCCTTTTCCTTTTCCCTCCTTCCCAGGATTTTACTTATGAGCACTACTTGCCTCAAGCAGTTCTTCACCTTTAGAGAACCTCCCCCTTTCTTATACCTTTCCCCTACTATTTCTCTTTTCCCTTCTATTTAGCCTGTCCCCCTTCCCACTTTCTATAAGATGAGAGATGTTTTGATAAAATCCAACATCCATTCCTATTAAAAACACTTGAGAGTATAGGAATAAATGGACTTTTCCTTAAAATAATCAGCAGCATCTATTTAAAACCATAAGTAAGCATCATATGTAATAAGGATAAACTGGAACCATTCCCAATAAGGTCAGGAGTGAAACAAGATTGCCCACTATAACCATTACCATTCAATATTGTATTAGAAATGCTACTTTTGGCAATAAGAGTTGAGAAAGAAATCAAAGGAATTAGGGTAGGTAATGAGGAAACAAATTATCACTCTTTGCTGATGATATAATGATATACTTAGAGAACCCCAGAGATTCTACTAAAAAGCTATTAGAAATAATCCACCCTTAGCAAAGTTGCAGGATAAAAATAACCACCTGTCATTAGATTCTTTATATCACTAACAAAACCAAAGAGTTAAAAGAGAAATTCCATTTAAAATAACTTGAAGTATAAAATATTTAACATCTGCCAAGGGAAAATCAGGAAATATAGAGCAAAACTAAAACACTTCCACAAATGTCGATCTAACCAATTGAAAAATATTAATGCTCTTGAATAGGGCGAGCAAAATAATAAAAGACAATACCTAAACTAATCTATTTATTTAGCTCTATGCCAATCAGACTCCCAAAAAATTATTTTAATGACGTAGAAAAAATAACAACAAAGTTCATATGGAAAAACAAAATGTCAAGAATTTCAAGGGAACTCATGAAAAAAAGAACATAAGATAGTTTACCTCAGACTTGTGGAGGAGGAAGGAATTTGTGATCAAAGAAGAACTAGAGATCATTATTGATCACTAAGAACTCAGTGTTTTACAAACATTACTGGGAAAGTTGGAAATTAATATGGCAGAAATTAGGCATTTACCCACACCAAGATAAGATCAAAATGGGATCATGATTTAGGCATAAAGAATGAGATTATAAATAAATTAGAAGACCATAAGATAGTTTACCTCTCAGACTTGTGGAGGAGGAAGGAATTTGTGACCAAAGAAGAACTAAAGATCATTATTGATCACTAAATAGAAAATTTACGGGGGCGGAGCCAAGATGGCGGAGAAGACACACGCATTTTAAGCCTTCACCCTCTTTATCATTATCGAGCCCCCAAAAATAGTCTTGATGGAAAAGGGATGATGGCAGAATAAGGTGGGAAGGAGGAAAAAGAGGGAAACTAATCCCCAAAGAGGCTAAGGAAACTTATCAATCTGAGGAATTTAGAGGGGAGAACATTGTGTGAATCTTACTTTGAGTTGGCTCAAAGAAAAAATAATTGAATTTTTTAGAGAAAATTTCTCCCATTAAAACGGGGAGAAAAAGGAAAAGAAAAGAGAAAAGGGAAGGAAGGGGAAAGATTCAAAGGGGGAGGAGGGATTATAAAGAGGATAAGATCGTGTACAAGAGGGGCATAAGTTTAAAAGGGGAAAGGGTTGGGGGAAGAATAAGAAAGCACAACTGGGTTAGGATGGCAGGAAAACAGATTTGTAATTTTAACTTAAATGGGAATGGATGAACTCCCCATAAAGAGGAGGCAGATAGCAGACTGGATCAAAAGTCAGAACCTCAAATGTTGTTTAGAAGAAACACATTTAAAGCAGGGGGATAATATGAGTAAAAAAGGCTGGAGAAAATCTATTATGCTTCAGGTGAAGTCAAAAGAGGGGTAGCCACCTTATTCAGAAATGCAAAAGTAAAATTGATCTAATTAAAAGAGATAAGGAAGGCAACCACCTGCTAAAGGGAGCATAAACAAGGAAGGAAATCAATATTAAAATATATGCACCAATGGATGGCACTCAGTTTAAAGGAATTAAGAGGTTAAGAAGAAATAGACAACAAAACTGTAATAGGGAGATCTCAACCTGATTTCAGAATTAGACAAATCAAATCACAAACAAATAAGAAAGAAATTGAATAAATAGAATATTAGAAAAATTAGGTATGTTGGATCTTGGAGAAAAATTGAATGGAGATAGAAGGGAATAATTTTTCTCAGAGTTCATGGAACCTATTCAAAATTACCATATTAGGACATAAAGACCCAAAATTAAATGCAAGAAAGCAAAATAGTAAATGCTTTCTTTTCAGACTATGCAAAAAACTACATTCAACAAAAAAGTTAGGGGTAGACCAAAAGTAATTAAACTAAAAATTCCATCTTAAAGAAGATTGGGAAGCAAATTATAATACAAAATTAATAATTTATAAGATAATGACAATGATGAGACATCATACCAAAATTTGGGGATGCACCAAAGGGTAATAAGAGGGAATTTTATATCCTTAGATTTATTAATAAAAAGAGAAAGAAACGATTAATGAATTTTTTTAAAAAAATATAAAAAGACCAAATTAAAAACCTCCAATCAAATACTTTGAAATTTAAAAAAAAGGAGAAAAAAAAAGAAAATAAAAACATTGAACTAATTAATAAAACAAGAGTTTTTATGAAAAAATAAAATAGATGTTTTTTGAAATCTGATTAGAAAAGGAGGAAAAATGAAATTAGCAGTCTTAAAATGAAAAGGGAGAACTTTCCACCAATGAAGAGGAAATTAGAAAAAAGGAGTTATTTTTCAACTTTACCAATAAATTGATAACCATGAAATGGATGACTACCCAAAAATATAGACTTCCCAGATTAACAGAGGAGGAAGTAAATTGTTTAATAGTCCCATTTCAGAAAAAGAAAAGAACAGGCAAAAACAACCCCTAAGAAAAAATTCCAGGACCAGATGGATTTACGTGAAACCAAACATTTAAAGAAAAATTGGCCCCAATGCTATATAAATTATTTTATCAAATAGGAAATGAAGGAGTCCACCAAATTCCTTCTATGACACAGACAGGTATATACCTAAACCAGGTAGGCTGAAAAAGAGAAAGAAAATTTAAGACCAATCTCCCTAATGATTATTGATGCTAAAATCTTAAATAAGATATTAGCAAAAAGACTACAAAAATCATCTCCAGATAATACCATGATCAATAGGATTTATACCAGGAATGGGGTGGTTAACATTAGGGAAAACTATCAAATAATTGGCCAGAATAACCAAATTAAAAAAACCATATGACATCTCAATAGATGCTGAAAGCATTTGATAAAACCAACATCCATTCCTATTAAAACACTTGAGAGTATAGGAAAAATGGACTTTTCCTTAAAATAATCAGCAGGATCTATTTAAACCACAGTAACATCATATAAATGGAGACAAACTGCAACATTCCCAAAAGATCTGGAGGAAAAAGGTTCCATATCACCACTATTTAATATTGTATTAGAAACTAGCTATAGCAATAAGAGCTGGAAAGAGATTAAGGAATAAAAGGAATAGGAAGCCAAATTATCACCTTTTCGATGACAAAGGTATACTTGAGAACCCCAGAGATTCCAAAAGAAAAATAATCCACAATTTAGCAAAGTTGTTTTAAAAAAACCCCATAAGTCATCAGCATTCTTATATATCACTAGCAAACCAAATCAGAGTTAAAAGAAAATTCATTTTGAACTACTGAAATATAAAATATTTAGGAATCATTGGGGGAAAATCAGAAATTTAGGAGAAAAATTACAGACCAATTTTCCACAAATTAAGTCGATCTAACCAATTGAAAATATTAAATGCCTTGGATAGGGCGAGAAATATAATAAAGATGACAATATTATAAACAATCATTTATTTAGCGCTATACCAATCAGACTCCCAAAAACATTTTAATACCCGAAAAATAACAACAAATTTAAGGAAAACAAAGGTCAAGAATTTCAAGGGAATTAATGAAAAAAATCAAATGATGGTGGTTATGTACCAGATCTAAAATTATATTATAGAAATTACCAAAACATTTGGTATTGGCTAAGGAATAGATTAGTTGATCATGGAAAGATTAGGTTCAAGGGATAAAAGTCAACAAAATAGCAACCTGTCTTTGACAACCCAAAGATCCCAGCTTTGGGATAAGAACCACCGTTTGATAAAATTGGAAAATAAACTAAAATAATTATATTTTAAAACCTAAAAAGGAATTTTAAGGAAAAGAATGAATATTAATAAATTAGAGGAACAGAATTTTACCTCCAGACCTGTGGGGGAAGGTCTTTATGACCAAAGCAAACAGAGATCATTTGATCACTAGAAAAATTTGATTATACCAAACTGAAAAGTTTTGCACAAACAAACCATGCAGTCAAGATTGAAGGGAAGAAAACTAAAATATTTTACAGTCAAAGGTTCTGATAAAGGCCCATTTCCAAATATATAGAGAATTAACCTAATTAAAAAATCGATTCTCCAATTGAAAATGGTCAGGATAGAAAACCTTTGATGAAGAATTTGAAACATTTTTAGTCATATGAAAAGAGTTCCAAGTCAAAATCAGAGAAAATGCAAATTAAGACAACCTAAGATTTTAAACACACCCTAGATTGGCCAAGATGAAGGAAAAAAATAATATGATTGTTGGAGGATTGGGAAAACGGGAATTGATGTTGTTGGTGGAGTTGGAAGAATCCAACCATTTTGGAGTAGTTTGAACGTTTAAAAAGTTATAAACTGTGCATACCCTTTGATCCAGAGGTTATACTGGGATTAATCCCAAAGAGAATTTAAAGAAGGAAAAGGACCTGTATGTATGAATGTTTGTGGGCCCTTTGTAGTGGCTAGAAACTGAAACTGAATGGATGTCCACGTTGAGAATTTGAATAAATTTGTATAGAAAAATGGAATACTGTTCTTAAGAAATGACCAACAGGATGATTTCAGAAAATGAGAGACTTACCGAACTGATGTGAGTAATGAGCAGGACCAAGATATTATATACTTCAACAAAATACTAGATGATGACCAGTTCTGATGGATCAGGCCTCTCAGCAATGAGATCATCCAAATCATTTTAATGGAGCATAATGAACTGAACTATGTGCCCAGAAAAAGAATCTGGGGATGACTAAAACCATTACATTGAATTTAATCCCTATATTTATACACATGCATTTTGATTTCCTTCACCAGCAATTGTACAATAATTCAGAGTCTGATTCTTTTTGTACAGCAAAATAATGTTTTGGTCATGTATACTTATTGTGTATCTAAGTTATATTTTAATATATTTAACATCTACTGGTCATCCTGCCATCTAGGGGAGGGGGTGGGGGGGGAAAGAGGTGAAAAATTGGAACAAGAGGTTTGGCAATTGTTAATCCTGTAAAGTTACCCATGTATATATCTTGTAAATAAAAGGCTATTAAATTTAAAAAAAAAAAAAAAAGAAAATTTTGATTATATCAAGTTAAAGAGTTTTTGTACATACAAAACGAATGCAGACAAGATTAGAAGGGAAGTAATAAACTGGGAAAACATTTTTACTGTTAAAGGTTCTGATAAAGGCCTCATATCCAAAATGTATAAAGAACTGACTCTAATTTATAAGAAATCAAGCCAGTCTCCAATTGATAAATGGTCAAAGGATATGAATAGGCAATTTTTAGATGATGAAATTGAAACTCTTTCTATTCATATGAAAAGATCTTCAAACTCATTATTGATCAGAGAAATTCAAATTAATATAACTCTGAGATCCCACTACACACCTGTCAGATTGGCTAAGATAATAGGAAGAGATAATGATGAATGTTGGAGAGGATGTGGGAAAACTGGGACACTGATGCATTGTTGGTGGAGTTGTGGATGGGTTTAACCATTCTGGAGAGTAATTTGGAACTATGCTCAAAAGGTTATCAAACTGTGCATGTAGAGTAGGGACTAGTTCCCTGGAGGCCTCAGGATCAACCAGAAACAGGAACATCAAAAGTCCTTGGTCTTTGGTGGGAGTGGGTGGGGGGAGGGAAGGGGGAGGGAGAGTAAAGGAGACAGACAGAACTGCCATGAGTTTTGCCAAAGGTCTCTCCTCACTTCTAGAGTTCAGAATCTCCACCTTTCTCCTCCTGGTCCTTCAGCTCAGTGAATTCTGGCCTCTGTCACCCCACTCTCTAATCCTTGTCTATGATTACCTTTACTACAAATATTGAGCCAGCATCAATGGTGAGAAAGTCCATTTATCCAAACATATGCTAATACAGTTGTTGTCTCATTTTGAATAGGTAATTAGCCTTAAATGCTGGGTTGTCTGATTCAAATGCATCCATTCAAAATTTCAGCCGTTTACAATGCATACCCTTTGATCCAATAATGTTACTACTGAGCTTATATCCCAAACAGATATTAACGAAGGGAAAGGGACCTATATGTGGCAGCCCTTTTTGTAGTGGCTAGAAACTGGAAATTGAATGAATCCACATCAATTGAAGAATGGCTGCGCAAATTATGGTTTGTGAATGTTATGGAATATTAAATTCATTGTATAAGAAATGACCAGCAGGATGATTTCAGAAAGGCTTGGAGAGACTTACATGAACTGATTCTAAGTGAAATGAGCAGAACCAGGAGATAATTATGCACTTCAACAACAATACTATATGAGCATCAATTCTGATGGAAGTGGCTGTTTTCAGCAATGAGAGGATCCAATTCAATTACAATTTATCAGTGATGAACAGAACCAGCTATACCCAGTGAAAGAACATTGGGAAATGAGTGTGGAGCTGCTTACATTTTTGTTTTTCTTAGCAGGTTATTTTTACCTTTCTAAATCCAATTTTTCTTGTGCAACAAGAGAACTGTATAAATATATACACATATATTGTATTTAAGATATACTTTAACATGTTTAACATGTATGAGACTGACTGGTATCTAGGGGAGAGGGTGGAGGGAAGGAAGGGAAAAGTTGAAGCAGAAGTGTTTGCAAGGGTCAGTGTTGAAAAATTACCCATGCATATATTCTGTCAATAAAAAGCTATAATAGAAAATGAGCAAAAAAACAAAAAGAACGCTAATCAAAGATAGCTTTTATGCAGAGAGAGAGAATACACCTCAAATCATGAGATTCCTAAAGGCAAATCAACTCCAGATGAAGCCCCAAAAGGAGATATGAGCTGGTCTCCATTTCAGAAGGCTTTCTTAGAAGATTGCATAAAGAATCTTAAAAGAGAGTAAGAAGAAAAATGGAGAAAGGAAATGAGATCTTTGCAAGAAAGGATGGGAAAAACATAACTCCCTACAAAAGAAATTTGATAAAATGGAAAAAAAAACATGTAACACCTTAAAAAATAGATATGAAAAAAATACCAATTCATTAAAAAACAAAATTCATGAAATGGAAAAAAATGCAAAGAGATCTTAAAGGAAGGAAAGGGACCCACATGTGCAAAAATGTTTGTGGCAGCCCCTTTTGTAGTGGCAAGAAACTGGAAACTGAGTGGATGCCCATCAGTTGGAGAATGGCTGAATAAGTTATATGATACGAATGTTTTAGAATATTATTGTTCTATAAGAAATGATAAAAAGAATAATTTTAGAGAGGCCTGGAGATATTTATATGATCTGATGATAAACGTAATGAAATGAACCAGGAGATATTGTACATGGCAACATCAATACTATACAACAATCAATTATGATAAATGTGACTCTTTCCAACAAGGAGATGACCAATGCCACTTCCAATGATCTTGTGATGAAAAAAGCCATCTACATCCAGAGAGAGGACTGTGGGAACTGAATGTGGATCAGAGCATAACACAACAAACTCTTTTTGTTGTTGGCTTACATTTTGTTTTCTTCCTCATTTACTTTCCTTTTTTATCTGATTTTTCTTGCATAGCAAAGGAATTTTATAAATATGTTTACACATATTGGATTTTACATATATTATAACATGTATAATATATATTGGATTTCTTGCCATCTGGAGAGGAGCTGGGGGGGAAGGAGAGGAAAAACTGAAATATAGGGCTATGCAAGGGTCAATGTTGAAAAATTATCTGTGCATATGTTTTGAAAATAAAAAGCTTTAAAAATCAATAAAATAAAATAAAATGATCTAATCATTAAAAAGAATGTTTTACATTAATGTATTTAAAAAAAGGCAGAGAGACAGAAATAAGAGAATTTCCATGCCACCCACATTGGTTTAATGTCAATAAAAAGATCTAAAATTAGGCTGTAAGATTACAGAGGCAATGGAAGAAAATATAATTAATGCAGATTGTAATGTTGCAGGGAATAGTTAATGCAGCTTGAAATAATAATAATAAATGCATCTTTGTATATATCAATATATATTACATGCAATATATGTACACATACACATACACACATCATATCTACGCACCAGAATTTCCTTAGGAGAACTTGCTGCGTAGGAATTGGGGAAGGAATTTAATTTAGAAAAATATTACTGTAGGGGCAGAGCCAAGATGGCGGAGAAGGCACACGCGACTTTCTAAGCTCTTCTCTTACCCTCTTTATCAATATTATATTGAGCCTCAAAAATAGTCTTGACTGCTACAATTCATAAAGATAAGAAGTATAACAACTCACCAGTGAAGAAAATCTGCAGTCTCGCCAAAAAAGGTTTGTTTTGGGGCCAGGGGTGAGATCAGCTTAGACTGGGAGAGAAATTAGTTTCCAAGAAGAGCCTCAAACCGAAAGTGAGAGCACAGATCTCAGCACAAGCTCACAGCCCCAAACCGCAATACAGGGCTTTTCCTTGGGGCAGTTGCGAACCTGCATGGCAAGAGGGCACAGCCCAGGTTAGCCTCTAATCTGCGCAGTGGGGGGCTCAGCTTGGGGCCATAGAGCTTTCCCAGGCCCAATTTGCATCAGGCAGAGAAGTTGGGGCAGCGTTCTGAGCAGACTTCCAGTAGAATCAGGGATCTGCAGTCAGCTGCTAATACCCACAGCCCCACAAGAGGCTCTAGCCGGGGGCAGTGACACTTTCACCCCTTCGTCTCTAGCCTAGGGCAATCGCTAACCCACACAGCCCAACTGGGCACTTTGATAGCTCGGCCAGTGCTGAATCCAACTCCTGTTGGGGGAAGGGAAAACTCTCACTCAGAGCACTCCCATACCTTGGAGCCGGAAACCAGTTTACATCTCTTCTGTTCTGCAGAGGAAGCTGGTAACCCCCTTGCCTAGGAGGCATACACTAAAGGCTTTAAAACATGAATAAAAAGACGAAAAGAACGATTGACAGCTTCTATGCAGAAAAAAAGCAGGTCAGCAAACCTGAAGAGACTAATAGCAAACAGACACGACAAAACCCCAAAGGGGAATGTCACCTGTCCCCTTTTACATGATGCTCTCATAGAAGAGACCCTTAAAAGTCTCAAAGAGAGTTAGAAGATAAATGGGGAAAGGAAAGAGAAGCCTTACAAGAGAGCAACAACTTCCTGAAATATGAATTGGAAAAGATAAAAAATTCCCAGGAAGTGGGGAAACAAAATTGGTGAATTGGAAAAAATAAAAAAATCTCAGGAAAGTAAGAATTGTGAATTGGAAAAAATAAAGAATTCACTAGAAAGTAGGATTTGTGAATTGGAAAAGACAAAGAACTCGCAAGAAAGTAGGATCTGTGAATTGGAAAAAGAAAATAATTCACTAAAAAAAAAAAAAAATCAGTTAAATGGAAAAAAATTCCACAGAGCAAAGTAATACATTTAACAATTCAATTGGACATATACAGAAAGAAGTAAAAAATGCTAATGAAGAAAATAATTCTTTAAAAATTAGAACTGAACAAATAGAAACTAATGATTCATTGAGACAGCAAGAATATAACAAAACCAAAAATGGCAAACTGGAAAAACAAAATTATCTCTTGCAAAACAACAGACTTGGAAAATAGATCTAGGAGAGATAATCTGAGGATTATTGGACTTTCCGAAAATTATGATGAATAAAAGAGCTTATATACTATTTTACAAGAAATCATGAAAGAGAACTGCCCAGATGTAATAGAAGCAGAAGGTAAAATAGGCATTGAAAAAATTCATCGAACACTTTCTGAAAGAGACCCTAAAATAAAAACCCCAAGGATATTGGGCCAAATTTCAGAACTATCAGATAAAAAAATTTTACAAAGCCAAAAAAAAAAATTTAAATACAGGTGCCAAATAAGGATCACCCAAGATCCTGTCTCCCATTAAACGATCAAGGGCCTGGAATCTGAATTAGAAGGCAAAGAACTTGGAATGCAGCCAAGAATAAACTACCCACCTAAATGAGCATTTTTCTTCCAGGAAGAAGATGGAATTTTAATAAAAAAAATAATTCCATTTTGTTTCTAAGAAAAAAACCAGAACTAAACAAAATTTGATCTCCAACCATAGAACCCAAAGAGATGCAGAAAAGGTAAAAAAGACTCTTGAAAATTGTATTTCTGTTGTGGATAAAAAAGAAACATGTATAATTTAACTGATATAACAAAAAGGGAAGTAGATATGGAAAAGGATGATGGTAGAATAAGGTGGGAAGGAGAAAAAAAAGGAAACCACATCCCATGAAAAGGCAAAGGAAACTACAATCTGAGGGAATTTAAGAGGGGAGGAAATTGTGTGAATCTTACCTCATCAGGTTCTCAAAAGAAAATAATTGACTTTTTTTAGAAAAATTTCTCTCGCCCCCATTAAAGGGGGAGGAAAAGGAAAAAAAAGTAATAAGGAAAGGAAGAGGGAAAAATTCAAAGGGGAGGGAAGGTTCTAAAAGAGGGTAAACATCGTGATAAAGTTTAATAAGTTAAAAAGGGAAGAGGGTTGGGGGGAGGCAAGAAAAGTAAAGCATAATGTATTTTGGATGGCAGGAAATACAGAATTTAATTTAACCGAATTGTGAATGGGATGAACTCCCCCATAAAGGGGGAATGGACTGGATAAAAGTCAGAACCCCCTATGTTGTTTAAAAAAACATTTAAACAGGAAGATACATTGGAAAGGTAAAAGGCGGACAAAATCTTTATGCTGGAAGTCAAAAAAAAGGGGAGCCACCTTATTCAGACCAAAAACAAAATTGATCTAATTAAAAGATAAGAAAGGAAACTACATCCTGCTAAGGGACATAAACAAAAAGCAAATCAATATTAAAACATATACCAAGTGGTATGGCATCCAACATCCTAAAGGAAGTTAAGAGCGTTGCAAGAAAAATAAACAACAAAACCAATAGTGGGAGATCCCAACCTTGCACTCTGAATTAGACAAACAAACCAAAAAAAAAAAGAAAAAATTAAAAAAAAAAATTGAAAAATTGGTATGTTGATCTTTGGAGAAATTGAATGGAACAGAAAGAATATACTTTCTTCCCAGCAGTTCATGGAACCTATTCAAAAACTGATCACATATTAGGAATAAAAGTCTCTTAAATGCAAGAAAGGAAAAGAAATCTTTTTCAGATCATGGCAATAAAAATCATTCAACAAAAAGTTAGGGGTAAATAGGCCAAAAAAATTGGAAAATAAAAATTCATCTTAAAAGAATGATTGGGTGAAGCACAAATTATAGATACAATTAATAGTTTCACTCAAGATAAATGATGGGACATCATCCAAAATTTGTTGAGATCAGCAAAGTAAAAGGGAATTTTATAATTAGCAGGCACTTGAATAAAACAGAAAAGAAAAAGATTAAAAATTGGGTTGAACTAAAAATTTTAAAAGACCAAATTAAAAATCCCCACTCAAATACTAAATTTGAAATTCCAAAATTAAAAAGGAGAAATTAAAAATATTGAAAGTAAAAAACTATTGAACTAATTAATAAAACTAAGAGTTGGTTTTGAAAAGCCAATAAAATGGAAATAATCCTTTAGTAAATCTGATTAGAAAAAGGAGGAAAATGAAATTAGTAGTCTTCAAAATGAAAAGGGGAACTCCACCAATGAAGAGGAATTGGAGATAATAAGGAGTTATTTTGCTAACTTTATGCCAATAAATTGATAACCTAAGTGAAATGGATGACTACTCCAAAATATAGACTTCCAAGACTAATAGGAGGATAATCTTGAATATCCCATTTTAGAAAAGAAATAGAAAAGCAATTAAACAACTCCCTAAGAAAAAACCTAGAAAGATGGTTTAATGTGAATTCTACCAAAATTTAAAGAAAATTGGCTAATGCTATATAAAATTTGATAAATAGGGAATGAAGGAGTCCTACCAAATTCCTTCATGACATACAGACATGGTAATTGATACCTAAACCAGGTAGCGAAAACAGAGAAAGAAAATTATAGACCAATCTCCTAATGAATATTGATCTAAAACTTTAAATAAGATATTCCAAAAAATTAGAAAATCATCCCAGGATAATACACTATGATCAAGTAGGTTTATACAAACCAGGAGCTGGTCAATATAGGAAAATATCAATATAATTGGCAATGTTAATAACAAATTAACAAAAATATGATCATCTCAATAGATGCAGAAAAAGCATTTATAAATAACATCCATTCCTATTAAAACACTTGAATATGGAATAAATGGACTTTTCCTTAAAATAATCAGCAGCATCTATTTAAAACCATCATAGATATATGTAATGGAACAAACTGCAACATTCCCAATAATATCTGAGTTTAATAAGGTTGCCCACTATCACCGTTACTATTTAATATTGTATTAGAAACTTAGCTGAGCAATAAGAGCTGAGAAACAGATTAAAGGGATAAGAATAGGAAATGAGGAAACCAAATTATCACCTTTGCCGATGATATGATGGTATACTTAGAGAACCCCAGAGATTCTGCTAAAAAGTTATTAGAAATAATCCAAACTTTTAGCAAAGTTGCTGGTTATAAAATAAACCACATAAGTCATCAGCATTCTTATATATCACTAAAAATCCAACAGTCAGAGTTACAAAGAAAATTCCATTTAAAGTAACTACTGATAATATAAAAATATTGGAATCTATCTGCCAAGGGAAAAATCAGAAACTTTATGAGCAAAATTACAGACCACTTTTCACAAATTAAGTCTGATCTAACCAATTGGAAAATATTAAATGCCTTGGATAGGGCGAGGCAAATATAATAAAGATGAAATATTACTAAACTAATCTATTTATTTAGCGCTATACCAATCAGACTCCCAAAAAACTATTTTAATGACCTAGAAAAAATAACAAAATTCATATGGAAAAACAAAAGGTCAAGAATTTCAAGGGAATTAATGAAAAACAAATCAAATGAAGGTGACTTAGCTGTACCAGATCTAAAACTATATTATAGAGCAGCAGTTACCAAAACTATTTGGTATTGGCTAAGGAATAGATTAGTTGATCAGTGGAATAGGTTAGTTTCAAGGGACAAAACAGTCAACAACTATAGCAACCTTGTCTTTGACAAACCCAAAGACCCCAGCTTTTGGGATAAGAACTTACATTTTGACAAAAATTGCTGGGAAAATTGGAAACTAATATGGCAGAAACTAGGCATTGATCCACACTTAACACCATACACCAAGATAAGGTCAAAATGGGTTCATGACCTAGGCATAAAGAATGAAATTATTAATAAATTAGAGGAACACAGGATATTTTACCTCTCAGATCTGTGGAAGGGGAAGGAATTTATGACCAAAGAACTAGAGATCATTACTGATCACAAAATAGAAAATTTCGACTATACCAAACTGAAAAGTTTTTATACAAACAAAACTAATGCAGACAAGATTAGAAGGGAAGCAATAAACTGGGAAAATATTTTTACAGTCAAAGGTTCTGATAAAGGCCTCATTTCCAAAATATATAGAGAATTAACTCTAATTTATAAAAATCAAAGCCATTCTCCAATTGAAAATGGTCAAAGGATATGAAAGACAATTTCTGATGAAGAAATTGAAACTATTTCTAGTCATATGAAAAGATGCTCCAAGTCATTATTAATCAGAGAAATGCAAATTAAGACAACTCTAAGATACCACTACACACCTGTCAGATTGGCTAAGATGACAGGACAAGATAATGATGATTGTTGGAGGGGATATGGGAAAACTGGGATATTGATGCATTGTTGGTGAGTTGTGAACGAATCCAACCATTCTGGAGAGCAGTTTGGAACTATGCTCAAAAAGTTATCAAACTGTGCATACCCTTTGATCCAGCAGTGTTACTACTGGGCTTATATCCCAAAGAGATCATAAAGAAGGGAAAGGGACCTGTATGTGCACAAATGTTTATGGTAGCCGTCTTTGGAGTGGCTAGAAACTGGAAACTGAGTGGATGCCCATCAGTTGGAGAATGGCTGAATAAATTGTGGTATATGAATATTATGGAATATTGTTCTGTAAGAAATGACAAACAAGATGATTTCAGAAAGGCTTGTAGAGACTTACACGAACTGATACTGAGTGAAATGAGCAGGACCAGGAGATCATTATATACTTCAACAACAATACTATATGATGACCAGTTCTGATGGACCTGGCCATCTTCAGCAATGAGATCAACCAAATCATTTCTAATGGAGCAGTAATGAACTGAACCAGCTACTCCCAGAGAAAGAACTCTGGGAGATGACTAAAAACCATTACCTTGAATTCCCAATCCCTATATTTATGTCCACCTGCATTTTTGATTTCCTTCACAAGCTAATTGTACAATATTTCAGAGTCTGATTCTTTTTGTACAGCAAAATAACAGTTTGGTCATGTAAAAAAAAAAGAAAAATATTACTGTAGATTATTATCATTTTTAGTTAGCTTTCAGATAATTTCCTTGAATACAGCTGAACCAAAATCCCTGTTTCAAAATGAATCAGGGACAAAAAATGACCCTGTTACCCAGGTGACTAAGGTAGGTTAAAAAAATAACTCTATGCTTAGATTATCATTAGAAGCAATGGTGAAATAATAAAAAGAGTGGAGAGTGATTTTAATAGCCTGATCTGCATGAGAACTAATACCTAAATAACATATGAAACTGTCTAACAATTCATTTGCAGATAGCTCGTACCCTAAAATCTCCCTTTAACTCTGTAAAATAGCATATATAGTTTATATGCCTGGATACCATGTAATGATAGAGTATGTAAAATTTTAGCAAGGGTACTATATAGGACAGGCAAGGAAGAAGCAGGAATAGTGTTTTAGGAGCAGATTTTGTTACCATACTCAAGAATGTAGGGGAAGATCAAATGGGAAATGAAAATAGATGTTTTTTCCAACCATCTCAATGAGGGTGCTACCCCCAATCTATTTCTGAAGCTTCTTGCTGACAACAAACAAGCATACCCACAGCCAAAATCTCTTTGCTGGTTTTTACTATAGAGTAGCTCATTATATTTGGTTGTAAAAGTTATGTTTTTGAAAGAAGGATAAAAGGACAGAGAGTACCTAAAAAGATATTGCCATAATTAGAGCAACAAATTAGCAGGTAAGTCTTTTCCTATCCAGTGTGCTGGGCCTTGTTTCAAGTTGCCTAGTCTTGAGCAAAGAAAACACTGGAAAGTTAGGTGATAATGACTCTGTACTGCTAAGTCAATGACAGCTGAATTCTTGACAATAATTTCTCATCATTCCTCTATTCTTTCTGTTTTGTTGGGTTGATTCTTCTTGACTCTATTTGGGGTTTTCTTGGCAAAGATATTTGAATGATTTGATATTTCCTTGTCCAATTCATTATACAGATGATGAAACAGAAACATCAGGGTTAATTGATTAATAAGTGAGACTGTATTTGAACACGGTTCTTATTGATTCTAGATCTGGAATTTTATCAACTATGCCACCTAACTGCCAGTTTTTCAGGAATGCTTAAGTTAAATGTCTTCACATATCTTTAGAGCTTTCAGTCTTTGATTGGAAGCTGTCAAAATTTGCCTAAACACTAGTAAAACCCTCTGGGAAGCCTCTTGGCTTCCCTGAGCCTCATTTAATTGTATAAGTGACCTTTCATATATGATCTTCTAATTTGTGTTTGTTTAGCACTGTTTTTTAGCCAAGAAAAATAATTTTGGGGGGAGGGTACAATTCAGTTACCCTTTCTATTTCGTGTGTATAATTATTTTTATTAAGATAGCCATTCCAAAAGAATAATAGAGGATTCCCTCTGGGTACCATGTTGCTGATCATTTAGCAGTAAGTCAGGGAATCAGCTAATGGGGAAAGGAAAGTAGTTCGTTTAATTAGTGTCAAGAAAGTCCTCATATTCTTATATTTGATGCAATTACCCTATAAATACCCATTAATTTAAAGGAAATTTTTGGCTATCCTTATCCAGACACATTTATCAAGCTTCCATTTTGTGACTGCTTGTTATCTTCAAAGATATTTTTGATGTACATTTTAAAATGATTTTGCCTCAGTAATAATATTTCTTTCAGTATATCTGGGGGGGAAATCATAATATGATTTCCTCCTAGGCTGTGCATACCCTAATGAAGGCTTTGAGTAGTCAATCTCTCTACTTTTGTTATTTTGACTATTGATTGTTTTAACTGTTAAGCCATGAGACAGAGTGATTATTTTTGAAGATTTATAGTTAAATGAGTTTTCAATAAAATCTTCTTCTGATACTTTTCTGTGGAATGAAGGTAGCTCAAGCTCTTAATGCTATGTAAGAGAAAAGCAAATCCTTCCAAGTAATGGCTTTTAGTGTTAGTACAATGATAACCTGCCTAAGCCATAACTAAAGGAGGCTTTGTTGTAAGATACCAAAATGTGGAGTGTATGATTCTTCCCCATGGAAACTATTTTCCTTATGCTGTGCCTTAAAAATCTTATGCCATCCCACACTTGTATGTAGCCAAATTCCATACTACAAGGCTGCCCTCCTGAGTCTCAGCCCCATGATCTTTCTGCTATACCACTGATAGTCCCTAAAAACGTCTGTCTGGGGCAAACCTTGGGGTCGGGAAGAAAAGGTAGCTCTCTACAGCAATATGCCTGAAGGGCATGGGTTTAGCAGTATAAATCCTTTTTTGCAGACAGTCTAGCTTTAAATGCCTCAAGGCAAGCAAATGCATGTTTCTTGCAATCATATCTGAAGATAGACCTGCCCAGAACTCCCTTAGACCTCTGGAACTCATTCCCCAAGGAATTTAGAAATGAAAGGCTTTATTTCAAGCAGAAGGGAAGCAACTTTCCTGAAGTTAATATTATTGTTGGCTAAATACTAAATTGCTTATTTTCAGTTGCACTGATTTGATTCTGGGCTTAATAAGAAAATAGCATATTTCTGTGATGCCCCTCCCCCAAAAAAGCTATATCATTTTTAAAAGCATAAATCAAAATTGTTTTGACAGATGAACAACATAGTTTTGTAACAGGGTGGAAAATTTAAAAAACTGAATAGCTGATAAAAGATGAGTGGGAATGGGAGGATTGATGTTCATGCTAAAGGCAGCATTAGAGATTAGACACTCATTTGGCTTTTCAGACAGGCCGTTGACTCATTCTACATAAATGAAGTTTGTGATATGTAATGAAAAGCTTTCTATCTTCACTGCAAGCAAATTAGCAGGTATTTTGTGTCAGGAATGTTAATGTTATCTTCCATTTGTTTCTGAGCAGGAACACATTAACAGAGCAGGTTTGAAAGGAATTTCGTTTCTGTAACATCAAGTGCTGAAGGTATTAGAACAAGGTCACCTCTGTAACGTAATGAGGGAAAATTAGGTTATAAACATTCGGTGCCTAAAAATATATTCAGCCTCCTTTGCAGAGCAAATGGAATATAGGATAGCCCCAAATTGCTAATTTTCTTTTGCTTAGAATGACACTCAGACCTGAAACTAAAATCATGAAGTTAAATAATAAAGTGAAATGGGGTAGAGGAAGGCAGTTATGCATCACAATAGAACAAAGCATTTCAGTCCATTAGAGCCTGAAAATCTGTATTTATACATCACCTGCTTGCAATGTTTAAGCCCGTAAATTTTTTAGTGTTTAAGCCTAGGAGGCTCAGAGATCTATTATATGTTTGGGGGTGGGTAGAGAGATAATAGAGTGAGAGAAATATCTGAAGGGAAATGAAAGGGAAAGTCAAGCCCCTGCTTTTGTGAATGATGTCATTAATAAAGAAGAAAAACTATCTCAAGGGGTTTGTAGCAGCACTTGAGATATGGAAGGGGAGGGGAGAGTTTGGAGTAAACTAAGAAGGAAAAGTGAAGGGCTGTTTAAAGCTAGGGGAATGAATACTTCAAAAGCAACAATGCAAAACCCAGGAATGATCATCTTCTTATTTGGAAATGCCAGATAGAAATGTAGAAGGATGGCTAAATGTTTAGAGAGCCCACATAATTTGGGCAAGTAGGTCATTGGCAGAAAAATTAAGCTGCTGGGATGGGTATCCAGCAGCATTGACCTGACTTACATTGCATTGATAATTATACTGATTAGCTTTCTCTGGACAAAGAAAGAAAAAACAAAACAAAACCAAGAATCCCTTATTTTGACCTCAATCTTATTGGCCCACTTGTCTCTACTTCATTTCCCTAAGGCTATATAGTTTCACTCCAGTGTCTTCATCAACCATCCCTAGAAACTAAATTAAAACTCATTTGACCCAAATTGTCCTAAATTGAAATATTTGGCAAGAATATATGTTGATAAGAAGAAGGGGAATGGGGGTAGGAGAGACTAGAGAGGGAACTACTTCAGTTCAAAAAACTCTGTCAAGGTAATGTTGATGTATCTGGGAGAGGAGGAAAGAAGTATCTTAGAATAAAAGCCATTGGGATTTCATCCATGGACTAGATGTTATTTAATAGATGTTAATTCCTAATGGAAAAGTATAGCTAGACCTAAAGTAGTTAATTCTGAGGATTGTAGACCTAGGAGAGATCTAAAACATCATTTAGTCAAAATCCCCTATGTTACTGATGAGGAAATTAAACTCCTAAGGGGTTGTGATTTGACAAAATTCACTAAACTAGTTTCATAGTAGAGCCTCTTAAAAAAACTAGGCCTCTTAATTAATGTTCTTTAATAGCTAGAATACTACCACCTTATTCAATACAATTCCATTTAAATCATCCAGGTATTTATTAATCCCCTTTTAAATTCTAACCTTTGTATTTAGGGCAAAAAATGAAATGGTTGTTATTTTGTAAGAGCTTAGGAAGGAACATCAACAGGAATATAGATAAATAGAGTGTATACAATGATCTTGGTAGGTGAAAGAAAACAACTATGAGGATTAATAAATTTCCTCTAGGAAGTGGCTTTTGAACTAGGCCAATTCACTGCTGAAGCCATATTTATGCATATATTTTCATGTGTATATGCCAGTAAACACTTATATTTATGTAAACATGTACATGCATGTGCCAAAAAAACATTTCTCTCTTTATCTTTGAATACCATAAGCAACTGATGATCTCAGACTTGATTGTTTTCCGACCCTTGACCCTATGCCACCACACTAGCCAGAGACAATAAGCCTGCTTTTATTCCTCACACACACAATTACTCATCTTTTTAATATCTTTTCACTGGATGTTCTGCATGTCTGGGATGCACTTTCTCCTTACCTCTGTCTCACATTTTTGTTTTCCTTTAAGATACTGCTCAAATTCCATCTTTTACAGGAAATATTTCCCGAATCTCCCAATTTTTAGTGTTCTCCTTCCCAAACTAACTTCTATTCCATCACTTTGTATATATTTGTATTTATTAAGTTTAAATTTATTCTTTACATATTAATAAAATGTTAGCTCCTTGAGAATAGAAGCTTCTTAAGAAAAACTTATTCTCAGAACCTAATACAGAGCTTGGCACAATTCAAATGCTTCATAAATACTACATGATTAATGGAGGACATGAAATAGAGATGCCTTTTTCCCCCACCTTGAATTTAAAAATGTACCTTAGAAGTCATTAAGGTCTTTTCCCTGTCCTTATCTCAATAGTCTCCTTGTTCCCCTGAATAAAGAAGCCCTAAGGGAGCTCAAAAATCAGATGAATTATCCTGTTAGACCACTAAAAACTATTCAAAACCCTCCCCGCTTTTCTTTTTCTTCTTAGTGGTTTGAATGTCAATAACCTTTAATTCCCTAAGATCCATGCATCACTATGAATCATCACCAAGCTTCAAGTCTAGACTTACACAACCCCAGGTAATAAACCTAAACAACCACATCCGACCTTACTAGTAGAGAAAGTTGATCTATTCTCACCAAGGTCCCAGAGGGTAGCATAGAGTTTACTTGAATCTCCAATGGGCCTGACCTGTTTGTACCATTCTTTGTCCTTCACATTGTAAATAAACTCAGTACTAAAGCTGGTTTATTTTTTACCATTTTATTGTGTGCTCCATATTTCTTTGTTCAGAACCTTGGTATCCCAAATCTACTTAAGACTGCAATGACATTTCTTCATTTGTAGATAAAAAAACTGAGGCTAATGCATGTTAAATGACTTGCACGAAGTCAGGCAGTATCTAGACTGCTGTCCATAGACAAAAATAGATGGGAATGTAAGAAAACATAGTAAGAAGCTTCTTTTTGAAGGAATAAAATATGTACTTAGAAATCTTTGGAAGCCTCTAACATAATTTGGATAACAACAGAATTCATATGAAGGAAGACGCCAACATCAATTAATTTGGATCCTAACCTTCCAGTCATTTTAAAAGCAATCATTGAAATCAGAAGCCTGGCTTCATAGAAACTCAGGAAATAAATCAGGGCTTGTCTAAAGGTTATAGCATAGCTTGGGAACTCTTTGAGGTCTAGTGATTACAAGATCAGAAGATTAAAAAAATATCCCTGAGGGTGTGCTTTTAAGAACCATTCTCTCTGAAGATATTTAGGAGATTTATGATATAGTTGAAATCATTTTTGATTGGGAACAGCTCCATTCCTGAAAGAAACTAAGAAGAAAATGAAATTGCAGAGGCCTATGGTCAAAGAGTGGCAGTACCGTACTTCTGGGAAAGGTAACAACCCATGACTGGTTAAAAAGAAACAGAAGGTGGGCATCGTGATTCAGGCAGATGAGAAAAAAAGGCTTCCATGAACGAGAATACTATAAATCAATCAATTCTTCTGCTCAGTGCTTCTTGTTATATTTCAATCATCTCTTACTCTTCATGACTCCAATTGGACCTAAACACACCAGGCCCTCCATCTTATCAATATTTCTTGAAGTCTGTCCAAGCTAATGTTTATTATTTCCATGATAATGTCTATGCATCTCATATTCTGCCCTTCCCCTTTTGCCTACAATCTTTCCTAACATCAGGGTCTTTTCCAATGAGCCCCATCTTCACAATATGTGGCCAAAGTAGTTAAAGTTCAGCTTCAGTATTTGACCTTCCATAAATAGCCTGCATTGATTTCTATAAGTACTCATTTTTTTTTATCTCTTTGCTATCCAAGGGACTCTCAAAAGTCTTCTCCAGTACTACAATTCAAAAGCATTGATTCTATGACATTCAGCTGTCTGTATAGTCCAATTCTGCAGTCATACATTGCTACAGATGAAACTGTAGCTTTGACTATGCAGACTTTGTTGGCAAGGTGATATCACTACTTTTTAATATGCTATTTAGATTTTCATAGCTTTCCTTTCAAGAAGAAAGCTTTTTTTGTTGTTTGCTACAGTCACCATCTACAATGATTTTTGAGCGCAAGAATATAAAATCTGACACTTCCTCCATTTCTTCTTCCATTTCTTCTCCTGTTTGCTAGACTAGTTGCAAAGATCTTAGTTGTTGTTGTTGCTTGTTGTTAAGCTACAAGCCAGCTTTTATCCTTTTATCTTCCACCCCCATCAAGAGTCTGACTGAATTCATTTCAATAAACATTTATTTAAACATCTACTATGGTCAAAGTATGCTGCTATTTCATAGGTTCAAGGTTCAAGGTTCAAGAGGTTCAAGAAATGTTGGAGTTTTTCCCTCTAGGAATTACATAGTACATGCACAGATAGAATAATGAAAACTAAAGAGGGAAAAAAAAATCACAGAATATTAGAGTTGAAAGGCAACTCAGAGGCTATCTAGTCAAATTAATTCCTCAAAAAGAATCCCTTCAACAATATGTCTAAAGAATAGTACTCTAGGCTTTGCTCAAAGACCTTTATTGAGGAATAACTCACTACCTCATAATGCATCCCATTCTGCTTTGGGAGATTTTTAATTGCTTGCATTACTTTCCTTATCTTGTATTTAAATTCAGCCCTTTCTAACATCTAGTCACTATTTTGAGCTTTATAGAAACAAACAAAAACATAATTCCATTTTTTTCTTCTACTTCATATCCTTTCAACTACTTAAAGCCATGCTTTGCCTGAGTCTTTTCTTCTCCAGGCAAAACATCCCTAAGTTGCTTTAACTGATTTTCATCTGAGAGGCTTTCAACATCTTTTCCCATCCTGGTTGTCCTCCTCAGAACAATGAGGGTAAAAAAAGTAAGGCAGAAACTTTTCCTTTCTAGAACCTTATGATTGAAGAAATAAGATGTAATTAATATTAATAATACTAACAGTGGCAGATAAGTGACTCAGTGGATAGAGTACTAAGATTTGAATCAAGGAGCCCTGAGTTCAAATCTAGCCTCAGATGTTTAATGGCTATGTGATCCTGGACAATCTCTTTGTCTCTATCTGCCCTAGTCCACTAGAAGAAGAATTTGCAAACCACATCTATGTCATTGACAAGAAAACCCCATGTACAATACTGACATGCTATGGTTCATGGTGTCATGAAAAGTTAGATGTGGCTGAATGACTGAAAAACAAAAATGAAAAACCAATAACAGTACATGATAAATAATGTGAATATAATAGAATATTGCACATGATTAATTTTTAGATTCCAGGCTCTTTGATCCTTTAAAGTAGAAGCTGCTAAATCTTGAGTAATCCTTATTGTGGCTCCTTGGTATTTGAATGTTTTTTTTTTTTTTTTTTTCCCTAGCTGCTTGTAATATTTTTTCTTTGGTCAGATAGTTATCAAATTTAGTCATGATATTCCTTGGGGTTTTAATTTTGGGGTCTCTTTCAGGAGGTGTTTGGTGAATTCTTTCAATGTTCATTTTACCTTTTGATTCTATGATATATGGGCAATTCTCTTTGATGATTTCCTGAAAGATAGTGTCTAGGCTCTTTTTTTCATCATGTATTTCAGGGAGTCCAAAAATCCTTAGATTGTCTCTCCTAGATCTATTTTCCAGGTCAGTTATTTTCCCCATTAGGTATTTTACATTTTTTCTATTTTTTTCATTTTTTTTTTGGTTTTGTTCAACTGAATATTGTTGTCTTATTGAGTGATTCATTATCATTTGTTCAATTCTGAATTTTAGTATTATTTTCTTCATTTACTTTTTTTACTTCTTTTTATATTTGTCCAATTGAATTTTTGAATGAGTTGTTTTGTTCTATGGAATTTTTTTCCATTTCACAAATTCTGTTATTTTAAGGAGTTATTTTCTTTTTCCATTTCACAAATACTGTTTTTTAAGGAGTTATTTTCTTTTTCCATTTCACAAATACTGTTTTTTAAGAAGTTATTTTCCTTTTCTGTTTTTCTGGGAGTTCCTGTTCGAATCTTTACAAAATCTTAAGCCATTAGAGTTGATAGAAACAATAATTATCTAATTTAGCATGGTTCAATATGATTGACTTGATCTTAGAAGGAGATATTTTGGGCCAGAACTTGAAACAAGGTACTAAGTACAACTGATGGAAACAATGCTTGTGTTCACACCTTTAGAGAGCTCATAAGTATCTAAGTACTCAATGGAGTTCACAGGTTTGGGAGATTTCAGGCTTAGTATGAAATATCCGCCTCCCTTAGGGCCAGAGAGCACTCTGGGAGATAACCCAGAATCCCACTCTCAGAGAAGTAGCATAAATACACCTCCAGTAAGCCACTCGAGAGAGTTTTCTTGGGAACACTCTGGGAGGAAGCCCACAAGCCCTATCTTCGAGGCAAGAAAGATTCATCGTATCTTCTACCTTGGTGCTGGCTGGAGTCGGAAGGACAAACCTTTGGATTTGGAGACATCTGGGCAGAGCTCTTAAAACCAAGTGGAGAGATAGGCCTCTGAGCTAACTGGGTTATATTGAAGGACACAATAAAAGATCTAAACTTTTATCACCTGGCTGTGTTTTGGAAAAAGAACATCACAAGTTCCTTTCTTTTTCCAGTTTATCAAATCTATCTTTTAATGAGTTATATGCTTTTTCTATGTCACTATGTCTATTTTGTGTTGCCTTTTCCAAATTCTCTTGCAAGGCTTTCATTTCCTTTCCCCATTTTTCTTCTAGCTCTATTTTAAGATCCTTTTTAAGTTCTTCTGCCTTGTGTGATGGGGACCAGATTATTTCACCTTTTGGAGCTTCATCTGGAGACAATCTGCCTTTAGTCTCCTCAGGGTTTGAAATCTGTTCTTCTCTTTCTCCATAAAAAGTCAATTTTTAGAGTATTCTTTACTTTTTTACTCATTTTTTTTAAAGTTAAGGTCTGCCTTTAGGGTGGGACAGGTTTTTCAAGTGACCACAACTGTGCTGGGAGAGTGCTGATTCACTCCTGGTGCCGACTCTGCTGGAGTCCTCAGCAATGCCCCAGGGCTCTGTGCTGTCTGCCCTGGTGTTTGCGGTTAGAGTCTGCTCAGCCACCCTAAGACTGCACTAATCCGGACTCTGAGCTGTCTACAATGGCATTTGTGGTCAGCTGCTTGGGCCTTTCTGTCTTTCTCCTGCTTCTGATTGAAACAGACCTTCTCTGGTCTGCTTCCTCCTGTAAACTCTCTGCCCCATGGAGGTTGCAGCCACACTGAAACTGTTTAGCCCCAGGGCTCTGCTCTGTCTGCACTGGCATTTGTGGTCAGCTATTTATTCTTTGCTGCCTCTCTCCCATTTCTGATTGAAACAGAGCTTTTCTGGTCTTTTTCCCCCTGTAAATTCTCTTCTCCAGGTATCTGAGCTGGCATTTGTACTGCCCTGGATGCATCTCTCCTGTTTCCAATTGAAACAGATCTTTTTTGGCAATCTTTGAAATTACCTTCTGCTGATAATTTGTTGCACTCCCAATATTTGTGTGTTCTGCCTGCCCAGAGCTATTTCAGAGGCTGGATTTTGTAATTATTCTTAAGGTTGTAAAGAAGGTCAAAGAGAAACACGTGTTGTCTCCTCCATCTTGGTTCCACCTCAACCCACATGATTAATTTTCAAATGAAAACATTTAGGAACTGAAATTAAAGGAAAATTTTTTGAGGACTAAGATGATTTCTCTGGGAAGAGGAAATACTTGAGCTGGGACAATTGTTGGTACAAACAATTAGTGTTTGAAAGGTACCATTTGAATTTAAGGTTTGTCTTCTTTGAATGCCCTTTTGGTTTACTTTCCATTGAAAACTGGTGAAAATCAACTGAATATGTCTTTCTCTGTTGGAGAAAAAAACTACTCTTGACAAAATAGCTATTTTGTTTTAACAATCAGTGGTCAGAAAGGAAATTTCTTTTGGTTATGAACTTTAAGTATAGAGCTGTTTTAGCTTTCAAACTGATAGGTCTCTTAGATGAAATGGTTATTTTTCCCTGCCTGTGTGGTATAGCCCCATAACTATTAGGTATCCTGTCCACTGAATGTGGCACTATTTTACAATGTGCAGCTGTTTGAATTACAGTTGAATTATCACTAGTCCTTTGAACAAAGAAGACTTGAACATGATATGACATACTCTTGGAAGTCTGTACTCCTGCTGTATAATTCAGCTTTTCTTGGTGTCTAGCTCTTTGTAACTCTGTTAATAAAGATATTGGAGTGGTTTTCCATTTCCTTCTTTAGCTTGTTTTAGAGATGACGAAGCTGAAGTAAGCAGGGTTAAGTGTCTTGCCCAGGATTATCTAGTTGGTAAATGTCTGAGGCTAGATTTGATTTCAGGAAGATGAGTGTTTCTAACTCCAGGCCTAGCATTCAATTCACTATGCCACTAATTGTCCTATAGTTCAGAAAAATAAGTATTAGATAAAGAGATAATTAATTAAAACCTGTAAATATTACCTTTTCTCTTTCTCTTCAACTATATGGATGTATGGACACACATACACACACACACACACACACACACACACATGCGCGTGCACGCGCACGCATATGTATTTGTTCTTTCCCTATATTCCCACCTGTGAATGGAGATCCTTGGGAGGAGAAATTATTTTGGTCTTTGTACTTGTATGTTAATCACTTAATACAGTGCCTGGACAAAAACAAATCACTTTATGAGCATTGGTTAATTGATCCTATTTTCATCTTATACCTTTCTGGTGATGATATCTGTTTTTGAACAGCAAACTGTTCTTATCCTTTGAGTAAATATTTTATTGCTCAAATAGAAAAAGGCAGGGAAGTATATGGGTAAATTGTTTCTGTTGAAAAGAGAAAAAGAGCAACCAAAAGTATAATTAACTTTCTAAGTAGTTTATGAAGACTCTTTAGAAACCAAAAAGCATTGTGGGTGGAAATTTGACCATTTCCCCTTTTATTTCAAATAAACAAACATTTGCAAGTCAACAAATATATTGATCAAATACAGTCAATACTGTTCACAGCCAAAAAAAATAGTTTTTGTGTATGTGCCCACATGCATGTGCTAATGTCTGTATGATTGCATGTGTATACATACTAGTTCACATGTATTTGTGAATTATGTGGAGAGAAATAAGGAAGAGGGAGAATATATAATTCTATACTTAAAATTGGGTAAGAAAGCATAAAAGGATGAACTGTATTCCTACAGAGATAACAATATAAATCATGATTTTGTTTTAATATAATATTACAGAATTGTGTAATTATGGACAAAAAAAGTTTGTTAACAAAACCTGGATAATCTCATTGACTGTGTGGCAATATCAAATAAATCCCTATTATGTTATTACATGTATTTTATTACATATTTGTATATTTCTTTTGTATTCTTATTTCACTAGGGTCTACTCTGGACTTTCTTAACCATGCCCCAGAAGCCTCTTCATCCTGAAAATTTACTTCAGCCTTGCAGTTTATATATTGTAAGTACCATAGAATCCTCTGACCTCATCTTCCGTTTGGATAACTCCTCCTGAAACCTTGATTTAATGAAAGCATCCAAATGAGTCATGTCTCATTATTCTCCAGGCTTTTTTCTTTATTTTTTCTACCATGTCACTGAATGAGATATCTTCCCTGGCCTTGCTTTTAGTTTCCTTTTATATTTTGTTTTTATCTATCAGAATGTAATCTCCTTTGGAAAGGAACCATCAGAAAGTAGTACTCCTTTTTTTTTTTTTTTTGTATTTGTTTTCCCATTGCTTAACACATAGTTGGTACATAGAAAGAACTTTTAAAAATGCTTGTTGACTGAATGACTGACTGATTTGCCAATTCTTCTAAGAGTGATTATTTTCTTTGATGATAATTCTCAGCTTCCTTTTTGTTCTCCCACAAATAAAAATCATTCATTGCTTCTATCTTCTGTAATCTCTAGTCTCTACAATTTTAGGATCATAGATCCCAATGATGTACCTCTGACACCATGTGAACAATTTTTTTTTCTTCATATGAGGAAATTAAGGTTCAGAGAATTTAAGTTCTTTGCCTAGGTTCAAACTAGTAAATGTCTAGGCAAGATTTGAACCCAAGTCTTTCTGCCTCCAAGTCCAATGCTTTGTCCACTGTGCCACCTGGTGGTCCCACAATTATTTCCCTAAGTCTCCTCATGCCTTTCTTTTATAATTTGTAGCTTCTCATCCCATTTCAGTTCTTTTTTATATTCCCTCTACCAATTTGTCATGACACCAGTGTACCACTGAGGGATAAAGAAAATGTTTTCTCATAGTTGTATAGTTAAAAAAGGATTATTAGGATTATAAGAGAGACTTAGATTTTGCTATGATTTTCAATAAGTGAATCAATGATGAAGATCTTCTCTGGTTGTTTCAGGAGGAATATTAATATGTCCCAAGTCTTGTTTGTTTTTAACCACTTTATGTTCACTATGAGACACCATTTGGTCTTGTTTATGGGGGAAATCTGGAAAGCTTGGAATTTTCTGATCTACTCTGCCACCTTCCCCAAATCCTCCCCCAACATCACTTTAATTCATTTTTTAAAGAAAAATTTAGATTTCTAATATTTAAAAATTAATAAATAAATAGTATAGTAATAGAATCTTCAACTATCAGCCAAGTGGCTGCTTCCTTCCTAGCTCCAATTCTTCCTTTTATTTTGTAAGCTTCCAAGTTCCTCCCTCTCCCCTCCCCCCCAGAACCTTTTCTGGCCTCTGCTCCTCCTGCTAACAGATTCTAGAAGGCTTTGAGTACACACCTGCTGATTGACCCTTTAACCTCCTTGAGGGTCACATCAAGGTCACATAACTAACCAACAGTTGCCATCCCCTGTTTCTTCTCCTGTTGTTTCTCAGAGTATGTGCTGCCCTCACCTGGATCCTCCCATTCCAAAGGGAGTAATGTATTATAAGTGAAAATATTCTAAGAGAATGTTAGGAGCCCAAAAATTTTTTAAGAGTCCAAATCTTACAACAGAAAATTTGTTAAAATTTATTTTAAAAACCAACAGTTTTAGCTATAAACCCTTTTCCAGAATTTCTTGCACTAATATATGATGGATCAAATTGAAATGGTTAAGTAATTGCTGAGTAAGACCTATTTGAATTTTCTTCTTATGAAAAAGAAAATGTTAGAAAGAGAAAAGATTACAAAGACTTTATAAAACAACCCATCAGCTCATTTTATAGATGGAAAGATTGATTTTCCCAAGGGCACATCTTGTATTGTATTTCAGTTGTATCAGAATCTCCAAGACCCCTTTTGAAGTTTTCTTGGCAATAATACTAGAGGGGTTGGCCATTTCATTCTCCAGTCCACTTTCCAGATTAGGAAACTGAGGTAAACAGGGTTAAGTGTTTTGCATATGGATACACACAGCTACAAAGTAGGTTTAGGGTGAGGAAAAAAATCCATATGGACTTGGAATAGTTTGATATAGAAAGCTGGACTTGGAGGGTGAAGAACTGGGTTCTTGTGTGAGTTCTTTCACAAAGATAGATGTGACCTTATAGCTAGGTGGAATAGTAAATAGAATGTTGGATGTGGTGTCAGGAAGACTTTTCTTCCTTAGTTTAACTCAGGCTTCAGATACTTTGTAGCTGTGTGTATCCATATGCAAAACACTTAACCCTGTTTACCTCAGTTTCCTAATCTGGAAAGTGGACTGGAGAATGAAATGGCCAACCCCTCTAGTATTATTGCCAAGAAAACTTCAAAAGGGGTCTTGGAGATTCTGATACAACTGAAATACAATACAAGATGTGCCCTTGGGAAAATCAATCTTTCCATCTATAAAATGAGCTGATGGGTTGTTTTATAAAGTCTTTGTAATCTTTTCTCTTTCTAACATTTTCTTTTTCATAAGAAGAAAATTCAAATAGGTCTTACTCAGCAATTACTTAACCATTTCAATTTGATCCATCATATATTAGTGCAAGAAATTCTGGAAAAGGGTTTATAGCTAAAACTGTTGGTTTTTAAAATAAATTTTAACAAATTTTCTGTTGTAAGATTTGGACTCTTAAAAAATTTTTGGGCTCCTAACATTCTCTTAGAATATTTTCACTTATAATACATTACTCCCTTTGGAATGGGAGGATCCAGGTGAGGGCAGCACATACTCTGAGAAACAACAGGAGAAGAAACAGGGGATGGCAACTGTTGGTTAGTTATGTAACCTTGATGTGACCCTCAAGGAGGTTAAAGGGTCAATCAGCAGGTGTGTACTCAAAGCCTTCTAGAATCTGTTAGCAGGAAGAGCAGAGGCCAGAAAAGGTTCTGGGGGGGAGGGGAGAGGGAGGAACTTGGAAGCTTACAAAATAAAAGGAAGAATTGGAGCTAGGAAGGAAGCAGCCACTTGGCTGATAGTTGAAGATTCTATTACTATACTATTTATTTATTAATTTTTTAATATTAGAAATCTAAATTTTTCTTTAAAAAATGAATTAAAGTGATGTTGGGGGAGGATTTGGGGAAGGTGGCAGAGTAGATCAGAAAATTCCAAGCTTTCCAGATTTCCCCCATAAACAAGACCAAATGGTGTCTCATAGTGAACATAAAGTGGTTAAAAACAAACAAGACTTGGGACATATTAATATTCCTCCTGAAACAACCAGAGAAGATCTAAAGAAAGATACCAGAACTGAGGGTTGTCCTCTGTGAAGTATAAACACTTCCAGGCTAATTCCCCTGAAACAGCAAACAGTGAGACCTGTGAGGTAGCCTCAGCTCCAGCCATATGAATGTTCACTTCCCAGACAGTGTGAAGAATCAGATAATTGAACTGGGAAAGACTGAATGAAACTCTGCTGATGAGGGACACGAAGTCCACTGTGCTACTGAGAGGCAGCCCTGGGTGAGAAGGAACCACCATATGCCTGGTGTGTACAGAGAGTGGGGCAGGATCGTTGTTGGCTGTGGGCACTACAGGAGGGTGGAGTTCTTGGTTTCAGTTCTAGACCAGAGGGGAGAGCGGAAGGAGAACCTGGGACCAGAGGCACCATCCCCCATCCCCTAGAACTAGAGGTCATTATACCAAGAACTAAAAAAGAAAATGAGCAGGCAAATAAAGAACTTACTATGGGGATTTTATATTCAAAGGAGTATACTAATGGAGGAAAAACATCTCTTCCAACCCAAAGAGCAATTTTAAATGGTAACCTGCCCCAAAATCACTTATAAAAGCACTCAAAAAAGACTTTAAAAATCAAATGAGAGAGATTGAAAAAAAAATTTTTAAAATATAAGAATAATAGAAGAAAAAACAAGATTATGAAAAGAAATTAACCAACTAGAAAAGGAAATCCAGAATCTAAAGGAAGAAAATGACTTCTTGAAAATTAGAATTGGGTAAGAGGAAGCCAGTGAAGTTAATTAAAAGCAAGAAATAATAAAATAGAGTATAAAGAATGAAAAAAAAGTATCTGAGATATCTTATAAGAAAACAATAACAACTGATCTGGTAGAACAAATCAAGAAAACATAAAAACAATTGAACTACATGAAAGTTACAAAAAAAGAATCTTGATATAATAATACAAGAAATAATTAAATAAAATTATCCTGAAATGTTAAACAAGGGAGGAATGTAGAATTAGAAAAAAAATCCACCAATAACTACCTGAAAGAGATCTTCTGAAGAAAAAAAAAAACTACAGTAAACATCACAGTGAAATTCTGAAACTCCCAGGTCAAGGAGAAACTATTCTGAGTGAAAAAGAAAAAAAATATTGAATATGGTGTAACCAGAATTAGAATCACACAAGACCTAGAAGTAGCTACATTAAAAGACTGCAAATCTTGGAACATTGTGTATCAAAGAACAGAAGCACTAGGCTTGTGGCCAAAAATATCATATCTATAAAAATTAAGCATAATTCTAAAAGAAAAAATGAATATTTAATGAATTGCTAGACATTTAGGATTTTGTTATTTTAAAAAACCAAACAATAGAAAATTGAAAATATAAAAAACAAGAGAAATATAAGATAAACATTAGTGGCTAATTTCAAGGAAGATAAAGGAAGGTAAAGAAAGGTGTATAGGTTAAGAGAACTGAGAAAAAGAGAAGAGAAAAAGTGAGGAAAGAGGATAAATTACTAATTCTGGGCAGAAGTGGTGAAGTTACATTAAGTAATAGCAAGGCCATGTAGCAGGTAAGTTAAAGCAGAAAAAAAGAGCAGCATTTAGAAATAAGAGAAATACACAGAAATAATAATAATAATTGCCAGGGATAAAATTTACTAGAAATAAAAAAGCATGGGTACTAATCCTTGATCTCAGGGAAAGTTAAAGTTAAAAGGGATTTAATTAAAAGAAAAAACAATCTTGAAACTACAGTATATATTTCTAGTCATATGAAAAGATGCTCCAAGTCATTATTAATCAGAGAAATGCAAAGTAAGACAACTCTAAGATACCACTACACACCTGTCAGATTGGCTAAGATGACAGGAAAAAATAATGATGATTGTTGGAGGGGATGAGGGAAAACTGGGACATTGATGCATTGTTGGTGGAGATGTGAACGAATCCAACCATTCTGGAGAGTAGTTTGGAACTCAAAAAGTTATCAAACTGTGCATACCCTTTGATCCAGCAGTGTTACTACTGGGCTTATATCCCAAAGAGATACTAAAGAAGGGAAAGGGACCTGTATGTGCATGAAGGTTTGTGGCAGCCCTCTAGAAACTGGAAACTGAGTGGATGCCCATCAGTTGGAGAATGGCTGAATAAATTGTGGTATATGAATACTATGGAATATTATTGTTCTGTAAGAAATGACCAACAGGATGATTTCAGTTCTGATGGACCTGGACATCCTCAGCAAGGAGATCAACCAAATCATTTCCAATGGAGCAGTAATGAACTGAACCAGCTACACCCAGAGAAAGAACTCTGGGAGATGACTAAAAACCATTACATTGAAATTCCCTATATTTATGCCCACCTGCATTTTTGATTTCCTTCACAAGCTAATTGTACAATATTTCAGAGTCTGATTCTTTTTGTACAGCAAAATAACGTTTTGGTCATGTATACTTATTGTGTATCTAATTTATATTTTAATATATTTAACATCTACTGGTCATCCTGCCATCTGGGGGAGGGGATGGGGGGTAAGAGGTGAAAAATTGGAACAAGAGGTTTGGCAATTGTTAATGCTGTAAAGTTACCCGTACATATAACCTGTAAATAAAAGGCTATTAAATAAAAAAAAAGAAAAACTACAGTATATATCAACCATATTAATCAATGTTGTTTTAAACTGTTTAAAATAACTAAACAGTATAAGGTTGGAATATTGGTGTGATGTAGGAAATAATGAGTTGGTGGATTTAGGAAATAAAAAATATGGAGGGAGAAGCCAGGTGGTGCAGTGGATAGAGCACCAGTTCTAAAGTCAGGAGGACCTGAGTTCAAATCTGGCCTTGAACACTTAACACTTCCTAGCTGTTGACCCGGGCAAATCACTTAACTCCAATTGTCTCAGCAATAATAATAATAATAATTCATTGAAGTGACTTTCTAACATACATGGAAAGCTTGGGGGGGGAGAAATATGATACATAATACTAGTGAATGAATTCTTTTTTTTTTCTAGGAAAGATTGTTTTCCCTTTTATCAATCAATTAATAAAGTGTCATAGGTATTGAATAGGAAATATATAATTGTAAAGATAGTCTTCAGAAGAATGATTTCAGAAAGGCCTGGAGAGACTTACATGAACTGATGCTGAGTGAAATGAGCAGGACCAGGAGATGATTATATACTTCAACAACAATACTTTATGATGATCAATTCTGATGGACGTGGCCATCTTCAACACTGAGATAAATCAATAGAGCAGTAATGAATTGAACCAGCTACACCCAGCAAAAGAACTCTGGGAGATAACTATGAACCACTACATAGAATTCCCAATCCCTCTATTTTTGTCCGCCTGCATTTTTGATTTCCTTCACAGGCTAATTGTACACTTTTTCAAAGTTCGATTTTTTTTTGTACAGCAAAATTACTGTTTGGATATGTATACATATATTGTATTTAATTTATACTTTAACATATTTAACATGTATTAGTCAACCTGCCATCTGGGGGAGTAGGTGGGGGAAAGGAGGGGAAAAGTTGGAACAAAAAGTTTTGCATTTGTCAATGCTGAAAAATTATCCATGCATATATCTTGTAAATAAAAAGCTATAAAAAAAAGATAGAGTCTTGTTGGATATTGCTAGAGAGAAAAATATTTTAAAGAGCTTAAAGTCTTGAAGGGGTGACAAAAAATTGCACAAAATGGCTTTGTGACTGATCAAGTCACCATATCTTTCAGTGTTTCAATAGTATCCGCATCTGCATTGCTAAAAGGAGATGGTAGTGGAGAGTTCAACACCTAGAAAGCTTTCTACACAAGAAATAGCACATATAACAACAAGATAATAAATTATGTACTACAGGAGAAAACTGAAAAAAATATTCAAATATAGTAGTGATCCAAGTACAAAAGTCTTGCTATTATTAACAAGAGGGGAAAAAAGGAAGAAATTCTTATTCAAAATTAGGTTCATTTTTTTTTTTACTAGTTGTTTAAGCTGATGAATAGATCAATCTGATGACTAGATATTTGGTAAGGTCTACATTTACAGCACCTTATACTTAGTAGGCACTCAATACATGCTTACAGAATTGAGGTCATAAATAAAACATTTTATAAAAGGAAAAAATATATAGGACTTTATATTCTAAAAGAAAGCACTTGAAAATTATTACAGAATTTAAAAAATGTTATGGAGTTGTGTTAACATTTGTGATGATCTGTAAAAGTTACCAGACCCAGAGGGATTCCAATTATTCTATTAAATTACTCTATAATTGAACTAACATCCGCATTCTCAATAAAACAGGTTCTAATGTCCAAAGCACTGTGTGAGCTATTGCTGAGTGCCTTAATGACTGCTGTGTTTGCCTACATACACTCATGCTAGTATCCAACTAATTACTTTGTAAAGCACTTTGGGATAATTTGGTTGGGAATGGTGTTATATAAAAGCAAATACATTTTTCAAACATTGGCTCATGGATGGTGCTGAAAGATTGCACGTGGATTTTCAATTTTTTTCCTTTTCCTCTTTTTTTTTTTTGCATCAGCTGTATCTGCTTTAGATGAGACATAATTATAGTCTGAGATACTTCTTCAGAACAATGTATTTTTATAGAAGTACAGAAATAAAGGTTTAAGAGAGAAATTGAGTGAAAGAAAAACAATAGAAGAGCTCAAAGAAAAAGAGGAGGGAGGAAATCAAGAAAGACATGTCTGTCTGTCTACAGATAGACAAATAGAGACATAGAGAGAGATTGCAGTGAGGAGCAAAGGAAAATACTGATTCAATGTAATTAGAATTATCCTAGTATACTTATTATTGCTGTCATATTTTCCGCATCCTAACTTTATTTCATTTTAAATGTTTTGGTTTTTAAATAATTAAACCTTTGAGGATATTTTTCCCCTTCATTTTTTCCACATAATTTTACATTATTAAGTATTTTTTTTTACAATCATTTGCAAACAGGTGAAATCTTCCATCCCTTCCCAAAACAAAATAAATCAGTTATTTATTTCATTCAACAAAAATAAAAACAATCATTGTATTCTGTTGTATTTTGTCTGGCAGGACTTCAAATTTTGTTCCCCTTACTTCTTGCCACTTCTCAAATTCTTTTTGCAAAAAATACCTGGTACCTGGGTGAGCTGGTAGAAGTCAGGTTGAATATCTGGAGGAGGTGATGATTGCCAACTATGGAAACATGGCTCCTTCAACTTCCTTTAGAGAAAACTCCAAGATTCACAGCCAAATACAACTACTAATAGTATGTTCTTTAAAACAACAAAAAACAAAGATAGAATTTTGTTTGGGAGTTTTTTTCAGTAAGATCATAGAACTGGATGAGGTCTCAGATGTTATTTACTCTAACTCCTTCATTTTCATTTTTTTGATGAGGAAACTGAGACCCACAGTGATAAAATAACTTGCCAATGATCACACAGGTAAGAAATAGCAGAATCTTTACTTCAACCTAGATCCTTACTCTGAAGTCAGCATTCTTTTTCTTCACTATGCTTTGTAGTTATTCTCATAAGATTGTGGAAGCCCATTTAGTGTAATACGTTGGGAAAGATATATAATTTTCTTCTTCTATAACCAAACTTTGCTTTTAAGATAACTAGGGGTGGGAAGAGAGAAGAGAAGTAAGAACTACCTAAATTAAAACTTTTTCCAGTGATACTGAAGTTTTATACTGGGTGACTAAAATGTCCATAATATTTGAACTATCATATGGGTGACTTGGCAATATGTGAATCAATTGATTATGACTTGGAGAAAGGAATGAACACTTTCTCTTCTTTATAAAAGTACAAGCTAATAATGTAAATGAAGTTCAATGATCCTTAGTAAATTATTAGTCTATGGTTCCATTTGTAACAGTTAGTGTAGTGAGCTACAACTCATTAACTGATGTTAAAAGGAAACCAAATACTAATGAAACTTCAAAAAAAACAATGTTCACTGTCCAATGTGATTATTATTATCTTTTTAAATAAATTAAAATGAATATTTTTAAAGAGTAAGTATCTTTGCCCTTTAAAAATATAATGTGGAAGTACACAAGGATATCAAATGGATTAATCCATATTGATTATTTTAGAAAATGTAAGAATAAGTTATCCCAGAGCATAAATCATGCAGAGGCATAAATCTACATACTTGATGAAACAACTCCATGTAATTTACATTTTAAACTCAGTTTTTATCTTCTAAAAATTTATGTTTGATAGAAGGAATGAAATTTTCATTTATTATTTCCACAGCAAGGAAAAAAAAAACACTAACAAGGTTACAAATATTTGGTATTTTGTATTAAATTTCTTTTGATAGATTCAATTTATGTAGAACAAACTACTGGTATCAATTATGGAGCTTTATGTGTGGATTGGGTACAATTAAACATCACATAAGAACTGCAATGTATTGTAGATACTCCAGAGATTCCACTTATAATGGCTTTGGGAATCTTTTTAATTTCTTTATTAAATGGATAGGTAAAGTTTTAAATGAACTCTATTGCTGCAGATTTTGACTTTGATCAGGAGGACAAAACACCAATTTCAAGATATATTTTAGGATTTCAAAGGGGGAAAATGCAAATCAATTATGCTTTAATGTCCTATGAGTTGCTTTCTCATTCATTATCCAATAGTCTTGAGACCCAATTCTAATGCTGACAGTCAAGTTGGGATTTTAACTCAGTGTGCTAATATGGCAAACTTCCAGTCTATGATCACAAAACAGCTGTTTTCTTCTATAACAGGGTGAATTATAGTTTATGGCAAAGCCAACAAACCTCTTAGCATTTGTACAGGGTCCGCTTTGCCAGTCAGGGAGCAGGCACTGACAGGCATTGGCCTTGGAAGAATTGGCATCCATTATACCACTTTCCCAAGCCAACATCTTCCACAATGTGTGGGCCAGTTACTTTCTATGGGGATTTAAGATTATAGTGAGGAAAAGATCATTATAATTGAAAATATGGGTGGTGATTTTTTGTAGAAATGCATTTACAAAATATCACTTTTGGAGCTCTTATTTATGTGATTGGGATGCAGCTGTCAAAGCTAAAGGCATTATTGCCTGAAATATTTCATATCCGCTAATGTATTCAGATCTGAACAACCCACGAATACATTAAGAGAAATCATCAGCCAAGGCAGAAATTCTTCAGGCTGCAAGAAGTTATACTGCACTCTTGAGCAGTATGTCTTAATGACCTTTCATGAAATATTAATGGAGTTCTGAGGTCAAACTCTGTTCAAGCCCCCAAACTTTAAAAAAAAGAAAAGAAAATGCAGTCAAATCATGCTGCAGTTTTGGTTACTAACTGCACTGAATGTCAATGAATGGGCCAATCACCCAAAAAATTTGAATCTGTTATGCAAAAATAGTACTATTATTACAATGGAAAGAAGAGGTAAGGAATTTATAAGAATACAGAGCATACTCCATGGTTACTATTATGGTGATCCTTTTGACAAAGGTTGGAAATCTCATTAACACATCTGTTTATCATAATCAGTGATTTTGAATTGTACTGTTTCAAGTCACTTTGAATAAAATAAGTTAGATATTTTAATATGGATTGCCTTAATCCTTTTGAAATTACAGCAATTCAACCCAGTTCATTTATTAGGACCTTATTAAGTTCAAAGCATTGTGGTGCAAAGATTGAAACAAACAAACAAACAAAAAACTTGTATTCAAAGAGCTTACCTGGGGAAGGGGGAGCATAACATACCTAAAGTAAGTAATACAGAAAACAAAACAGCACAATGTACCTTAAAGAAGAAAAGAAGACAGTAACTCTAAATGAGCAGTAATGAGGTGGCAAGTAAGCTGTCATCTAATTATAAAATATTTATTTGAAAGAATATCCTTTATTTAATGCCCAAGACATGGCTCGGAAATATAATCCTGCCATGAAGAAACCAAGAAAGTTGGATTTCATTCTCAGATTTATTTTCCTAGATGACCTTGCAGAACTTAACTATTTTGTGGTTTAGAATTTTCTTTTCTGTGAAATGGGGCTAATGATGACCATTTCTTCTTATTTTTGGATAATCTAAATTGATAGACAAGTGGCAGTCACCCAGCAGCTCTAGGCTGCCTGGCTGCAAACATTTTTCCATTTTAAAATGTGAAAATAGTATAGTTTGCTCAATGACCATCAAAAGAGCTACTACTTGAGATTAATTCTAGTTTTGAACCATTACTGTAACAACATGGGATAACTAGAATATAAGTGAGAGAGAACTGTACATCATAACAGGGAGTATATAAGGAATAATACAATTTATATAAGTTCAGAGGGGCAGGACCTGAGGTTTGAAAATGGACTGAATTTTCAAAAGAATCCATACAAATGGCTTAAGCTTCAGAGAAATATATCTATTTCTTTTAGAAAAAGTGTAGCCATCCATTTCTAAATTATGGCTAAGATATAATCTATTAATCAATTTAGCTGGAGGTTATGAATAAAAAATGACAATTATAGATTTTGAAGGTCAGAAAGGATTGAATAAACTTCCCCAAATCTGATTTAAGAAACATTTTACTTGAGAAATAAGACACTGTAAGATGACAAAATCTAATCTATGAAAAAAAAAATGTGATAGAAAAAAAATTAAGAAGGACCCTACAACATCAGATCAAATTAATTGGCATATTTCCAAAAGGTGATGGAAAACAAATTGAACAAGTGAGTATTGAGCTATCTAGTGTCCATATTGGCAATATTCATATTCAGAAATGTAAAGCATGAAATAAAGAAGAATATTGTATTGCCTGAAAAATATGCATCAAATGTGCTGATCTAATAAAATTCATTAAAGATTTGTGAAATATTTTCTACATACAAGACACTACTATATTCTGGAAATATAAAGGCAAAAAATCCTATGATAAATGTTCCTCACCCTCAAGAAGCTTATATCCTACTAGTAGCAACATAATACAGCCTACAATTTCATATAAATGCGATTTACATACATTTGTGCATATATGCACACAACACACAAAGAGAGAGACTGAGAAAGAGGGAGAGAAATACAGAGACAGGCAGACAGTGTATTTTCAAGTGTTTCTTATAATTTCTTATAACACAATAACATTCCATTGGCATTATGTACCACAATATTCTAGTCATTCCCCAATTCATAATCACTCTCTCAATTTCTAATTCTTTGCCACCACACAAAAGAATTTCTATAAGAATTTTTGAACATATACTTTTCCCAAATGCTCTAAATCACTATTGATTAGAGAAATACAAATTAAGACAGCTCTGAAGTACCACTTCATACCTCTCAGATTGGCTAAGATGATAAGGAAAGATAATAATAAATGCTGGAGGGGACAAGAGAAGACTGGAACACTAATACATTGTTGGTGGAATTTTGAACTGATCCAACCATTCTGAAGAGCAATTTGGAACCATGCCCAAAGGTCTATCAAATTGTGCAGCAACCTCTCTACTGGGTCAATATCCCAAAGGGATCAAAAAAGGTAAAAAAGACCCACATATGCAAAAAATATTTGTAGCAGCCTGATTTGTGGAAATTGAGTGGATGCCCATCAGTTGGGGAATGGCTGAATAAGTTATGATATATGGATATCATGGAATATTATTGTTCTATAAGAAATGATCAGCAGGATGATTTCAGAAAGGTCTGGAGAGACTAACATGAATTAATACTAACTGAAGTGAGTGCAGCCAAATGAACATTGTACACAGCAACAATAAAATTATGTAATGACCACCTGTAATGGACTTAGCTCTTTTCAATGATGAGGTGATTCAGGCCAATTCCAATAGTCTTATGATGGAGAGGGCCATCTGCATCCTGAGAGAGGACTATAAGGATTGAATGTGAATCACAACATAACATTTTCACCTTTTTTGTTGTTGTTTGCTTGGTTGTTTCTTCTCTCATCTTTTTTTTTTTTCCTTTTTGGTCTGATTTTTCTTGTGCAGTATGATAAGTGTGAAAATTTGTTTAGAAGAAATGCACATATTTAACATTTATTGGATAACTTTCTGTCTAGGGGAGGGGGCAAGTGGGGAAGGAGGGAGAAAAATATGGAACACAAGCTTTTGCAAGGGAGAATGTTGAAAACTATATGTATTTAAAAATATAAAAAGCTATTATTAAAGTATACTTTTCCCTTTTTTTTATTTCTTTGGTATTCAGATCTAATTACTGGATCAAAGAGTATGCACAATTTTATAGTCCTTTGGACATAATTCCAAATTGCATTTCAAAATGGTTGGATAAGTTCACAACTTCATCAATGGAACATTCATATCTTTTTTTTTAACTCTCCCTCTGACATTTTTCATTTTCCTTTTTTCCCATATTAGGCAATCTGGTAGGTATGAGGTGAATTCTTCAGAATTTTGTTTTAATTTTGAATTTGTATTTCTCTAATCAATAGTGATTTAGAGAATTCTGGGATCAAAGATAGAAGAGTAGAGATTTTCTCAATATTCTCTTCCAAACACATTTAAAATAACACTTTAATTCAAATTCTGGAATGTCAGAACCAACAAAAGGTCAGAGTGAGGCAATCTTCTAGCTCTAGGTAATGTAGATTTTAAAAAAAGAGAGATCTGTGACATGGGGAAGAGACTACTGAGAGTCTTTGTAAATATAAACAAATAAACAAACCAACAAACAAGTAAATAAATAAATGGTAAGATTAAGTGGTGCTTTCAGCAGCAGCAGCAGTTTCAGGGGCTTTCAAGCCAGAGTTGGTAAAACAGCTTGCTAATTTTAAGAAATTAATTACATGGGATCCCTGAGCTAGCATTTCATATAGACATGTATATAGAGGTTATTTAACAACTCCATTGCCTACACCAAGGGGAATGGGGGAGGCAGGAAAAATGTTCAGTTACTTATCATAACTGTGAATGGGAATGGGAAGAATTCACCCACAAAATGGAAATGTATAACAGATACCATAAACAACAATGTATTGTTTATAGTAAACACAATTGAAATAGATACACAAGGAATCAAAATAACAGGCAAGAGAAGAATTTATTATCAAATAAAGTTAAAAAGAAAAGATGGGAGCAATCATGATCTCACAAAAACAAAAGTTAAATAGAGCTAATTAAATGGCATGAGTAAGAAAACTACATCTTACAGAAAGGAACCAAAATAATGAAATAATATCAATACTAGATATATATGTATCAAAAAGTATAGAACTGAAGTTCTTAAAGGAACTATTAAATGAATTATGGCAATAAATGGACAGAAGAATATACTAATGGGGTATTTAATCTGGCCCTATCAGAACTAAATAAATCTAATCACAAAATAAATAATAAAGAAGTCAAATAAATATTCAAACTTTTAGAAAAGTCAAGTATTAAAAGACCTCTGCAGAAAATTGAATGGGAATGGAAGGGAATATATCTTTTTCTAAGCTGTATGTGAAAATTTCACTCAAAAAAAGATCATATTATTAGGATATTAAAAATCTCATAACCCAATGGAGAAAATACAAAATATATAATTTATTCTTTCTAGGCCATAATTCAATAAAATTATATTTAATAGATATCTATGGAAGCATGAATTAAATGTTAACTAGAATCTAATGCTAAAGACTAAATTGATGAATCAAAGAACAAGTCATATAATCAATAATTTCATTAAAGAGAGTGAAAATGAGACAACATACCAAAATTTAAGGGATACAGCCAAAGTAGGACATATGGGAAAATTTATTTCTCTAAATGCTTAAATTAGTAAATTGTAGGAAGAGCAGATCAATATATTGGACATGCAACTAATTTTTTAAAAATTAGATCAAAATATTTTAAAAGTTTCTAATTAAACACCAAATTGGAGAAATTTAAAAAAAAAAATAAAGGAGAGAATAGTAAAATTAAAAATAAAAAAGAAATTGAACTCATAATAAATAATAATAAATCTTGGAACTGGTTTTATGGGAAAAACATAAAATATATAAACTTTAGATAATATGAAATAAAAACCCTAATTACTAAATTATCAAAACAATTAAAAAAATAATGCACTATCAATGATAATGAAATAAAATAAAATATTAGAAGTCATTTTGTTCAACTATATGCTTCTAAACCTGACACTCTAAGTGAAATGAATAAACATTTTAAAAATATGAAGGTAGGTTAACAAAAAAGGAAATAGGAATTTTTAAATAGTCTTAACTTAGGAAAATAAATTTAATAATCAGTGAGCTGCCTAAAAAATTTCCATTATCAGATGGATTCACAAGTGAATTTCACTAAACATTTCAGAAACAATTAATCTCAAAGTCATATAAATTATTTGGGAATAAAAATAAAGTATCCTACCAAATTATTTTTGTAATTCAAATATGGTTTTGATACCTATACCAGGACTAGCAAAAGCATGAAAAGAAAAATATAAATCAATTTCCTTAATGTATATAGATCCAAAAAAAAAAAATTAAATACAATGCTAGGAAAGAGATTACAGCAATATATCACAAAGATCATATACTATGATTAGATAGGGCTTATTCTACCAGTGCAAGTATACTTCAATATTTGGAAAACTAAGAGTATAATTTGTCATCTCAATAATGAAAAAAAAGTATATAGTTATATTAATAGACAAATAGAAGCCTTTGACAAATTATAGTACCCATTTATCTTTGAAAATTAGAAAAAACATAAAAAATCAATGAAGTTTCTCTTAAAAATGATTAGTATCTGTAAAAGTCAGGAACTCTGGAGAAATATATACTTAAGACTAGGAATCATTGGATTCCCTGAGATGAAAAATTGTTGAAAAGACTGCTGCGGAACTTCAAAACCAGCAGGAATCATTGGATTCCCTGACATATGATGAGACTGTTGCAGAACTTCAAAACTTGCAGAAATCATTGGATTCCCTGACACATAAGGTAATGGACAATACTATTTCTAGGACTTATGGACATTTATAATTCCTCATGTTGATTCATGTTGTTTGTTACATCACTACTAGCTTATGTTATTTTACTATGTGCTTGTGTAATACCTCCTGTGTTGATGGATTTATGTATACCTGTTTCAAATGAAAACCTTCAGAAACCTGCTAACAAAATCTGGTTTGATTCCCCATTTCCCTTTGGTGTTTTCATCTCCCTTCCTGAGACTTCAGGGAAGGCCCCAATCACCATCTTTTTGTTGTTTTCATCCCCCTTTCTGAGAAGTCAGGGATGGCATGATCACCTCCTTTGTGGGGTTCTCACTTCCCTGAAAATTAAGGGAGGGCATGACCACCTATGTTCTAAAACAAAAGAAAGTGGGGTGGGGAGATGTAAAGGGCAAGAACTCTGGAGAAATATACTTAAGACTCAGTATGATTGATTTAATCCTACAACAAGGTGTTAACAGTGGAATTGATGAGACAATGGTTATTTAGTTTACCATGGTGATTAATAGTTCTCTAGTTCAGTATAATTGATTTAATCTAGTTCAATATGATTAATTTAATCCCAAAACAAGGTGTTAAATTAGCAGAATTAATATAATGATTCTCTAGTTTGCATGTACTTAGTACTTAGTATAGTTCTACAAATTCATACCCATTCTACAAGATTGACACCTATGATGATGTATTTGTAATAGAGTATTTAGAGACAAACTTGAAGCCTTCTGAATAAGATCAGAAATAAAACAAAGTTGTCCATTATCACCAATATTATTCAATATTGTATTAGCAATTATCCTGGTGTTTTATAAATCCAAAAATTTAATTTTGGGATTCAAGAACTCACTATTTGAACATGGTATTGGGAAAAACTGCAAGCAGAGTGGAAGAAATTAAGCAAAAATAAACATCTCACACCATATAACAAGACAAAGTCAGAATGGATAAATGATTTAAACATAAAGAGTAATATCATAAATAAAATAGGAGAATATGGGAAAAAATTTGCTTGGAAGATCCCTAGATAAAGAAAAGATTATGATAAAAGTAGAGATATAGATGATACAAGCAATTAAAAAGTTAATTTTGATACACATAAAACTTGTAGAAATAAAACCAGTGCAATCAAAATTAGAAGAAAAATAGGAAACTGGGAGAATATTTATAGTGTTTCTCTGATACAGACCTCATTTTTAAATATGTACAGAACTGAGACAAATTAGTAAAAAAAAAAAAAAAAAAAAAAGAGCCATTCCCCACTTCCCCTAGAAGTTTGATAAATGGCCAAAGGATATAAACAGGAAGTTTTCAGAAGCAGAAATTATAAGTATTAATAATCATATGAAAATCATGAACCCAATTAGGGTCTTAGGAAGGAATCTTGATTCCCCTCTAGTCATAAATGTTATTGATTCTCTTTACCTTGGAACTCTTACCAAATACCCTGCTTTCCTGAAGCTTTTTCAAGTGCTACTGCTCTTTTCTGCCTTGGATCTGAGACCAGGGCTCTTAATACCCTGTGAACAATTACAATTACTCTTCACTCTGGAACTTGTGACCTGAAATCTTGCTATCCTATGATAGAGAAGCACTAGTGCTCCTCTTCTTCCTGGAACTATGACCTGGAAGTGAACTCAGTGCCAGCAAAAGGTCCCATATAAACTTTCTGATCTATCTGATAGCATTTCTATCTATGGACTGAGAGCTTTTAAAGTTGCTATGCTGTTGCTGCTGCTTCAAAGATCTGCCATTGGCAGTATCATAGTATGAAATATGCTACACTCCAGGCATAACCCTAATGTGACAGGCTTTTTCTACCAACCTCTTAAATTGTCTTTGGTTGGAATTTTTTTTCACCTTGACATTTTGTTGGCTCTCAAAATTCTATTTTAGTATTATTTTATCATAATGTAATAGCATTTAATTTTTTCCAAATACATGCAAAGATAATTTTCAACATTCACCCTTGCAAAATCTTGTGTTCTGAATTTGTCTCCCTTCCTCTCTACCACCCTAATCTTCTAGACAGCAAGCAATCCATATAGGTTAAGCATGCAATTCTTCTTAATTTCATCATGCTACTTAAGAAAATTAGATCAAAAGAAAAATGAACAAACAACAAAGGTGAAAATTCTATTCTTTGATCCACATTCAATCTCCATACTTCTTTTTCTGGATGCAATTGACCTTTTCCATCACAAGTCTATTGGAATTGCTTTGAATCATTGTTGAAAAGAGGCAAGTCCATCATAGTTTTGGCTATGTACAGTGTTTTCATGGTTCTGCTCACTTCACTCAGTATCAATTTATGTAAATCTTTTTAGGCTTTTCTGAAATTAGCCTGCTCATCATTTTTTATAGAAGAATAATATTTCATTATATTCAAATACCATAAATTATTCAACCATTCCTATATTGATGGCCAACCATTTATTTTCATTTCCTTGTGATTACATAGCCTTGTGTAGACTGCTACAAACACATGTGGATTCTTTTTTTTTTCCCCCTTCTTTATCTCTTTGGGACACAAACCTACTAGAGACACTGCTAAATCAAAGAATATGCACAAGTTGATAGCTCTTTGGGCATAATTCCAAATTGTTCTCCAGAATGTTTGAATCAATTCATGATCCCACCAAAAATGCATTAGTGTCCCAGTTTTCTCTCATGCCCTCCAACATATATCATTATCCTTTCCTATCATCTTATCCAATATAAAGGATATGAAGTAGTATGAGATATTATTTTAGAGGGGAATGTTGGGTGGGTTTATGCAAAGTCCTGCATATATTTTACCATCTTGGTTTTGTTCTCATTGATGCTTCTTAAATAAGAAATTTATGGCGTCAGACTTGTGATTTAAGAAAGATTATTTTGGTATTCAAGAAGATTGGTTTTTTAAAGCTGAAACTTGGAACACAATTTGTAGGTTGAATCAATAATCCACATGAAAAATAATAAAGACATATTCTATAACAGGGACCATATATATGGAAGGAATGGGACAAATATGAGGCCTGATTTGCAGTCTCTTTAACAAGAATTGATAATTAATCAATTATTGGTAAGAAAAACAGGAAAGGCTTTTTGGACTAGGTGCTCAGTTTTGGTTCCAAGATAACTTCAAGTTTGGTATCAAGAGAAATAAAGTTTGGAACATAGATGAATTTAAAATAGAATAATCTACACTATCATTAAATATCAATCAATACCTTTTAGCCAACTTTTTATGCTCCAGAAACTATATGAGATACTAAGGAGTTACTTATGGGATTTAGCACAATTCAATATGCATTTATTAAATGAGTAGTATGCACAAAATTCCCTGCTGGATTCTAAGAAATAGCATATAAATGTGAAAAATTAAACATAATAGACATATATCATTTCTACAAAAAAATAAGAAGTATCATTAATTAATTCATGAATACTCATGAAAATATGGTCCTTTGAAATTACAGTAGAACCTGTACACTAATTCAGGCAGGAATATATCCCTAAATAAATAGATACAAATAGAACAAGTTATGCTGCATAACACTGATTCAGGTGAATCAGAAACGAAAGATAATTAGGGGGAAAAAAACTCAAGCAAAGAGGGAGACAGTCCTACAAATTGGAGGAAGTGATGATTGTAGCTAAAAAGAACATGGAAGTTGCAATCAGAAGATCCGACTTGGAATCTTAACTTCATTACTTATTATTTGTGTAACCTTGGGCAGTTCAATTAACTTTTTTGGGGACTCATTTTCTTCAGGAATTTGAACAAGTCAAAATACTTCCTCTAGTTCCCTTCCAACTGCAAATCCACTGATCTTGTGATCCTGTTATATCAGATGCAATTTAGTGGACTAAATAAGAGTAAGGGGTTAAGAGTTAGGTTTATGTTTTCCTACCATTTTTGTCTAACACTGAATTGTTTTCAAGGTATTGCTTTCTTCCTCTTCCTTAGCATAAGTTACTTTAGATTATTATAATTTTTTGCTCCTATTTCCACTTACTCCCTTTCCTTTGCTTCTGATCCCCATCTCATCTATTATTGCTTTCTCTTTTAAGTTTTGCTAATTAATTTCTGCTTTTCCCCCTGATTTTTCTGATTAATTCTTCCCCTTTTCCCTCTCTGTTAATTGATTTATTTCTTTCTTCTCTGCTTTAACTAGTCCTGTATACTAGTGATTAATGACAACACTTACTTCCTTGAGTTACTATGAGGATCAAATAAAATTTTGTTAAATGTACTTAGTATAGTATTTGGCCCATAGTAGTCATTATATAAATTCTTATTTCCTTCTCTTCCCTTCGCTATGCCTCAAGTTTTTGGGTAGACTAATATAACCTCAAAGACTGTTATGTGGTAGATGGTAAGGATGGAAGTACTATAGGAATTCAGAGTATAGGAATTTCAGAGAATATGTTCATTTTTTTTAACCTTTTGTATTCTGAGTTGATTTATGGAGAGGACAAAAATAGCTTTTACTTTGTGGCATACTTTTTGTTTGGCAGAGGTTTAAATGATCATGTGGATGAGAGAAAATGTTTATTCATTCATTTTGTTAGCTGCATGACCTAGATGTCCTGTTTAGTAACTCTAAAGTTCCTCCAAAATTCGAGAATGAAGGGTTAAATTAATATATAAAGAAGGAAAAGGGTCTAAGGGCAATCTTTGTCCAAGTTGAAGGAAGCAATATCTAGATCTTAGAACATAAAACCTTTCAGAAGTAGGGACAAAGAAAATTCAACTTTATTCTAGGGAAATTTGAATTTGAAATTATATAAACTCTTGCAATTGGTTCATAAAGATAAGGATTATGTCCTATTCGGTATCAAATTTTGAATGGTAACAGAATATATTTTGATAGTTCTTTTAATTTTTTAAAATTTATTTATCTATTTCAATACATATTGCTTTATGAATCATGTTGGGAGAGAAAAAATTAGACTAAAAAGGAAAAACCATGGAAGACAAAAAGAAGGAAAAAAGTAGTGTATTGATTTACATTCAATCTCTATAATTCTTTTTTTCTGAATTCAAATGGAACTTTCTGTCCAAAGTCTATTGGGATTGCTTTGGATCCCTGAATCATTGAGAAGAAACAAGTCTTACACAGTTGATCATTGCACATTCTTTCTGTTAATATGTACAATGTATTCCTGATTCTGCTTGTTTCACTCAACATCAGTAAATCTTTCCAGACCTTTCAAAAATCAGCTTGTTCATCATTTATTATAGAACAGTAATATTCCATTACTTTCATATGCCACAGCTTATTCAGCCATTTTCCAACTGCTGGGCATTTACTTATTTTCCAATTCTTTGCTACTACAAAAATTATTGGGTAGCAGATAATATTTTTACTTTATCCATAAGCAAAGGACCATAAAGAAACAATTTGTTCAAGTAATTAATGATTGAATTTATTATTTTCAGAGAACTTGATTTTTGCTTCCATTAGGTAACATATTAAATATTGTTTTCTTTACTTACATCCTATTTTGAAGAAGTCACCTTTTATTTGTTCTTTGGTAAGAAAAAAAAAAAGAAATCATTTGTGCCCAGATAGGTCTAATGTTCTACTTACAAGAATGATATTTTGAATGTTTCCTAGAAGGATAAGCAAAACAAAACTTCTATTTCCTCAGAAACAAATTCCTGAAAATTAGAATATAAATCAAATTGGATACTAATTTTAAAAAATTATTTTTACTCAAAGTAGCAAATAGTATATTAGCCAAAATTTAAAGCAAAATAATCAAACTATCTGTTGATCTAGTATTGCCTTACATTTGTATAAACCAGTGTTACTGTGGAATCAGAATATGTTAGATTGTTCAGACTGGCATAAATAGGAATACTTGATATTAGGCACGAAGCAACAAATATCCAAACAAATAATTATCTGTCTCACACTGAAAGATGATATACTACTACCTCCCTTTTTTGTTTATTAATTCTGATTCTAGTTACTGTTCATCCATGCTCTCATTCAACTCTTTGTTTCCATTTCTACCATGTTACTAGAAATGAACTGTGAAAAGAGATCAATGACTATCTGCTTGCTAACCTCAATGATTTTGTAATTTTCCACTGCCTTTATCTATATGTTGATACAGATTCATATAGATGATGAGTTTTACCTTGTTCTCTTCCCTTAGTCTTCATGAAACTTGTCTCTCCATTTTCTTCTATCCCTCTGTGATTTCCTTCCCTTGGTTTCTTTTCTTTGTCCTGATTCTTGTGTATATGTTTCAGAGACTTGGATTCATTGAATTATATTTCTGCCTCAATTAGGGATTCCCTCCCTGAAAAAGCTTTTATAGATAACTTATTTTCTTGTTCCTTCTGAGCTGAGACTGGCTTTGTTAAAAGGACTTCTATTTTCAATAAAGTCAGAGCTAAGGAATTGAAGTAATATTTATTGTCATAGGCTGGTAATGGTAATAAAATTTTCAAATTGGCAATTTTATCTAACTAATCTTTTTATTCAATGTCATTTTAATTAAATTGTTTAAAATAAATTGAATTAGTAAAAAAAATAAGTTCATTTGGAAGATCAAAAGGTAGGAAACTTTAAAGAAGCAAGAAAAAAAATGTAAAGGAAGTAGATTCAGCAGTATCAGACATTAAATTATGTTATAAGGAAGAGTATTGTTGACTAATGAAATATTATTTTGATTATTTTAAATCAAAATTTTCTTGTATAAATAAAATCTATGTGACTAAAGACAAGAAGAAATGCTGAAAATGGGGGGGAGGGTGTAACTTTAATAGATAATCATTCTTTCAGCTAGAGCAAAATTATGTTATGTACTCCAAGTGCTGTAGTGTAGGAAATGAACTGGTTGATGTAAAAAAAATCATGGAAAGACTGGGACTTATAAAGGAAGATATTATCTACCTTCAAAGAAATATGTATATATAAGCATATGCTTATAGATATTTATGTATATGTGTGTGTGTGTGTTTGTATATATGTGTGTGTGTGTCCATGCTTAATTCTACTCCAGGGAAGGGGAAAAGTGCACAGCAGAGAACAAAAGAAAACTAACAAGGAAGTAAAAGAAAGCTGGGCAGCTTTGAAACAAATAAATAGTATTTATTATATAGGTTTTCTTTTGATGGAAATAATAGAATTGTTTTTAATATTGAATCTCCTCTAATGATCTATTGTGTACATGGAAATTTTTTTCTATTTTGTATTTGTTTTCTATTTATATACGTACATATATATAAACCAAAATTTTAAAAAAAGAGAGTAAAGGACTTCTATTTCCAGAGGATTATTCAATGTTCATTAAGTATATGTCATAATCATTCTTTCTCATGTCCTAGTTATTGTTATCTATAATCCATTTCTAACAAAACATTTTATTGCTCATATTTAAATGCATAGAACCATTTGATTTAGAGCTGCAAAGGGAATTTATAATTACATACCTTGATACTTTACGTAATAAAAATAAACAAAATGAAAATAAAGATAAAGACTAGATCAAGGTCACATAAATAATAAGCAGTAATGATAGGATTCGAATCCAAATGCTCTAACAATAACAAGGACAATTAACAAAGTCAATACTATTTCCACTATATAATTGCTTAATTCCATTAAAACTCAACAACTTGTTCCCTTCACCTCTTCTCTTTTATTAAGTTTTTCCTGCAACTTGTAGTTTTAAGGAAGAAATCAGATTAGCCAATCCCAATTTCTGACTAAATCACCATATTCCCACAAAAAAAGCTTTCCTCTCCTTCAACATTGGAGCTGCATTTTTATGCCTTGTCTCTATGGCTCCTCCCATTTCCTATTAGGATATAAGTCCCCAGAGGGTTTAGAATTGTCTTTCTTTTCACTTACATTTTATTCTCCTTCTTAGAATAAAAGTTAATGCATAAGAAGCATTTCATTAATTATTAGCTCAATTTTCCCTCTTTTACAAATTGATCTCAGATGAATTCCCTTAGTCTTGACCACTTTACAAATTTCTCAAATATACATGTTAAACGTCTATTTTTTCTCTCTATTAGTTCACTTAATTATTTATATGCATTCAAAGTTCCTTAAATATATAAATAAGGTTATAACCATGGGGAGGAACAATGTTCCAATATAAGCCTCAATTTCACAAATATATAGCTGATTTTGTTTTCTCCCTTTAGATTAAAATTTTTCTTGGGGGATAGGGGAGAGTGGCTGAATTAAAAAAAAATGCTAGTAGCACAATTATCAAATTACTTGAAGGCAAAAGTCCTTTTAATAAGGGCTCTAGGGGAGGTACAGACAATATGGCAGAGTAAAGGCAGGAACTCACCCAACCTCTACCCCAAACCTCTCCAAATTCCTTTAAATAATGACTCAACATTTTTTAGTGCATCAGAACACTCAAAAAGATGGAATACAATATTTTCCAGCTGACAACAATTTAAAAGGTCAGCAGAAATATCTGTGAAACCAGAATAGGAATCCATGTCATTGTAATGCAGGCCAGACTAGCACACTAGCCCCAACCCCAGTCCTTGACCCAGCCCTGTCTCATTGTCAGTGAGCTGGTGGGACTTCTGAATCTGCTGCAGTGCTGAAGGTTTCAGAACCTCTCAGACTGAGATGCCAGGGAGAACTTGAAAGTCTCTGCTGATGCAGAGAGGGTTTGTGGCACCAGGGTGAGAATTTGAACATAGTCTCAGCAGAGGCTATGCCAGTATGCTAGCCCAGGCAGCCCCATCAGCAAAGCAATCAATTGCTTTAGCATACTAGATTTTACAGCTATTGTGGGTCAGGGACACACCTAACAACTCCAAGGCAGAAAGAAGTGTACTTGGTCAGTTTCCTAGAAGCATCTCTGAAAACAGCTGCACAAGACCCCTGAAGCTTGGGACAATGAACTTTCCACCCTGGAAACAGAGCCCTATTTTAACAAAAAGCCAAATAAAAGACTAGGAATATGAACAGTTGACAAAAAACATTTCTGACCATTAAAATTGTTATGGTGACAAAGAGGATCAAAATACACATTCAGAAAATAACAAAATCAAAGCTCCTACATCCAAAGTCTTCAAGAAAAATTAGAATTGGGCTTAGAATATGGAAATGCTCAAAAGGGATTTTTAAAAATCATGAAACAGAAACAGAGGGAAAATTAGAAAAAGAATTGAGAAAGGTGCAAAAGAAAATACCAAAATTTAATGAGGAGAAGAATGACTTAAAAAGCAAATTGGTTAATTGGGAAAGGATATACAAAAAGTCAATGAAGAAAATAATTCCTTAAAAAATAGAATTGAGCAAGGGGAAGCTAATCACTTTATGAGAAATCAAGATACAATAATAAAGCAAAACCAAAAAAAAGTGAAATAGCTCCTTGGAAAAACAACTGAACCAGAAAATAGATCCAGGAGAAATAATTTTCAAAAATATTGGTCTACTCAAAAGCCATGATCAAAAAAAAAAAAAAAAAAAAAAAGCAATCTGGATATTATCTTTCAAGAATTCTCAAGGAAAACTGTCCTGACATTCTAGATTGAGAGGGTAAAACAGAAATTGAAAGAATCTACCAATCACCTCCTAAAACAGATTCCAAAATGAAAACTCCCAGGTATATTATAGCCAAATTCCAGAACTCCAAAAGCAAAAAGAAAATTTTGCAAGCATGCAGAAACATTTCAAGTATAGTGGAGTCAAGATAACACAAGATCTAGTACTTTCTACATTAAAGAACTGGATGAATTAGAATAAGATATTTCAGACAGCAATGGAGCTAGGGTTACAACCAAGAATTGTTACCACAAAAAAACTGAGTATAATCCTTCAAATGTGGTAATTTAATCAAATAGATAATTTTCAAGTATTCATAGTGAAAAATCCAGAGATGAATAAAAAATCTGGTTTTCAAATATAGGATTATAAAGAAGCATAAGTAGCTAATTAGGAAAGTGATATCAGGGGGCAGAGCTAAGATGGCAGAGAGGACACAAGTTTCTTTCTGACCTCTCCTACAACCCTCACACTAATTATGAAATTCAGGGACTTCTGGCCAAGATGGCAGAGAGGAGGCACACATCTGCGTAAGCTCTGCGTTTTCTCTCAGAATTCATTTCATGACAAGCCTCAGAATTAATGTTTGACTGAAACCCCCTTTCCCCGCCCCGCACTAAAAAATTACCAAGAGAAGACATCCTTGAAATTCGCCAGGAAAGGTCTGTTTTTGCTCGAGGGTGGGGATGGTTTTAGATCAGGCACAGGCTGAGGGCAGGCAGCAGCAGCAAGAGCACAGCAGTCAGCTCACTGCTGAGCAGACCAAGGGAGGTGGGGTGTGATCTCAGCTGTCTCTGCGGGGAGAGCTTCACTACAGTATTGAATACTTTGCCCTGGAAGCAAGCCAATAGGCAAGCAGAGAAGCTAAAAACACAGGGGGTGAAGAATACAACCCTAAAGAACTAGAGTCTCTTGGGACCTGGCCACCCCCCCCCCCCAGTGTTTCAGCACTCTCTCAGAGTGCAGGCGCAGCACAACCATTGCTGTCCTGCTATTGCCTCGTTGCTGTCTCCCACAGTCTGTAGAGCAAGCTCAATAACACCACCTATACCCCCCAACCCCCCCCCCCCAAAAAAAAAAAAAAACATTTGTCCATTTTTTTTTGGTTGTTGTTGTTTTGTTTTGTTTTGTTTTTTGCTAGTTTGTCTTCTTTGATTCTTCCCTGACAAAATGAGCAAAAAATTTAAACATATCTTAACCATTGATAGCTTCCATACGGATAGAGAGCAGATTTTAAACCCTGAGGAGACTGAAAACAGACTGTCTCCAGATGAATCCCCAAAGGAGGATATCATCTGGTCCTCAGCACAGATGAATCTCATAGAAGAAATTAAAAAGGCTCTCAAAAGAGAGCTAGAAGAAAAATGGGAAAAGGAAAGGGAGACTTGGCAAGAGAGTCTGGAGAAGTCATCCCACTCATTTAAAGACAGAGTGGATAAAGAAATCAAATCCTTGAAAAATAGAATTAGTGAACTGGAAAAAGAAAATAACTCTCTAAAAAGTAAAATTGATGAAATGGAAAAAAAAATCCATAGAACAAAACAACATACTTAAAAACTCAATTGGACAATTAGAAAAAGATATGAAAAAAGTGAGTGAAGAAAATACTTCATTGAAAATCAGAATCAAATAAATGGAATTGAATGACTTAAGGAGACACCAAGAATCAGTCAAGCAAAACCAAAGAAATTAAACAATGGAAAAAAATGTCAAATACCATCTTGGGAAAACAACAGACCTGGAAAATAGACCTAGGAGAGACAATCTGAGAATAATTGGATTCCCGGAAAAATATGATGAAAAAAAGAGCCTGGACACTATTTTCCAGGAAATTATCAAAGAGAACTGCCGAGAAGTCATAGAAACAAAGGGTAAAATAGATTTTGAAAGAATTTATCAATCACCTACTGAAAGGAATAGTGGCCAAATGCCAAGAACTATCAGACAAAGGAAAAAATTCTGCAAGGGGCTAAAAAAATTAATTCAAATATAGAGCAGCCACAATAAGGATTACCCAGGATCTAGCAGTGTCCATATTAAAGGATTGAAGGACCTGGAATATGATATTCTGAAAGGCTAAGGAACTTAGTATGCAACCAAAAATATGCAACCCCGCCAAAATCAGCATCTTTTTCCAGTGAAGAAGATGGACATTCAACGAAATAAGTGAATCTCACCTATTTTTGAGGAAAAAAACTAGAACTCAAAAAAAGTTTGATCTACAAATATAGAACTCAAGAGAAACCTAAAAAGGTAAAAAGAAATCTTGGGAACTATATTTCTGCTATAAAGAATACATATATACCTTGTTCTAGAAACTAGAGGTAGAAAGGAAATTGTACCAGAAAAAGGGTAAAGTGGGGGTACTACATCTCACAAAGAGGCAAAGGAAACCTGTTATATCTGAGAGAAAGAATGGAGAACGGTGAATTATATTGTGTATGTTACTACCATCAGAATTGGCTTAAAGAGAAAAATTTTAGACATATTTGATTTATGGTGAAACTTCTCCCACCTTGTTGAAAAGTGGGAAGGGAAAAGTGAAAAGGGAAGGCATAGGCTAAGTGGAAGAGAATACAGAAATTGTGAGGAAAAGGAGTAAGATAGGGGGAAGAAATCTAAGGTAGGGGGAGGGATACTAAAAAAGGGAGGGCTGTGAGAAGTAAGTGTTACTCACATGTTTAATGCTGGGGAGAGGGGGTAAGGGGGAAAGAAGGGAGAAAAGCATAAACAAGGGTTAACAAGATGGCAATTAATACAGAATTGGTAATTTTAACCAGAAATGTGAATGGGGTAAACTCCCTCATAAAGAAGAAGCAGTTAGCAGAATGAATTAAAAGTCAGAATCCTACAATATTTGTTTACAGGAAACACACCTGAATCAGGGAGATACAGAGTAAAGGTAAAAGGTACTATATGCTTCAGATGAAGCCAAAAAAGCAGGGGTAGTATCCTGATCTCAGATCAAGCAAAGCAAAAATTTATCTAATTAAGAGAGATAAGGAAGGGCACTATATCTTGCTAAAGGGTAGCATAGATAATGAAGCAATATCAATATTAAACATATATGAACCAAGTGGTGTAGCAGCTAAATTCTTAAAAGAGAAATTAAGAGAGCTGCAAGAAGAAATAGACAGCAAAAGTATAATAGTGGGAGATCTCAATCTTGCACTCTCAGAATTAGATAAATCAAACCACAAAATAAATAAGAAAGAAGTCAAAGAGGTAAAAAGAATACTAGAAAAGATAGATATGATAGATTTCTGGAGAAAACTAAATGGAGACAGAAAGAAGTATACTTTCTTCTCAGCAGTTCATGGAACCTATACAAAAACTGACCATATATTAGGACAAAAAAACCTCAAACTTCAGTGCAGTAAGGCAGAAATAGTAAGTGCATCCTTTTCAGACCACGATGCAGTGAAAATTACATTCAATAAAAAGCCAGGGGAAAATAAACCAAAAATTAATTGGAAATTAAATAATCTCATACTAAAGAATGATTGGGTGAAACAGTAAATCATAGACATAATTAATAACTTCATCCAAGAAAATGACAATAATGAGATATCATAACAAAATGTGTGGGATGCAGCCAAAGCTGCAATAAGGGGAAATTTCATATCTCTAGAGGCCTAACTTGCATAAAATAGAGAAAGAGACGGTCAATGAATTAGGCTTGCAATTAAAAATGCTAGAAAAGGAACAAATTAAAAACCCCCAGTCAAACACTAAACTTGAAATTCTAAAAACAAAAGGAGAGATCAATAAAATTGAAAGTAAAAAAAAAAAACTATTGAATTAATTAATAAAACTAAGAGTTTGTTGTATGAAAAAACCAACAAAATGAACAAACCCTTCGTAAATCTGATTAAAAAAAGGAAAAAGGAAAATCAAATTGTTAGTCTTAAAAATGAAAAGGGAGAACTCACCATGAACGAAGAGGAAATTAGAGTAATAATCAAGAGCTACTTTGCCCAACTTTATGCCAATAAATTCAACAGCTTAAATGAAATGGAATAATACCTTCAAAAATATAGCTTGTCCAGATTAACAGAGGAAGAAGTAAATAGACTAAACAGTCCCATTTTAGAAAAAGAAATAGAACAAGCTATTAACCAACTCCTTAACAAAAAATCTCCAGGACCAGATGGATTTACATGTGAATTCTACCAAACATTTAAAAAACATTTAATTCCAATGCTATATAAACTATTTGAAAAAAATAGGGATTGAAGGAGTTCTACCAAATTCCTTTTATGATACAGACATGGTACTGATACCTAAACCAGGTAGGTTGAAAACAGAGAAAGAAAATTATAAACCAATATCTCTAATGAATATTGATGCTAAAATCTTAAATAAAATATTATCAAAAAGATTACAGAAAATCATCCCCAGGATAATACACTATGACCAAGTAAAATTTATACCAGGAATGCAGTGCTGGTTTAATATTAGGAAAACTATTAACACAGTTGACTATATTAATAACCAAATTAACAAAAACCATATGATCATCTCAATAAATGCAGAAAAAGCATTTGATAAAATGCAACATCCTTTCCTAATAAAAACATTTGAGAGGATAGGAATAAATGGACTTTTCCTTAAAATAGTCAGGAACACATATTTAAAACTGTCAATAAGCATCATATGCAATGGGGAAAAACTGGAACTTTTCCCAGTAAGATCAGGAGTGAAACAAGGTTGCCCATTACCACTATTCTTCTTCAGTATTGTATTAGAAAAGCTAGCCTTGGCAATAAGAGTCAAGAAAGAGATTAAAGGAATTAGAGTAGGTAAAGAGGAAACCAAACTATCACTCTTTTCAGATGATATGATGGTATACTTAGAGAACCCCAGAGATTCTACTAAAAAGCTATTAGAAATAATTCATAACTTTAGCAAAGTTGCTGGATACAAAATAAATCCACATAAATCCTCAGAATTTTTATACATCACCAACCAAATCCAACAGCAAGAGATACAAAGAAAAATTTGCTTCAAAATAACTGTCGATAGTATAAAATATTTGGGAATCTATCTACCAAAGGAAAGTCAGGAACTATATGAGCAAAATTACAGAAAACGTTCCACATAAATAAAGTCAGATTTAAATAATTGGAAAAATATTAAGTGCTCTTGGATAGGTCAAGCGAATATAATAAAGATGACAATACTACCTAAACTAATCTATTTAGTGCTATACCAATCAGACTCCCAAGAAAATGTTTTAATGATCTAGAAAAAATAACAACAAAATTCATATGGAAGAACAAAAGTTCGAGAATCTCAAGGGAACTAATGAAAAAGAAAAACAAATGAAGGTGGCCTAGCTGTACCTGATCTAAAACTATATTATAAAGCAGCAGTCACCAAAACCATTTGGTATTGGCTAAGAAATAGATTAGTAGATCAATGGAACAAGCTAGGTTCACAAGACAAAATAGTCAACTATAGCAATTTAGTGTTGGACTACCCAATTACTAATATCAGTCTTAGACATATGATTTACATTTCATTGTATAAACACAGATAAATTGTTTTTATTGAGTCCCTTGAAATTGGTCTTTGAAGTTGTCTTTTATATGCTACATTTTCTATTGAGTTTAGTTTTAGTTGAGACAAAATCCTGAAAATGTCAGAATTTGTTGAATATCTATTTTTTTCATTCAATATACTTAATTTTGTTTTATCTAGTATTTTTGATGCAACCCTAGTTATTTTGACTGTCAATATATAGTATTCCAGAACCTCTGACATTTCATTGTAGCTCTTGTTAAATCCTGTACAATTCCAACTGTAGTTTTGGCATATTTAAATTTTTTGTTTCTTTCTTCTAAAATATTCTCTTTGATTTGGAATTTTTGAAATTTAGCAAAAATGTTCCTATATGTTTTCCTTGTAGGATCTCTTTGAGATAGTGATTGGAGATTTTTTTTTTCTTCTGTTGCCGCTTTCATCTCTCGTTCTATCACTTCAAGATAATTTTCTTTGATTAGTTTCTGAATTTTTTTTTATCAAGGTTCCTTTTTTCATCACAATTTTCAGGTAGTTCAATTATTCTTATGTTTTCTCTTCTTTATCAATTCTCAAGAACTGTTGTTTTCCTTATAAGATGTTATACATTCTCTTCCACTTTTTCATTCTTTATATTTTGTTTTGTTATTTCTTGATCTCGTTTCTGGAGATGCTTTTCTAGATGGCTGATTTTCTATTTAAAATCTTTTTGGATTTTTTGCTTTGTTAGATGGTTTTTTGTTTGGTTTTCCTTAATTTCTCTCATTTGATTTTTAAAGTCTTTCTTGAGGTTTTTTTATACATTATTTCATGGAAGGTAACCATTTAATGTTACTCTTTGAGGTAGAATAAGATTTTATTTTTTTACGTCAGTGTTCTCTGAAGATGAATTCCTGTTTTCCCTATTCCCATAGTAAGTTTCTATTGGGGTTTTACTCATTTTTTGGGGTGGCTAAGATTTTATTAGTGAATTCCACTTATAGTCCTAGAATAGAGAGAGGGATGGTATTTCTGGCTTTAGAATTTCCTTCAGTTCTCCCTTCTGACCTGGAACCCAAAACCAAGAACTTCAACTTCCTGTAAGTGCCTGCAGCTAGCAGCTAGTCTATCCTACTACTTCAGCACTCACTGAGTATGCTGGTTCCTTCTCACTCAGTGCCATATCTCAGCAGCACAACTGATTCTGGTATTCTTTATCAGCAGAGATTCCTTCATTCTTCCCAAACTCAAACCCTGAATCCTCAAACTAAGGTGAGATGAAAATTCCTGTGTTTAGAGAGTTAGCTCTGGGACTCTTTAATTCCTGTTTCCACAGAGCTAGCCTGGAGGTATTTATACTTCTAAAGGGTTAAGTCGGGGTTCTAATTTGCATCTTCTCAAATTGTATTGAGTTTTGCCCCAAGTTATATTTGTTTTTTTCCCAAACTGCATTCATGATGAGGCACAATTTTGTTTTGTTTGTGGTGAGGTCTGGAAAGCTTGGGATTTTCTGATCTACTTCACCATCTTCCCACAATCCTCCTCTCTTATGTTTTTCTAAGATTAACAATAATCAGCAACTCTAGAAATATATATTTCTTTTCATTGATTTTAATCATTTTTATATATTTATAATTTTATTTTAAAAAATTTAGTCTGTTTTGAGAATTTGAATAGCATAAGAAAATGATATGCTATTTAATGATGTAGCACTGGTTATTACAAAGGAAACTGAGAGAAAATGTTTCCAAAAATTTGTTAGTTAAATTTTCCCTACTACTTTATATACTACTTTGAGGAAGACACAAAGTATTTTTTGCTTCCCATTAGCAAAAGAACTTCCAAATGCTGGGTTTTTCAAGAAAATATATAAGAAAACTGGTATAAAAAGGTCCTTCTAAGAGAAGTTTAATGCATAATTATGACCAAATTTAAATTATTATATTAATATAATATAATACAGTTTCTGCTCTAAGTGAAATAGGATCAGACTGAAAGACAGGAAGCCAGGGTTAAAACACAATATTGTCAAGTCATTATCTATCACTGTAACTTCATACAAGTTATGTAGTATGGTTGAGAATCAGTGTTTTCATCTTTAAAATGGGTATAATAACATTTGTCCTTCCTACCTTTCAGGTTATTGTGGAAATAAAATTCATAACTCTTAAAAATTTTAAAGCAGTTTCTGTAAATCAGACTTAGTTATGAAAACTGAGAGTAAGTTGATAATGATACATATACTATAGTTATACTGTTAGAACATAGCCCCAATCCCCCAGGAAAACTGCGTTTGAAAACTTAAAATGACCCAACAATCTCAAATGCTCTTTTGCATATCTAAGAGACTCTTGTCTCCTTCTCTGTCAGAACCCTGTTACATAAAAATAGCAATGGAAATCTCATCATGAAAAACTTCTGTCTTCCTGGACTTGTCTTTGATGTATCTCCTTAACAAACAGTTGCAAATATGTCAGATAAGGAAGCAGGCTAACCTGTTTTCTAGTCTTTGTCTACCCTATAAAAAAGCTCTATATCCTTTTATTCAGCACTGCAGGCTTTGAATACTAATCCCGTGTGATCAAGTCGACAGTAAAATTCTCTGATTAAAAATTAATATTTCTCAACTCATCTTTATATCTTGGCACAACAATACTTTCTCCTTTTAATATATCAAATAAAGAAATAGCTCAAGTTAGAGTCCAGTGAAAGAAAGGCCAATGATGGAATAAATTCAGATTTTGTTATCTAGACAGTTTCATTTTAGAGGCAATGCAAATAGCCTTTAAATAAAGAAATAGACAAAGGATTACCCCATTACCTTAAACTCATTCCTAGGAGACTGAACTTCACCCTACTTCTTAAAAGCTAAGGACTGAGATGGGAATACATGGACTGCCAAAATTGCGAGGACTTCATTGAAATTCAGTTTGCAGTAGTAAGCCTTAATGTGCCAAACCAATGAAATCCATTCTGGGAGCAACAGAAACAAATAAACAGAAACACCAGGCTTCCAAGTTGTCAAAACCTACACTGCTGAGTTAAGAAGTCAGGCAAAAAAAAAAAATCAATTTTATCTAAGACAAGAATTAAAATGAGTTAAAACTCAATATCAAGAAAGAAAAAAGAATAACCCCTTTCTCATCTTCAAGTAACCTCAAATGACCCCTTTAGTTGAGAGAGAAATAATGTGTGCCTCAAAATTTTCATGCTTGAAAAATTTGTAGATTGGAAGTGGGTATGGATAGAAGCTATAGGAAGGGGTGTAAGTTATGTCTATATCAACAGGAAACATCTTGTTATTTTTAGAGTACAGAATGATGACAATATGCTAAGCAAATTACCAAAAAAAAATAATAATCAGAAGACAAAGTTTTTGTGGGGTTTTTTTTTTTCTGCAAATATTTTCAGGGAATTAAAGGTAAAGACCTTTTAGAGTCAGAATATCTAACTTAAGAATAAATACTGGGAAAATTCAAAGACAAAGCCACAACAATAATAGCAACAAAACAAAAAAAAAACAAAACAAAACTAACAATTTTATTCAGGTTATTGACTATGCTTCGGTGCACTCCTTTACCTTTACTACTAGAGTCCTTGGCTTTCTAGAATGCTATTGGGGTCACTAACATTTCCTACAAATAATCTTTACTAATTTTGTTAGTTTTTTTTTCTCATTTAATTAATAAATTGTCCCTTTGCCTGAGCTGCTCTATATTATTACCTATCTGAGTATGAACCATTGATGCTATTGATAATCCAAGTGGATCTATTCCTCAATGACTATCTAAATCTGATCTGTTCTCATCATTCCCATCTTGGTGATACTGAAGCCCCAGTTTCAAATCTAATTTTCCCTTTCCCTCTGCCTGATATTCTTATGTCCCTCAAACCACCTCTCTCCAACTGTTCTACACTGTAATTACCAAAACTTTCCTATATTTTCTGGAATGATTACTCTAACAGTTAAAACCTGAATCTTTTAGTTCCTCACTCATTTCATATTTTAAATATTTTAACTCTTTATTGAGACCTTGATCCCTCTTGATGTCATTTATATCTGGTCACTCTTTCTAGAACTGATTGTACTTTTACTCATTCCTCTTGATTCACTTGTCTAGGGGAGAGAATAATGAAAGATTATAAAAAATGGAAAAAGGACCCACTTATACAAAAATATTTATAGTGTTGTGCCACAGTTCCCTTTTGATGTCCTGACCTAGTTTCCCCATTGTCCTATTTAGTTACTCTGCCTCAGGTTATAACCTTTCCCTCTTTATGTTTGATGAGATAAAGATCTACCTCAGTTGCTCTGCCCCAAAAACCCCAGGCTATAATCATTCCTTCTTAAATAGTTGATGAGATAAAGGTTTTATATCTTTAAGTTATAGTCATTCCTTCTTAATGTTTGACAGGATAAAGGTTTATCCATTTTAGATGTCATTAGAATATCAGTAACCTCTCCAGTACCTCCTTCCATTGTGTCATCCTAGGTGTCTCTCCCCATTAGATTATCCCTATCCAGGAATCTCCCCCATTATGTCATTGTTCTTGTTATTCTAGTAAAAAACTTGTTCTCTGATACTTAGTGCTGGATTCTTTGAAATGCTAGTCTCGTCCAGCCCTGGGACCAAGATCCATTTGGTCCCAGCATATCTCTCCATTTAATAAACTACTAAATTGGTCTCTAACCTCTGTCTTGCTCAGTTTCTCTGACATTAAAATAGCAGCTTTTTTTCTGGTGGCAATGAATTGGAAATTGAGCAGATGCCCATCAAATGGGGAAAATTACAGTATATGAATGCAATAAGATACTATTATCCTATAAGAAAAGATTACCGGGTTTCAAAGGAAAAAAAAAAAAAAAAACCTGGAAAGACTTGCATGAATTGATGCTGAGTGAAGTGAACAGAAACAGGAGAATCTGTACACAGTGACTGTAGCATTGTGTGATGATCAGCAATAATAGTTTTATCTCTTCTTAAGCAATATAATGATCCAGGACAATTCTAAAGATTCATGATAGATAATGCTATCCACATTCAGAGAAAGAACTAAAGAGTTTGGTTACAGATCAAATCATAGTATTTTAACTTGATTTTTTTCTTCCTCTTATTTTTGTCCCTTTTGTTCTGATTCTTCTTTCACAATATGACCAATGTAAAAATGTTTAATGTGATTGTACATATATAACCTATATCAAATTGCTTGGCATCTTGGGGAGGGGGAAATAGAGAAAATGATTGAAAAACAAATTGGAATTCAAAATCTTACAAAAATGAATATTGAAAGCTATCTTTATATATAATTGGAAAAATAAAATATTAAGTGGGGACAATAAAACTATTATCTTTATAATTATGTGATTATATGATTTATCTCCCTAAAGAAATTTCTTTAACTACATGACTGCTCCTTTGTCTATATTCATCTTTGTATAGCTTAGTGTAAGAGTAAATATGATGATGTTTCAAGTGTGTGAAAAAAGATAAAAAAGATCATTTATTCCTTGTGACCTCTTTATAAGTTTTAAACTACCTTTCATTGGGTCAAATAGGGAATAGTATGATTGTTTAACCAAACAAGATAACATGTCTTTATGGGGCTTTAAAATCTAAGAAGTTGAGCAATAAATTCAGTCAGCTTCAAAGTCTAGTAATGCTGGGATTTCTGGTTCTTGAGTGTCTTGGGAGAGACACCTTCTAATAGAAAGCAACAGTGGTATAGGAAGAGAGCTTGTAAACCAAGTGATAGTATCATCCCTTTCTCTTCATACATATTGTGGAGAGATTAGATGAACAGCAGATAACATATCTAGCTGGGGGAAGGAAAACAACAACAACAACAACAACAAAACAAAATAGAATATAATAAGACTTAGACATTGAAAGATTAAGATCAAAGTGAGAAAGGAAAGGAGGGAAGTTCTATATTGCCTGTGAAACTGAGGCAAGATGGGGATTAGAGAGTTTTTAATATTTTATTTGGATTTCTGAGAGGAAGAGATTGTGGTGCCACAGTTCTCTTTTAATGTCCTGATCTAGTTTCCCTAATTGTTCTATTTAGTTACTCTGCCTCAAGTTATAACCATTCCCTCTTAATGTTTGATAGGATAAAGGTCTTATATCTTAGACTTTAGGCTATACTTATTCCCTCTTAATGTTTGATGGGATAAAGGTCTTTATCCATTTTAGACATCATTAGAATATCAGGAGCCTCTCTATTACCTCCCTCCATTATGTCATCCTAGGTGCTTTCCCCCCCATTAGGTCATCTCCATCCAGGTACCTCTCCCATTATGTCATTGTTCTTGTTATCCTATAAAAGAATCTTGTGTCTGACATTCATGGCTAGATTCTTTGAGATGACAGTCTCTTTCAGTCCTGGGACCAAACATGGATCCATTTGATCCCAGTAAATCTCTCCTTTTAAAATAAATTTATTAAATTGTTCTCTAATCTTTATCTTGCTCAGTTTCTCCAGCATTACAGTGCTGGGGGCATATTGCCACCAGGGCGGATGTCCAAAGCATTCAGCAGGAAATATGAGTGCTCAATGACATGTTTATACACAGTAGCTAAACAAAGGTAGGGGGGGTAGAGTTCAAATTCTGGTGAGCAGGAATCTCCAGGCAGGAACCATTAATCCAGTTCTGACAGGTTGGGGGGGTAGGACCATAAATTCTAATAAATTGGGAGTTAAAGATGTGTCTAGCTTAGAGACAGGAAGTCTGGACTCCTCATTTTTGAGTTTACACATTGACAATTTATAACCTCTGAGTTATATCAGTCTTAATGAATTGGAGGGGGTATTTGCAACTAAGGGGATTGAGGCAGAAAAATTAAGGAAACTGAGGCAGGACCAATTAGGGAAACTGAGGCAGGGCAATTAGGGAAACTGAGTCAGAATAATTTAGGGAAACTGAAGCAGGACAGTCAGGGAAACTGAGTCAGTACAATAAAAGGGAACTGTGGCACAATAGTTCAAAGAGCATGTCCATTGTACCAGAAAGGAATCTCAGTATGGATTCAAAAAAGAATTTTTATTGACCAGGAATTGTGAATTTACCTTTTCTTCATATATATTTTCCAGTCAGAAGTCACTGTCCCATAAAGTTTTGTATACTTGTGCACAGATATGGAGGGATGTTTTTATATCAACTATTTTTAGTATATTTCCTGAGCCAATGAAAAGTTATTGACTATTAATAGCTATTTACTAATTAGAGATGGGAAAGGTGATGGGTCATGAGTACTTTAAATTCTAGAATTCTGAGTTACCACTACAAACCTGAAAGTAGAAGTAATCAGCTTTGGTCAATCCCTCTTGGCCCTCAAATATGAGTGAGAGTTGGGGTAGCCCTTGAAGGAGAAAGTTTCATTAGATAAATCTCTTTCACATATTAGAAACTTAATACAAGCTTGTAGGATTGGATTTTTCCTTGTTCTCTTAGAATTCTGGATGAATTACAGGGATAATGCCTTAGAGAATGAAAACAGTTTTAGGCATACTATGCTAATTCAATTTTTTTTTTTTTTTTAGGTCTGTGATTTTATCTGTTAAGGAAACTTCCTCTACCAATTCAAATTGTCAAATCCTCTGTAATTTGTAGTCTTGCAGCATTGCCTGGGGCATGACGAGGTTAAGGGAGTTTCCCATGGTTGCATAGCTAGTTTGTGTCAGTTAGGACTTCTATAGTCTCCAAGAATTGCCTGAGGCACTGGGAGTTTATATAACTTGCCCATTGTCACAGACTTATTTGTGTTCATGTCTAACACCTTTTAACTAGGTTCTTAGAGTGCAGGGACCAAGCATTATTCATCTCAACATATCTAAACTATGAGGGAGGATTTCCTTCCCTATACCTCTAAGGGAGATTTTTGCTTTATGGAAAATTTTAATTTTTGCAGATTTAGCTTCCTTTTATAGTACCTTAATTTCTAAATGCACCTCCCTTCTATCCTTATTCTTTATAATAAAGAATTTTAAAAAAGAAAAAACATTAAGTACAGAAAACTGGCCAATACAATAATTGTTTGATAGTATACACAATAGGAAAATGTCTTTAATTCGAATAGGCACTGAATACATATTTGTTGAATGCTGAAAAAAGAATGAATAAATAATGTATGAAGAAAGGTGAACTTTTCATTGATTTCTATAAATGGTAATAGATAGAATTTATCTGGTTAAGAAAAGACTTTGAAGTTCTTGACCAAGATATAAAAAAGACTCCCACCATTTCTTTTTCTTTCTTTTTATCTTTCTTTTTTTCTTTTTTCCCTTTTTCAACAAATAAATTATTAAGGAATAATTCTGGATATTGAAGTCTGGAAATCCTGGAATTTGAAGTCAGAAGATTTGGATTCAAATCATACCTTTGTTACTAGCTATATGATGTTGGACCAGTCACTTTATGTCTTTTATATTCAATTTCTTCAAATACAAGACGAACATGATAATGGGAATATTACCTATGTTGCTATGCTTTTGTGAAGCTAGCATGAAATAATGTATGTAATTTTTTTTTAAAGGAGAAATCTACAACCAAGAATAAATATCAAGAATAAAGCACCTTCTCTTCCTATTGGTAACATCCCTAGTAATCTCCCACTTCTAGCCTTACCCACTTTCTTGGCATCACTATTTACTCTATGAGTGGTGCCTGGCTTCTTCAACAGTAGACTCATAGTAACAGCTACAGAAATGAAAGTGTTAAGATTATAGTTTGGGGTCATAGATTAGTTTATTGTAATTGTAACACCATTGCAAAACTGGGCTGAATTTCTAAAAGCAATTAGCAGAGAAACAGAAGCAAGGAGACATATTTATCCAGCTTTTTATCATAGATATGCTAATTCTATGGTTCATAGGTAGGAAGGAGGAATGGACTCTAGAATATGGTTCTCACTGACAAGACTATTAGTCAGCAATGAATTGAGGAGTGGTCTATTCACTATTGTCTCAGGAGTTTGATCTGTAGAACTATGCTGAGACCAGAAGCTATCTAAGTGAATCTGACTGATTGGGAGTGGGAATTTCCTGAGGCAAATTCCAAAGCCAGAAGATCTAGAAACACTGACATTGCCAGAACAGAAATCCCTGTAAAATCAGGGGGCCACAAAATCATATTACATCAAAAGGACCTATGGAGATACTTTCAGAATGGAAGAAATAGAGAAGAAATGTTTCCTTTCACTTGTGCTATGCCAGAGTGTTGAAAAGAAAAACACCTCAACAATATTAGGGCCACCTTTGATGCAATAAACACTCTGTGACTCCCTGATCTTTGTGGAGGGTGGTCCACCTGGTGAGAAAATTTCTAAAAATGATCCCATCCCACCTGACTCTCCCTTAGGAAAGCTATTTGGTTCCCACAGGAATCTCCCACTCCCAATCAATCTGATAATCACTTTGGTCTAGGAAACAATTACCATCCTTTATTGAATTGAAAATTAGCTCCCTAGTCCTGGGTCATAGAAACTTAATATAATGGAAAGCTGCACCCCAAATCTTTGCCAATTCATTTCTGGATTTGGCCCACAGGAAGTTGTCATGTAATGCTGGACAAACTGAGCAAGATAGAGATTAGAGAACAATTTAATAGTTTATTAAATGGAGAGGTTTACTGGGACCAAATGGATCCATGTTTGGTCCCAGGGCTGAATGAGACTATCCTCTCAAAGAATCCAGCTGTGAATGTCAGATACAAGATTCTTTTATAGAGTAGCAAGACCAATGACATAATGGGGGAAGTACCTGGATGAAGATGACCTAATGGGAAGAGGAACAACCTAGAATGAGAATGACATAATGGAGGCAGGCACCTAGGATGACATAATGGAGGGAGGTACTGGAGAGGCTCCTGATATTCTAATGAAGTCTAAAATGGATAAAGACCTTTATCCAATTAAACATTAAGAGGGAAAAAGTATAGCTTAAGGTCTAAGATATAAGACCTTTATCCTATCAAACATTAAGAGGGAATGGTTATAACCTGAGGCAGAGTAACTAAATAGGACAATTAGGGAAACTGGGGCAGAACATTAAGAGAATTGTGGCAGTGTAACTCATATTTGCCAAAACCTACCTTTGCTAAATTGCTTTGGAACTAACCCTCTGGGAAGTTGTTTCTCAGTGTAATAAACCCATTTTTTTCCCCAAAAAAACCTTACCTGCAGTTCAGGACTATGAATTCTTTCCCCAAAACCCCTAGGACACTGGCCTGGGTATCTCTCACCTCTCATTTCTCACACCTCAACATTTGTTGGTGTGCTACAGGGATCCCTGAAATTTTGACTGAGGTAAGTCTTCTTTTACTACTGTTGTCTATTCTACAGTGGGACACCCAAATACCAGGGGGAAGATTTGAGCTATTGGGAGCTCTACACTTGTAATGCCAAAGAAACTGAGCAAGGCGGAGGTTAGAGACCAATTCAATTGTTTATTAAATGGAGAGAGACACTGGGACCAGATGGATCTTGGTCCCAGTGCTGGACGAGACTATCATCTCAAAGAATCCAGCCCCAAGTACTGGAACAGCAAGCTTATTTATAGGATAACAAGAACAGTGACATAATGGGGGAGGTACCTAGGTGGGGATAACCTAACAGTGGGGGAGGCCCCTACACGATGGAGGGAGGTTACTGATATTCTAATGACATATAAAATGGATAAACCTTTATCCTGTCAAACATTAAGAAGGAATGTCTATAACCTAAAGATATAAAACCTTCATCTCATCAACCATTTAAGAGGGAATGATTATAGCCTGGAGTTTTGGGGCAGAGCAACTGAGGTAGACTTTTATCTCATCAAACATTAAAAGGGAAAGGTTATAACCTGAGGCAGAGTAACTAAATAGAACAATTAGAGAAACTGGGTCACAACATTAAACTTTGGTACAACACACTCAGCAGACTTCCTTGACTAGGGTCAAAAATGGGACAATCCACCTCTGTCTATATCCCTAAGAATTATCCCTTAGTCTGTCTCTTAAAGAGAGACAAGTTCATCTTAAAAGAGCTCAAAACTAAAAAACTTAAAACAGCACTGCAGGATGCTGTGAACATTTATTGGAAGGAAATCAAAATTAGATACAAACCTTTTAAATTACTCCCTCCTTTTTTCTCCTTTAGAGACACAAGAGCCCTTCCCTGTACCCCTATGCAGTCCTTATCAGGAAGCCTGTGAACCCCTTTCAGAACCACCTCCTTATCAAAGACAGGACCTTATGTCAGACAATATTTCTTTAACTCTGTCTGCCTTGCCTCTTGAAACAGGTTCTGAGACTTCCAGGCCTCATTCCTCAGTCCCTCTGATACAAGGAGTGGTATCCCTTTTTCTCCTCCTCAGGATCCTGATTCAGCCACCCCTTCTAACCTCTGCCCCCTGGGGACAAGCTGCCCCCTCCAAAACCCTGCCCTCTGGAAGGACCTGCCTTGTTCCACCACAGCAGCCAAACCCTGGGTACCTTTGTATCTGGCAGCTAAGACCATTGAATTTCTTTTTGATATGGGGACTTCCCTTTCCCTCTTACTCTGGCACACTGGTCTCACTTGCCCCTCCCCACATCGGATAATGGGGATTCAAGGGAAACTTAAGAATTGTTTTGAGATTTTCCCTCTGCTTTGCCAGTTTGGTGATCTGTTATTTAAAAATTCATTTCTTATTATTCCCTCCTATCCTTCTCCCTTATTGGGGCATGATTTCATGGTAAAATAGAGGGCCCAATTTTCTCTTCTCAGATCTCCAGGTGATCTTTTTGTGCTGCTTTCAAAACCCTCCATATTCCCTCTGAAATCTGGGACCAAAGAATTTCTGGGTGAGCTAAAGATTTAAGAGATTTGGAGCTGCTTAACAGCAGTCACATCTTGATTTGCAGCCCCACTCCAGAGGCTTCCTTAGATATAGCCATAAAATCTCTTAATTTTCTGGCCTCTAAGGGCTATGGGGTCTCCTTATCTAAAGCCCACATTGTCTGCCAGTCTGTCAAATATCTGGTCCACAAGGCCCCAATTAGGCCAAGGCTTTTAAGACCTTGAAAGTCAAACAGATCTTTTCCCCTGCTCTGGCTCTACCTAATTTAGAAAAGCCTTTCACTCTGTATGTAGATGAAAGGCATGGCCAGGCCCTGAGGATCTTAACTCAGGCCCCTGGACCTGATCCCAGATTGGTTGCCTACTTCTCAAAGAAACTGGACTTAGTTACCCTAGAATGGCCCTCATGCTTGTAGTAGCTGCTTGCTACAATCCTTATAATTGAAGAAACCTCAAAACTCACCTAGAGCACCAGAGCATTTTAGAAGTCAAAGGGTATCAGTGGTTTGCAAGTGGGAGGCTTGCTAGACACCAGGCTCTCCTATTAGATGATCCTGACCTGACTCTCTAGGTGTGTCCCACTCTTAATTCTGCCACCCTGTTTCCTGACAATCAGTTGGGAGGCATTATTCATAATTGTGAGAAAGCTTTAGATTCTGTCTACTCAGTGGACCTGACTTGAGGGACGTTCCTCTTGACAACCCAGATGGTGAATGGTTTACAGATGGGTTGAATTTTCTTGAAATTGGGGAAAGGCAGGTTATCTTATGATGACCCTAAATGGTACCCTAGAAACTAAGCCACTATCCCCCTGTGACTTCTGCCCAGAAATCTGAATTTTTTGACCAATTTTGGAATTGGGGAAGAGAATGAGAGTGAACATGCATACAGACTCCAAATATGCTTTTCATTTTTGCATGCTCATGGGGCTAGATGGGAAGAAAAGGGACTTTTGATAGCAAAGAATTCTTCTATTAAATATGGAGGAGAAATCATACAGCTGTTGCAAGCTGTTCACAAACCCAGAAAGGTTTCAGTCATATTTTGTAAAGGACACTAAAAGGGAGATTCACTTCAGGCCAAGGGGAATAGATTTGCAGATTTAGCTGCTTGAGCTACTGCCCATGGCACCTTTAATCCTCTAGTTCCCTGATTCTTATACCCTTTCATAGAACTCACAGGAATAAGCCCTTGCAGAAGAAAGGGCTTCACCTTATGGTTGGTTTCAAACACTCTCAAGCCAACTTTTAATTCCAAAGGCAAGTCAGTGGAAAGTTATTTTTGGTCTTCACCAAGCTAACCACTTGGGAAGAAAAGCTCTTCAATTCCTTGTGAAATGTATTTTTTACTGGTCACAAGCTGGGAGAAACAATCAAACAGGATTTCCAGGCCTGCCCAGTTTGTGCCCAAGTAAATCCTGAAGGAGCTGTTAAACCTTCCCCTCTCCTGAAGCTTGTTCAGGAAAGGGACACATACCCAGGGGAAGATTGGCAAATAGACTTTACACATATGCCTCTTGCAGAGGTTTCAAGTTGCTTTTGCTCTTTGTTGACACCTTTAAGCTTAGCCCCTTTGTACTTCTGTATGGGAGGCCCTTCTTAACCGCTGACATTCTAGTAGATCCAGCATAGCATCTGGTCCCTCAGTTTGCCACACAGCTCGATGCAGTCCAGAAGGCCTTTTCTGAATATGCAAATGAGCATTTCCCTAAACCTACAGATACTCATATAAAATGGAAAGGACCATATAAGGTCATTTTAATTACTCCAATGTCAGTCAAACTGGAAGGGTTCCCCAACTGGACTCATATTTCTAGTATTAAAAAATGCTGCTTCTGTTACCTCTCCCTCAGCTATTTCAGAATATTCCTGTGAACCAAGAGAGGACCTGAAGCATAGTCTCTTCCACAGGACCCCTAAAAACACTCTGGAGAAAGAAAGGTGAAATTGTGTCCTTCTTTCTCATTCTAGTCTTCTTCTTCTCTCTTCTTCTCTTCTTCTTTCTTCTTCTCTTCTTTCTTCTCTTCTTCTTTCTTCTTCTTTCTTCTTCTTTTCTTCTTCTTCTTTTCTTCTTCTTCTTCTTCTTCTTCTTCTTCTTCTTCTTCTTCTTCTTCTTCTTCTTCCTCTTCCTCTTTTTCCTCTTCTTCTTTTTCTTCCCATTTTTCACTTTAAGGATGAGAACTTTTGCTCCTAGCATTTTCAAAGCTAGCTTTTCTTGATGTCATTCTATGGCCCCTGCCAGTTAACTCCTTATTAGCCTTTCAGCTAAGGAGCTCTGTGGGCAGTAGGGCATTTAAGATTGTTTGATAGGCCATTAGAATCTTTAGTGCAGCCCAAGGATGAACCTGATATATTATTTACAAAGACCCCATTCCCAAATGTCTCCATTTCCACTCTGGATGCCACCTCATTTTTAACCTGCTTGTGAGATTTGTTTCCTCCAGGCTCCAAGCTACAAACTTTCAGCTATTCATTCAGTCTGAAGATCATGGGACATCATGGGACAACTGACTTGGACACTCAACATCACCTAGATGTTGGTGCTGCCACCTTCAGATCTCACACTTCCCCTCCTGGCCTGAACTCCACTGAGCATAGGGATAGCTTTATAGCCCTTGTCAACTTAAAGCAGCTCTAGAAGATGGGACCTCCGTCCTTTTGTCCCAAATGAATTGGGGTGATTGCTTGAGGGGTGAATGATGTAATAAGGACTCTGTGTCTCCCTGATCTTTGTGGCGGGTGGGCCACCTGGCCTGGAGAAATTCCTAAAAAATGATATACACCCACCTGAATCTCCCATGGGGAAGCTATTTGGTTCCCACAGGAATCTCCCACTCCCAATCATTTTGGTCTGGGAAATAATCACCACCCTTTATTGAATTAAAAAAATTAACTCCATAGCCCTGGGATGTAGAAACCTAATATAAAAACAAAAGCTGTACCCCGACCTTTGCTAGTTCCTTTCTGGTTTTGGCCCCCTGGAAGTTGTTTCTCAGTATAAACCCATCTTTGCCAAAATCTACCTTTGCTAAATTCCAAAGGAATTATCTTGTCATGCACATGCTAGCCCTCTGGGAAATTGTTTCCCAGTGTAATAAACCCATTTTTTTTTGGTGGGAGGGCAAAAACCTCACCTGCAGTTTGGGACTGCAAATTCTTTCGCAAAAACACTTTGACATCGGCTTGAGTGTCTCTCATTCCTCATTTCTCCACCTCAGCTTAATATTCTGGTTAGCTTTCTGGAGGTCTTGGGACCAGCCTTGTTTCAACAGAGTGATTACCAAGACAATAGCTAGGGATAAAGTCCAAATGTCTTTATTGTCTTCTTCAGATTCTGTCTCTTTGCCTGGAGCCTGGGTTAGCTTTCTGGAGGCCCTTCAGATGGGCCTTGGTCTGGGGGAAGCAGGAAGATAGATCAGCCACCATGAGGCTGGAATGTCTCTCTGAGTCTGAAAATTTGAGCTCCAGCCTCCAGTCCTATGTCTTCTCTGAATGTCTCTACTTTTGACTCTGACCTCTTAGATACTCTATTACAGTTAAATCCATTCATCATACTGAGCATAAGCCAATCATTATATCACTAGGGAACATTATTTGTTGTAAGATTAAATCAGTCATACTGAACTAGAGAACTATTAATCATCATGTTAAACTAGGTAACCATTGTCTTATCAGTTCCATTGAGTTAACACCTTGTTGTAAGAATCCTTGTTTCAAGTACACTTCTCCAGAATTCTGGCCCATTACACCTCAACATCTTGGTCTGTGTCATGGGTTTCAAGAAAGAATTCATCCAGTCTCCAAATTACAGTTAAGTGGGATGGATGTGAGTTTTCTCAGAAAACTGACTCTTGAAAGAGTGCCATAGTTTAGAGCTATAGTTCAGGAAAACCTCCCCTTGTATATACTCTTGTTTAATCTTGCACAAACCTCTTTGGTTTTGTAATCTATAGTTCCCTGTTGTGGTACCCTGAGGGTGAAGGGAGTTCCTGTGACAGATTGTGAACCCATATACTAAGTTAGGGATAGCTGGAGCCCAAGATGAGGTAAAGTTGTTTCAGGGTATGAAACCCCTGTTTTGTTTCCTGGGCTTTGCCTCCTTCCACTAGACTGTACTAGTGGAAGTGATGCCTTTTTCCTGCAGGAACTGAATAAACTGCTTTCTGCTCTGGTTCTGAGAAACATCTATTTGAATTATTTTGGGTTAATGGTTGCTGTTCCACACAATGGGCAAAAATTTTGCTGCTTGACAGCAGGCTAAAATTCCAAAGGAGTTTAGCAAAGGGGCAGAAGCAAGAACAAATTATTCTGCTGCTTGAGAGTGGGGCTAATTCCAGGAGAATATAGCAGAGTCAGAATCAAAAGAGTTAATTGTGACACCAATTGATGCTGGCTAAAAGAAGCAGAATAGATAAATTTATGAGAAAGAGTCACAAAGATTAAATGAATATGCTAATATTATATTTTAGAGGTACAATAGAGAAATGGTAGAGGAGGGGTAATTCCCCTCACTAAGTAAGGTCAGTTTGCAGACCAACAAAATCAGTATTGAATTACTGCTATTGCCCAGCATTGTTTGTGGTCTCAAAGCCAGGTAGCCTCAGGGCTTCTCAGTCAGTTAGCATTGTTTGTACTACTCCCAAGGCTGGCTAGCCTTAGGGTTTTCTCAGTCTTGCCACTTTCTCACCCCTCTTCAAGACGGAGAATTTGAATTAAGGTTCTCTTACTGCAGACTCAGTGCTTTTTCCACTAATTCCCCACTCTCTACCCTCAGAGGAGTCTTCTGGGGTCCCATCTCCCCAACATACCTTAAAAAGTTCCTTTAGGGCCATTTTGTGAAGGTTGCTCAAATTATCAAAGGTAAAGGTTACAGCTCTTATTATGATAATAAAAAATCAGATCATGGATATTATTGAGAATAAAAATAATTTTACAGTTGGTTTGGGACTTCTTCCCAATCAAATCCAACTCACAAGTCTTTAGTTTGGACTTGTTCTCTCTGAATCTTTCTGTTGCTAAGGTTATTTGAAACATATTTTGAATAGTTCCTTCTAATCCCACAATTTTACTTAACAATTGCTAGCATAGGCTCTAAAAATCTTTCATTTTACCTTATCAGACTGAATGGGAATGATTGGATGAAGTTTTCTCAGTTTATGAGACAAGTGCTAAGTTATATGATCCCTGTTCCCAGAGCCAGATCAGGTCTTGGACCCTGGGTCCAAGAAGAAGGACCCTGGGAAGTCACATGATCTCTAAAAGGTAAGATCCTCAATTACAGGAAGTTACAATTAGTGATGTGATCTACAGGAAGTAGACAATATTGGCACTGGTATTGTCACTATCCAGTGCAAAGGCTCATGAGTCTTTTGCTATTTAAATCTTGACAAGCTAGAAGCTTGTCAGGTTCCATGAATATATGGTGGGAGCCGGGATGTCTCTCAGGTGTGTCTGGGCCTCTCCTTGCAGGGACTAAATAAATACTTTCTCTTTATACCTGTAGATGTTTCTGAATAATTATTTTGGGAAAGGGGATCTTGCACCCATCCCACATGAGACATTTTCTTCGATTCTTCTTTCTTAATTTCTGAGGCCTGAAGACATCATCTATTTGAAGTAGCTAGATAAAACATAGAAGGCCTGAGTTCAAATTGGCCCTCAGATAATTGGATGTGTTATCCTTGGCAAATCACCGTTGTAATTTCTTCATCTGTAAAATAAGGAAAATATCTCTCAGGGTTGCCATGGTAAAATGAGATAATATTTGTAAAGTATGTTATGAGCCCTAGAGAGCTATATAAATATGAGCTATTATTTTAATTTCCTTTCCTAATGCCTGCACCCATTTTGCTATTTTTTTCATTATTATTCAGTCACTTTAACAATAAAAGAAATATAAATTATTTGTGGAAAATCAAAAATATAAGAATAGACTTAGACTTTGTCTAAGTCTCTACCAAATACAGTATATTCTAATATAAGGTTACCTGTAAATGCCATCTAAAATTTATCAAAAGTGAATTAAAGTGCTCTAATATTAAAGGTTTTATTTTGTTTTTGTTTATCCTTTTTATGTCAGGGATGATAGATTGCCATAGTCACTGTGACACAGAGGAATGGGGAGCTGATCAACAGGTCGTTAAGGATTAAGGCCCTTATCTAAAATTTCTTTCATGTGCATGTGCTAAACGATGCAGTGCCATATGTCAAGAGATAATAATACATATTTAGAGCAGTGGAGAAAAACAATTTAGTGAAGTCATCAAATTCATATTTTTTTAAAAGAAAAGAGGGGCCAGCTTCCACTAGCAAACTAGTTCATCATTTCATTGAAAATAATGTTTTTTTTTTTACTCTGCTCACATAAACTAATTTTATCATTCATAATAAAATATGCGGAAAATGTATGATGAGAACTGGCCATTTTGAAATGGCAATAAATAATATAACATTGTATAATAAAAAAATGAAGATGATTCATCAGGAACATATACTTTAAATGGCATTGCTCCCACACACACTTATACACATATCCTCATTTTCTAAAACTTCATCTACTGTTGAAGCCTAATTTATAACCATATCTACTTCTCTACATAAGTGTTATTGAGGAATTTATACTTATCATGAGATTTTAGCCCTTAATTTCTCAGAGCCCAACACATTCAATTGATAAGAGATTACTTATACTCTAATGTTATTTTTCCCTTCTTATTGAGAAGCTATTAGGTGGTGAAGTGCATAGGGTCAGGAAGATTAAGTTCAAAGCAAGCCTTAGATACTAACTAGCTATATGACCTTGGGCAAATTATTTAATATCCTTTGCCTCAGATTCTTTATCTGTAAAAGGAACTGGAGAAGGAATTGGTTGGTTGGTTGTTGTCCTTTGTTCTTTCAGAGGACCAAAATGTCATCACAATTTTAGAGTCATTATAGTGTGTCTGACTGTGGCTGATCAGATCAATAAGAGCTCAGAATACTTTGCCACAGGTTGACACAAATGGTCCATATGAACATTTGAGCTGACTTCTCTAACTTTGTGCACCTCACATTTCTTCTGAGCTAATTTCCTTCCGATTTGCTAATGGAGCATAGCACCTTCCTTGATGAGGGTACACGATGCTGGTGTACCAGAATCAATATAATTGATTATAAAGTTCTTAAGAGATACTTTGAGAGTGTTCTTATATCACTTTTTCTGACCACTTTGTAACTGCTTGCTCTATGTGAGTTTTCCATAAAATAATCTTTTTGGCAAGTATACATTTGTCATTCAAACAACGTGGCCAGCCCGACAGAACTGTGCTCCATGCAGTAGAGTTGGAATGCTTGGCAGTTTAGTTCAAGAAAGAACCTCAGTGTCTGAAATCTCATCCTGTCAGGTAATTTTCAGGATCTTTCTAAGACATTTCAAATGGAAGCAGTTTCCTGGCATGGCACTGGTATATTGTCTAGGTTTCATGGGGATACAATAATGAGGTCAGCACAGTGACTTTGTATACCTTCTGTTTGGTAGTCAGTCTAAGACCTTTACTCTTCCACACTTTCCTTTGAACCCTCCTAAACACTGAGCTAGCTCTGACAATGTATGTGTCACTTATCTTTTTTTTTTTATAACTTTTTATTGACAAGACATATACCTGGGTACTTTTTTACAATATTATCCCTTGTACTCACTTCTATTCCAACTTTTCCCTTCCCTGCCTCCACCCTCTCCCCTAGATGACAAGCAGTCTTATGCATGTTAAATATGTTATAGTATATGTGGATACAATATATATGTGCAGAATCGAACAGTTCTCTTGTTGCACAAGAAGAATTGGATTCAAAAAGTAAAAATAACTTGGGAAAAAAAACAAAAATGCAAACAGTTTACACTCATTTCCCAGCGTTTCTTCTCTGGGTGTAGCTGCTTCTGTCCATCATTGATCAATTGGAATTGAGTTAGATCTTCTCTTTGTCTAAGATATCCACTTCCATCAGAATACATCCTCATACAGTATCGTTGTTGACATATATAATGATCTCCTGGTTCTGGTCATTTCACTTAGCATCACTTCATGTAAGTCTCTCCAAGTTTCTCTGTATTCATCCTACTGGTCATTTCTTACAGAACAATAATAGTCCATAACATTCATATACAACAATTTACCCAACCATTCTCCAATTGATGGGCATCCATTCATTTTCCAGTTTCTAGACACTACAAAAAGGGCTGCCACAAACATTTTGGCACATGCAGGTCCCTTTCCCTTCTTTAGTATTTCTTTGGGATATAAGCCCAGTAGTAGCACTGCTGGATCAAAGGGTATGCACAGCTTGATAACTTTTTGGGCATAACTCTAGATTGCTCTGCAGAATGGTTGGATTCATTCACAACTCTACCAACAATGCATCAACGTCCCAGTTTTCCCGCATCCCCTCCAACATTCATCATTATTTTTTCCTGTCATCTTAGCCAATCTAACAAGAGTGTAGTGGTATTTCAGAGTTGTCTTAATTTGCATTTCTCTGATCAATAGTGATCTGGAACACTCTCTTATATGAGTGGAAATAGTTTCAATTTCATCATCTGAAAATTTTCTGTTCCTATCCTTTGTGTGTCACTTATCTTTGTCACAATGAGTTGGACATAACACAGAGAAGCTGCAGAAACAACAAAAAAAAGAATGCACATATTGAATGTATAAGGCAAACATGATGGTAATATGTGGCAGTGTGGTGGAAAGAACAGTGGCTATGGTGTCAGAAATTGGTTCTAAAACCATTTATGTCATTGGTGTGACTTTTGGCATCACTTAATCTTTCATTACCTTAGCTTCTCCATCTATAAATTGAAGAAAGAGTAAGCATCTCCAAAAAAAGAGTTCCAGTCTCAGATGGCCAAATTATGTAATCAATCAGTAGATATTTATGAAGCATCCTACTCTGTAGGCATTATACTCAATACTGGTATTATAAAGAAGTCAAAAACAGTAACAAAAAAAGCCTCTGCTTTAAGGGAGTGTTCAGTGAAATGGGGAAGACAATATGTAAACACCTATGTACTAATGTGATATAGACAGAATAAATTGGAAAGAATAAACAGAGGGAAAGTTTGAGAATTAAGAAGGATAAGAAAAGACTCCCTTAGTAATAGATTAAGTAACACGTAGATAGGAAGATGTGACATATCTCACCATCTCTGCAAAAGCCAATCACAGTCTCTCCCTTTTTCCCTCCCTCTATTGTAAAAACTTCAAATTTCCATCTTTCTGTATCAGATCCTTTAGTCATATTCTATCTGCAGCCGAGGCTTCCACAAGTGCCAATTGGAAAATATACTATCTCTAAGGGATTTCCACACCTGCCTTCCAGTTTACCTCTGCACTTTATTGGATATCCCCAGAGAGCAGATTTAAGCTTTTTTTTTTCTTTTTTAAAATTAATCTCTCTGGGAAACCTAAGGGGATTGAATTTGATGCTTTACAAGTTATTTTCTGGTTCTAAAGCTATAATCTTATGATCTTTCACAAAATCAACCCCAAGATTCCATTTTGGTCATTTCTGTGTTTGATAAAACATTGTGTTTATTTCAAAGCTAAGTTGTTTTATTTCCAAATGTAGTTGCTCTTTTCTTGATAATTCTGACATTATCCATCTATTGACATATTAAAATATTAATATTAGATTTATTAATTTGCTTTAAGTCTACTTTATTTATAACTTTTATCTTAACAGCACAATTTCTATGGGAAAAAACAATTGCTTCCCTCACCAAATAAAGAAAAAATATATTTAAGCATAAATATATGATACTCTATTTCTGTTAATATTTACATTTGCCCTCAAATGTTGTCCCATCATTGAGTCTTTGTTCAAATTGTCATCTACATCTAGGATATAATCCCTCTTCATCTCTGGCTTTTAAACTATCTAGTTTCTATATTTAAGCTCAAATACTTCCAACATAAGGCCTTTCCTGATGCCTTCATTTTCTGATGTTTCCCCACAAAAGAAATTACCTTTGTAAGTATTTTCTATCTACTTATATGTGTACGTGTTCTTTCCCCTAAGAAAAATTAAGATCTCTGAGCACAGGGATGATTTCTTTTGTGTCACTGTTTAATCATAGTCTACTATTGTTTCTGGCACATAAGTCCATAGTAAACCTTTGCTTTTTTGACCTTAGGAGAGAGGTGATGAATTAATTCTCTTTTCTCCAAGACCTCTGTTGGATTTTTACTGATTAAGAGTTCAACTTTCTGTTAATGATCTCTTCATTTAGATTATAATAATGTTGTAGATATTACTATTTTGTTTCTACTCATTTTACTTTGTATCAATTTGGGCAAACTTTCCCATATGTATCAAACTTTCTTAGATTCTCATCACTTAATTGTATAATAATCTTCAAATTTGTTGTTGTGATTTTTGAGTCATGCTCAATTCTTTGTGACCCCATTTTAGAACTTTCTTGGCAAAGATACTGGAGTTATGTACTATTTTCTTCTCCAGCTCATTTTGTATGAGAAAACTAAGGGAAACATGATTAAGAGACTTGGTCAATGGTCACATAGCTAATAAACCTATGAAATAATATATGAACTCAGGTAAATGTGTATTTCTTATTCCAGGGTTAGCATTTTATCCACTGCACTACCTAGCAGCCCAAATTTTACATTATATTTGTATAACATAATTTTTCAACTCTTCACTGATTAATGAACAGCAAGTTTATTTGCAGTTCTTTTCTACCAAAAACAATATGGACAATTTGGCATTTCTCTCTCTGATATTCTTGGAGGTATATAATAAATGATGTCATTATTGTAGCAAATGTGATAATTGATTAACTTTTAATTCACCACATTTTAATCAATGCATAATTCTGAATTGATATCTAGAATGGATGGATGGACCAATCCATAATTCCATCCACAAGGCATTACTATCTTCCAATAGGATCAGTTCCCACCTTTTTTAATCTTTGACAATCTGTTGTTCATTAGACCTAATGGTACCCCTTATGAAGGAGGCATATAATTTATCACTGTCCCATTTTACTAATGTAAAACTAGTGGCATAGAAAAAGAATAAGTTTTCTCTGAATCCTCAAAATTAGTGACCAAAGAATAAAATATAGTCCCTTAAGGATCTAAAAATATAAGAATGCAATACATACATACAAATATATATATATGTCACATTTATATATGAAATAATAGAGCAATAATGATAATTATCATAATATTAATAATAGCAGTCATTTATATAGTGCTTTAATATTTTTATATTTAATAATATCATTAATTAATTATTATATTATTAATTATATAATAATAAATATATTATTAATTAATAACAATATGATTAAATATATATTTAATAATTTAATATAGTCTAAAAGTTGTCTCATTTTATCTTTACAACAATTCTGTGGGGCAAGTGTCATTTTCATTCCTTTTCATGAATGAATTGAGTTTGAGAGCAGATGAGTGATTTGGTAAGGGTCACATAGCTCAGAAGTCTTTGACACAGAATTTGATGTTATATCTTCCTTACTTCAAGTTCAGCTCTCTCTATAAGATGCCACCTAGATTTTTCTGGAGGGAGAGGGATAGTCAAGGAATAGATGTGGATATTTATAGTTTTGAATACAATATTCTTATTTACTGATTTTCATTTATACATTTCTTTAGTTATTTTGCATTGCCTATATGTTGTGTATTTGGAAATTGTAGTAAATGGAGTAACAATAGTCAACAAGACATAGTCATACATAAGTTGATAAATTGAAAGACCATTATAAAACAAGATTATCTTACTTTTATATTTAGTTGGATCTATGATTGCAACAAAATATTTTCTTGATCCATTGATATTGAAATTGTTCGAGAATTTCTTGGGAGAATTGTCTTCCTAAGAACATTCATTCATAAGTAAGTCTGTGAAGCCAGAGGTTAAATATGGTGAATAGTCAAACAGAAAAGAAGACATTTATTATTACACTAAGAAAGTTTGTTTCCCAGTAGCAGTTTAAGTTTTTTAAAATCCAGATTTGGGATAATTTATCTTTTTCAGGCTTGCTTAGAATATATAACCAATAAGCAATACGATGCAGAATTTGAAAGGACCAAGTGGTTGCAGTCTGTAGATATTATAAAGTTGGTTTTGAAAAGTCTAGTTGGATGTTGGGTGCAGCATTTGTGGGGTCACATGCTGCTAAATATTGCCATGTGAAATAGGGCTTTATGTATTAGCCTAAACAGGATGGAGATAATCCAGTCAAGCTTTGTGCATTCAGTTTATAGCATAATGGGGGTGATTCAACCAGGCTTAGTATATTTAGTCTATAGGTGAAAAGGGAGTAAAGGAAGTGAGGACATAATTCAGTTAAACCTCACCTTCTAATACTGAGGTGTTTTTTTTTTTTTCCTCTCCACACATTACATTCATACATTTCTATCCTGAGTGTGGTCCTCTGTTGTGGTTGGGGGAACCACACTTGTAATTTCACAAAAATTCTTGCTACAATTTTAGAATGGCACCTGTTTTTACAACTTGTAGCCTATGGAACTGGCTACTCTTTAAGATAGGAGTTCTTAAACCTCCTGTGGACTTCTCTATGTTTTTAAATACATAAAGTAAAATAATTGATTTCAAAGGAAGCAGTTACATTGAAATAGCTGCTTATATCTATCTATATCTGTATCTATGTCTATAGTTCATAGACCCCAGGTTAGGAAACCCGGCTATGCATTGTTTTCGACATCTTCCACAAAAAATTTTTTTCCTTCATGTCTTAGAGCATTAAATCTTTTCAGAGTAAAAACACAGTTTTCATCTTTACTATATGACCAATCTACTTCCTTCTTGATAATATATTTTCCTTATAATGTCTTTTGTTAAAGTTATAATTTAGATTATGCAACAACTTGTTTACAGCCACAATACATGTTTCTATGAAAATCAGTTTCATTTAAAAAAATACACTTTTAACGCCTTCAGCTGCAACAAAATTTTTGTAATTTTATGTGTTTGTTTTGACTAAAAGCAAGAAATTCAACATACATTGCCTCCAAATTAGTTCCTGGTGATCTTTTGTAAGTATTTTGAATTTTTAAGCATCCTGCTGTTTCCCTATTATTATCCCTTATCTTTGGTCTTCACCCTGAAAACAAAAACTCAAAAATCTACTTGAAATTTGTGATTTAAGTGAATAAAATTCCTAGGAATAGCAAAGGAATTCAAAAGCAAACCAAAACTATTTTATGCATTTGTTGATGCCAAGATTTATTAATATGATTCCAGAAAAGTCAGATGTATTCAGATTTTGGTTTCTGGGCTGATGCTTCTTTAATTCTGGAAAATTTCACCATTGTTCTATGGATGAGAATATGTGTTAGGAGATCTTCCATTAATGAAGTGCCCCAGTTTCCTCTTTCTTTCCTAGATTCTAATTCTGTTAATGTGGACTTTCTGCTTGAAATATATGATTCAAGGCTTTGAAAAATCTACTAGTCATATTTAATCATATGGAGTAGGCCCTTGAATTTCATTTTTGTCTCTTGAGCCTAATAAGGATTACTACAGGAAAATCTCCAAATGGAACTTAAGTAATACCATAGATTTAAATTAAGTAATAACTTGATTTCCCCACAAGTGTATGGTAGGATTCCTCAGTTCCCATGAAAGTTCCATAACTAATCAATGCATATCATGCAGGATAATCAACAATTTAGGCTTACAAGCATTCATTATATGGGTACTTGAAATTAATGGAGAAAACAATATTTAAACAACTCTGTTCATGCAAGATATATGAGGTAATAGGGAAAATATCTCAGATGGAGGATACTAGCATTGAAGATGATGGGAAAATGAATTTTGAAAAAAGGAGAGATTTAGAGAAAATTAGGAGTTGGAGATGAGCAGGATTAGCAATACAGAGGAGACCTAAAAAGACATGGAGTTGAGAGATGAAGTATCTTTGTATGCAAAGTTCACTAGTGGATATTTTAATTACTCAGATGTTCTCAAAATCAATAGTCAGCGCATGTAGCCCCCAGGTGCTCCTATACTAAGGAAGTGTCATTAATCGTTCCTGTGGACTGTGATAGTATATGTACTTCCTCTCTTCTTCTGGCTTAATACAATTTGACTCTATTTTCTGGTGATCTGTCTCCTCAGTAGGAAAATAGTAAGAACTAACATTCATATGGTATTTTAAAGTCTGCAAAATACTTTATAAATTCTCTCATTTGAACCTTTTAACAACCCCAGTAGGTCAATAGTAATATCCCTATTTCAAATATGAGGAAAGTGAGGCAAAAAGTTTAAATGATTTGCCCTAGATCATACAAGTAGGTAAGTGTCCGAGGCAGGATTTAAAATCATGCCTTCTTGACCATAAGTCTAGCTCTTTAACCACAGTGCAACTTTGCACCTAAAACAGAAAGCAACAGCCCTGTTTCTAAGAATCAATCAGAAGTTGTCTCGGTCACCTAAAGAAAGGCATTATTTTTCAAGTCAATCATGTTCTACAGATGTGTTAATATGATTAATTTGATTAGAAGGACTAGAAAATGGATCTCTCTGACAGGCCCTTACATTTTATGTGGTGAGGTAAATGTATGAGCTTGCTATCTAGAAATGATTTCCGTTAAGTAATCACCATGTAGCAATCTTCCCCAAAAGTGAACTTCTCACAATAACCTAATCAGGTCATATACAAAAGACTAGAAATAAGGTAGCATGATGCCAGACTAAAAACTGAACTGCCTAGCTCTGGCTTCTTAAGATAAGATACCACTAAGATACCACATTCCTAGTTTAGGTCCTATGTTATATATGCTTGGCACATTAAGGGAACTACTTGGAGAAATGCAAATTTGTACAGCATTATTTATTAAAATGGGTAGAAATATATTTGCATACTTTGATCTATCAGCAAACAGTAATTATTAAGTACCCTAATCTACATGGTCCAATAGCAGTTGTCATATAAGTAATACTTAGCTCTTTGATCATTTTCTCTTGCTCCCAATCTTCTCAAATATTCAATTTCTCTCTCTCTCTACTGGTTCCTTCCCCCTCCCCCCACAATCAAGTCCATGTGTCCCTCATAATCAAGCAACACTTTATTTAGATCTGCCATGTTTTCACACTATATCTTGGACTCTTTTCCTTTCCAGTCAAACTCTAGCAAAAGTCATCCACATTCCTTACTTTCATTTCCTCATCCCCAATTCACTTTTCAAATCTTTACACAGTTTCTGAGATTCTTCTCTTCAGAGTCACCAATAATTTCAAAATTACTAAATCTGATGACATTTTCCCTTGTTCTTCATCTTTCTAGATTTTTCTGCAGTGTAAAATATGCTGTTCTATACTGGTTAAAATTCTAGACTTGGAAATAGAAAGACAGTAAGTCAAAATCTAGGTCAAATTATAAGCAATGTGGTCCTGAGCAAGTCACTGATCTTTTCATAAACTCCATTTTGTAATCTGTAAAATGGAGACAATAAGAACATCTACCTAACAGGATTGTTGTATAGATCAAATAAGGAAATGTCGCCATAATGTTTTTTAGATCTTAAAGTACATTATAAATGTTAGTTATAATTATTAGAATACTACTTCCTTGTGAATACTATATTTTCTCTCATTTTGTGACAGTGATCTCTCCTAGTTTCCTTTCTACAATCTGATCAATTCTACTTAACTTACTTTGCTGAGGCATCGTCCATCACTCATTCTTTAACTCTCGGTATGTTTTAAAACCCTTTTCTGAACTCTTTCCTCTCCTTCCTTCTCCTGTCCTGTCTTGTCCTGTCAAGTCCTGTTCTTTTCTTTACATTTGAATATATGATTTTCTTTCTTTTTTCCTCCTCTCTTTTTGATTCCCTTTCCGTAGATTGCTCTCCTTTTCCTTTCTTCCCTTTCCTCATTCCTCTAACAGTCTGACAAATCTCTTTAGATGGTTAGAGATAAAGAGATATAAACACTTTTGAGGCAAACAGAGATTAAATGATTTTCCCAGGATAATAAAGCTAATAATTTACCGAAACTAGATTTTAACCCAGGTATTCTTTTATTTTTTTCATAATTATAACTTTTTATGACAGAACCCATGCCTGGATAATTTTTTACATTATTATCCCTTGCACTCACTTCTGTTCTGACTTTTCCCCTCCCTCCCTCCATCCCCTCCCCCAGATGGCAAGCAGTCCTATATATGTTAAATATGACACAGTATATCCTAGATACAATATATATGTGCAGATTTGAACAGTTCTCTTGTTAATTAGGAAGAATCAGATTCAGAAGATAAAAATAACCCGGGAAGAAAAACAAAAATGCAAACAGTACATTCATTTCCCAGTGTTCTTTCTTTAACCCAGGTATTCTTGATTCTACTCTATCCACTGTTCTACCTAGCTGTGATATTATACACACAACATACACACACACAAACACGTATGTATGTACATGTACATAAATATATGCTACCCACCTGCCATATACATACACACACCTCTATGATCTATACATATTTATCTATCTATTCATCTTTTTATCTATCCAGCTATCTATCTATTTATCTATCTATCTATCTATAATCTGTCTATATATTGCTCAGGATCACTTAAACTGATATATGTCAGAAGTGGACTATGGCCTCAGATCTTCCTGACCATGGGATAAATGTTCTATTCAAGCTGTGCTTTATTACCTCCCTAGAGTACAGAGTAGACAATAAGTGCTTTTTGAACTTTTGAACTTTCAAACTTTTTGAATTATTGCTTGTCCCTAGGAGACTAAAGGTAGAGAATCTCTTGAGCTCAGGAATTCTGATCAACAGTGGGTTAATTCAATCAACCATTTATACTATATTGATTATTGATATAGTGATTTCATAGGAGATAATAAGAGTGGTGATGGAGTTAAGGTTATTTAAAGTGGGGCAAATGTATTCAGGTCAGGAAATAGAACAGGTAAAATTGCAAGTCTCACTTACTAATAGGATCAATCTCACGAATAGCTTCTGTATTTCCAGTCTAAGATATGGAAGTTCAGTCTAAAAAAATAAAATGCTTATCAAATATATTATTATTACCTCTCATATTGTTTTAGACTGTTTTGTTTTGTTTTCTTGAGCACGAAGATTTTCTGTTGGATCATTATCCAACATCTAAAGAAAAACATTAAAGAGGGGTAAAAACTTCTTTCTCCTTGTTCTGGTCAAAGTGATAGAAGTCTAAGTTTTCTTTCTTTTTTTTTTTTTATTTAATAGCCTTTTATTTACAGGATATATACATGGGTAACTTTACAGCATTAACAATTGCCAAACCTCTTGTTCCAATTTTTCACCTCTTACCCCCCACCCCCTCCCCTAGATGGCAGGATTACCAGTAGATGTTAAATATATTAAAATATAAATTAGATACACAATAAGTATACCTGACCAAAACGTTATTTTGCTGTAGAAAAAGAATCAGACTCTGAAATATTGTACAATTAGCTTGTGAAGGAAATCAAAAATGCAGGTGTGCATAAATATAGGGATTAGAATTCAATGTAATGGTTTTAGTCATCTCCCAGAGTTATTTTTCTGGGCATAGCTAGTTCAGTTCATTACTGCTCCATTAGAAATGATTTGGTTGATCTCATTGCTGAGGATGGCCTGATCCATCAGAACTGGTCATCATACTAGTATTGTTGTTGAGTATATAATGATCTCCTGGTCCTGCTCATTTCACTCAGCATCAGTTCATGTAAGTCTCTCAGGCCTTTCTGAAATTATCCTGTTGGTCATTTCTTACAGAACAGTAATATTCCATAATTTTCATATACCACAATTTATTCAACCATTCTCCAACTGATGGACGTCATTCAGTTTCCAGTTTTTAACCACTACAAAAGGGCTGCCACAAACATTCGTGCACATACAGGTCCCTTTCCTTCTTTATAATCTCTTTGGGATATAATCCAGTAGTAACACTGCTGGATCAAAGGTATGCACAGTTTGATAACTTTTTGAGCATAGTTCCAAACTACTCTCCAAAATGGTTGGATTCGTTCACAACTCCACCAACAATGCATCAATGTCCCAGTTTTCCCGCATCCCTCAAAAATCATCATTATTTTTTCCTGTCATCTTAGCCAATCTGACAGGTGTGTAGTGGTATCTTAGAGTTGTCTTAATTTGCATTTCTCTGATTAATAATGACTTGGAGCATCTTTTCATATGACTAGAAATAGTTTCAATTTCTTCATCTGAGAATTGTCTGTTCATATCCTTTGACCATTTTTCAATTGGAGAATGGCTTGATTTTTTATAAATTAGAGTTAATTCTCTATATATTTTGGAAATGAGGCCTTTATCAGGACCTTTGATTGTAAAAATATTTTCCCAGTTTATTGCTTCCCTTCTAATCTTGTCTGCATTAGTTTTGTTTGTACAAAACTTTTCAGTTTGAGTATAATCGAAAATTTTCTATTTTGTGATCAGTAATGATCTCTAGTTCTGCTTTGGTCATAAAGACCTTCCCCTTCCACAGGTCTGAGAGGTAAACTATCCTATGTTCCTCTAATTTATTAATAATTTCATTCTTTATGCCTAAGTCATGAATCCATTTTGACCTTATCTTGGTGTATGGCGTTAAGTATCGATCAATGCCTAGTTTCTGCCATATTAGTTTCCAATTTTCCCAGCAATTTTTGTCAAAATGTAAGTTCTTATCCCAAAAGCTGGGATCTTTGGGTTTGTCAAAGACTAGGTTGCTATATTTGTTGACTATTTTATCCCTTGAACCTAATCTATTCCACTGATCAACTAATCTATTCCTTAGCCAATACCAAATAGTTTTGGTAACAGCTGCTCTATAATATAATTTTAGATCTGGTACAGCTAAGCCACCATCATTTGATTTTTTTTTCATTAATTCCCTTGAAATTCTTGACCTTTTGTTTTTCATATGATCTTTGTTGTTATTTTTTCTAGGTCATTAAAATAGTTTTTTGGGAGTCTGATTGGTATAGCGCTAAATAAATAGATTAGTTTAGGTAATAGTGTCATCGTTATTATATTTGCTTGCCCTATCCAAGAGCATTTAATATTTTTCCAATTGGTTAGATCAGACTTAATTTGTGTGAAAAGTGTTCTGTAATTTTGCTCATAAAGTTTCTGATTTTCCCTTGGCAGATAGATTCCTAAATATTTTATATTATCAGTAGTTACTTTAAATGGAATTTCTCTTTGTAACTCTGACTGTTGGATTTTGTTAGTGATATATAAGAATGCTGATGACTTATGTGGGTTTATTTATAACCAGCAACTTTGCTAAAGTTGTGGATTATTTTAATAACTTTTAGCTAAGAATCTCTGGGGTTCTCTAAGTATACCATCATGTCATCGGCAAAGAGTGATAATTTGGCTTCCTCATTGCCTATTCTTATTCCTTTAATCTCTTTCTCAGCTCTTATTGCTATAGCTAGCGTTTCTAATACAATATTAAATAGTAACGGTGATAGTGGGCAACCTTGTTTCACTCAGATCTTATTGGAATGGTTGCAGTTTGTCTCCATTACATATAGATGCTTACTGATGGTTTTAAATAGATGCTGCTGATTATTTTAAGGAAAAGTCCATTTATTCCTATACTCTCAAGTGTTTTTAATAGGAATGGATGTTGGATTTTATCAAATGCTTTTTCAGCATCTATTGAGGATGATCATATGGTTTTGTTAATTTGGTTATTAACATGGCCAATTATATTGATAGTTTTCCTAATATTGAACCAGCCCTGCATTCCTGGTATAAATCCTACTTGATCATAGTGTATTATCTTGGAGATGATTTTCTGTAGTCTTTTGCTAATATCTTATTTAAGATTTTAGCATCAATATTCATTAGGGAGATTGGTCTATAATTTTCTTTCTCTGTTTTCAGCCTACCTGGTTTAGGTATCAGTACCATGTCTGTGTCATAGAAGGAATTTGGTAGGACTCCTTCATTCCCTATTTTATCAAATAATTTATATAGCATTGAGCCAATTGTTCTTTAAATGTTTTGTAGAATTCACATGTAAATCCATCTGGTCCTGGGGATTTTTTCTTAGGGAGTTGTTTAATTGCCTGTTCTATTTCTTTTTCTGAAATGGGACTATTCAAGCAATTTACTTCCTCCTCTGTTAGTCTGGGAAGTCTGTATTTTTGGAGGTAGCCATCCATTTCACTTAGGTTATCAAGTTTATTGGCATAAAGTTGAGCAAAATAACTCCTTATTATTTCTCTCATTTCCTCTTCATTGGTGGAAAGTTCTCCCTTTTCATTTTTAAGACTACTAATTTCATTTTCCTCCCTCCTTTTTCTAATCAGATTTACCAAAGGCTTATCTATTTTATTGGCTTTTTCATAGAACCAACTCTTAGTTTTATTAATTAGTTCAATAGTTTTTTTACTTTCAATATTTTAATTTCTCCTTTTAATTTTAGAATTTCCAGTTTAGTATTTGATTGGGGGTTTTTAATTTGGTCTTTTTTTAGTTTTTTTAGTTGCAAGCCCAATTCATTAATCTTTTCTTTCTCTGTTTTATTCAACTAAGCCTCTAAGGATATAAAATTCCCTCTTATTACCGCTTTGGCTGCATCCCACAAATTTTGGTATGATGTCTCATCATTGTCATTATCTTGAGTGAAATTTTTAATTATATCTATAATTTGCTGCTTCACCCAATCATTCTTTAAGATGAGATTGTTTAGTTTCCAATTACATTTTGGTCTATTTCCCCTAACTTTTTGTTGAATGTAGTTTTATTGCATCATGATCTGAAAGAAAGCATTTACTATTTCTGCTTTCTTGCATTTAATTTTGAGGTCTTTATGTCCTAATATTGGTCAATTTTTGAATAGGTTCCATGAACTGCTGAGAAGAAAGTATATTCCTTCTATCTCCATTCAATTTTCTCCAAAGATCCAACATACCTAATTTTCTAATATTCTATTTACTTCTTTAATTTCTTTCTTATTTGTTTTGTGGTTTGATTTGTCTAATTCTGAGAGTGCAAGGTTGAGATCTCCTACTATTACAGTTTTGTTGTCTATTTCTTCTTGCAACTCTCTTAACTTCTCCTTTAGGAAGTTGAGTGCCATACCACTTGGTGCATATATGTTTAATATTGATATTGCTTCGTTGTTTATGCTACCCTTTAGCAGGATGTAGTTACCTTCCTTATCTCTTTTAATTAGATCAATTTTACTTTTTGCTTGATCTGAGATAGGATGGCTACCCTCTGTTTGACTTCACCTGAAGCATAATAGATTTTGCTCCAGCCTTTTACCTTTACTCTATATGCATCCCCTGCTTTAAATGTGTTTCTTGTAAACAACATATTGTAGAGGTTCTGACTTTGATCCAGTCTGCTATCTGCCTCCTCTTTATGGGGGAGTTCATCCCATTTACATTTATGGTTAGAATTACTAAATCTGTATTTCCTGCCATCCTAATAACCCCAGATTGTGCTTTACTTATTCTTGCCTCCCCCAACCCTCTTTCCCCCTTTTAAACTTATGTACCCCTCTTGTATCACGATACTTATCCTCTTTATAATCCCTCCTCCCCCTTTGAATCTTTCCCCTTTCTTCCCTTATTACTCTTTTCTTTCCTTTTCCTCTCCCCGTTTTTAATGAGGCGAGAAGAATTTTCTCTAAAACAAATGTCAATTATTTTTTCTTTGAGCCAACTCTGATGAGAGTAAGATTCACACAATGTTCCTCCCCCTCTCTAAATTCCCTCAGATATGATAAGTTTCCTTAGCCTCTTTGTGGGATGTGGTTTCCCTCTTTTTATCCCTCCTTCCCACCTTATTCTGCCATCATCCCTTTTCCATATCTACTTCCCTTTTTTATGTTATATCAGTACAATCAAATTATACATGTATTCTTTTTGTATATCCACAACAGAAATACAATTCTCAAGAGTTATTTTTACCTTTTCTGCATCTCTTGAGTTCTATTCTTGGAGATCAAATTTTTTGTTTAGTTCTGGTTTTTTCTTCAGAAACAAATGGAATTCATTTGTTTCATTAAATGTCCATCTTCTTCCCTGGAAGAAAATGCTCAACTAGCTGGTAGTTTATTCTTGGCTGCATCTCAAGTTCTTGTGCCTTTCGGAATATCATAATCCAAGCCCTTCTTTCCTTTAATGTAGAGGCAGCCAGATCTTGGGTCATCCTTATTGTGGCACCTCGGTATTTAAATGGTTTTTTTTTTTGGCTGCTTGTAAAATTTTTTCCTTAATCTTATAGTTCTGAAATTTTGCCACAATATTCCTTGGGGTTTTTATTTTAGGGTTTCTTTCAGAAGGTGTTTGATGAATTCTTTCAATGCCTATTTTACCTTCTGATTCTATTACATCTGGACAGTTCTCTTTGATGATTTCTTGTAAAATAGTATCTAGGCTCTTTTTTTTTCATCATAGTTTTCAGAAAGTCCAATAATCCTCAGATTATCTCTCCTAGATCTATTTTCCAAGTCTGTCGTTTTGCAAGTAGATAATTCATGGTTTTTCAGTTTGTCATTTTTTGTTTTTGCTTGACTGATTCTTGCTGTCTCAATGAATCATTAGTTTCAATTGTTCAGTTCAATTTTTAAAGAATTATTTTCTTCAATAGCTTTTTACTTCTTTCTTTATATGTCCAATTGAGTTTTTGAATGTATTGTTTTGGTCTGTGGAATTTTTTCCATTTCACTAATTTTTTTTAGTGGATTATTTTCTTTTCAATTCACAGATCCTACTTTCTTGCGTGTTCTTTGTCTTTTCCAATTCACTGGATCCTACTTTCTTGCGAGTTCTTTGTCTTTTCAATTCACAAATCCTACTTTGTAGTGAATTCTTTATTTTTTCAATTCGTATTTCAGGAAGTTGTTGCTCTCTTGTAAGGCTTCTCTTTCCTTTCCCATTTATCTTCTAACTCTCTTTTGAGACTTTTAATGGTCTCTTCTATGAGAGCATTATGTAAAGGAGGACAGTCTGATGCATTTTTGCTTTTTGAGGTCTCTTCAGGTTTGCTGACCTGCTCTTTTTCTGCATAGAAGCTGTCGATCATTCTTTTCATCTTTTTATTCATGTTTCAAAGCCTTTAGGGTAGGTCTCCTAGGAAAGGGGGTTACCATCTTCCTCTGCAGAGCAGGGAAAGATGTAAACCGATTTCCAGCTCCAGATATGGGAGTGCTCTGGGTGAGAGTTTTCCCTTCCCCCAACAGGAAGTGGATTCAGCACTGGCCAAGCTATCAAACTGCTTAGTAGGGCTGAGTGGATTATCGATTGCCCTTGGCTAGAGACTAAGTGGTGAAAGTGTCACTGCCCCAGGCCTGAGCCTCTTGTGGGACTGTGAGTATTAGCAGCTGACTGCAGACTGCAGACCACCACAAACTCTGCCCAGCGTCTCTGCCTGATGCAAATCGGCCCTGGAAAAGCTCTCTGACCCCAAGCCGAGCTCCCCACGGCGCAGATTGGAGGCTAACCCGGGCTGCGTCCTCCTGCTGTGCAGGATCACAACTGCCCCAAGGAAAAGCCCTTACTGCGGGTTGGGGCTGCGCGCTTGTGCTGAGATTTGTGCCTTCACCCTGGGTTTGAGACTCTCCTCGGAACCTAATTTCTCTCCCAGTCTGGCGATCTCCCCTGGCCCGGAACCAACCTTTTTGGCGAGGACTGCAGATTTTCTTCGGCTGGTGAGTTGTTCTATTTCTTATCTTTACGAATTGTAGCAGTCAAGACTATTTTTGAGGCTCGATATAATATTGATAAAGAGGGTAAGAGAAGAGCTTAGAAAGTCGCGTGTGTCTTCTCCGCCATCTTGGCTCCACCCCCATTTAATTTTTTAAAGCTCTTTTTAATTTGTCCAATTGAATTTTTAAATGAATTGATTTTTCCTATGGATTTTTCCATTTCACAATTTCTGTTTTTTAAGGAATTATTTTCTTTTTCCATATCACAAATTCTGTTTTTTAGAAAGTTGTTTCTTTTCCCATTTTTGTCAAATCTATTTTTAAGGAGTTATATGCTTTTTCCATTTCACTATTTTGTAACAAATTTTCTTCAGATAATTTCTGTTTTCTTCCCCAAACTCTCTAGCAAAGTTCTCATTTCCTTTCCCCATTTTTCTCCCAGCTCTCTTTTAAGATTTATTATGATTTCTTCTAGGAGAGCTGGGTGTGATGAGGACTAGTTTATATTACTCTTTGGAGCTTTATCTGGAGATGATCTGATTTTAGTCTCCTTCAGTTTTGAAACCTGTTCTTCTCTTTCACCATAAAAACCATCTGTGGTCAGAGTTCTTTTTGATTTTTTACTCATTTTCTTCAAAAGAAGTTGAGATCTGCTTTTAGGGCAAGGGGGATTGTCCAGTCTTCCTCTGTATACAAGTGCCTGCGGAGGTACTGAGTCCATGCTGACTGACTACAGGTGCTGGATGGATGTGGTGAGATCTCATGGAATTCTTGCATTTTGGGGTTCACTATTTACCTTTTGTGTTTGTGTTGGATGTTTTATAACTTGTCTGCTGATCTACTGGCTTGCAGGCAAGATAGAATAGCCAACACTGCTGTAGATTACTCCCCACAGATTCTCCAGCAAAGAGCCTTCACTGCCCTGGGTCTGTGGTGCCTGCACTTGGGTCTGTGATCAGCCTGCTTGTGCTTGGTCCACTTCCCTCCATGCCCAATTGAAAGACACTTTTTTTTTGGAGAGCTCCAAAATTATCTTCTGCTGGTAATTTATTGCACTCCCAATATTTATGTATTTGCCAGCCCAGAATTAATTCAGAGGCTCGGTTTGCTAATAGTTTGCTAATAGTCATGGGAGAAGATCAGAAAGAAACATGTGTCTTCTCCACCATCTTGGCTCCCCCCTCCTATTTACTCAACAGAAATCTAATAGAGATAGAAACTAGGGCAGATAAATGAAGAAATTCAAAAGATTGGTGAAGCCCTATAGCAATACTGTCAGGTAGACTAAACCTGAATAGGTTTTGATATTTTGAATATTTTGATAGACATTAAAGACAACAACAACAAAAACAGCTTTAAAAATGTGTTGGAGCAAGAAAAGATCAAAGTAGAATAGAACATTTCCTTGAAATGGCAAAAAAAAATTTAACTATGCAAATAACATTGAACCAATGAATTCCTATTTTTCTCTTTTTTCCTCCTATTAAAGAGAAAAATCTTTCAGGATAGAAAGGTTTTTATAAGAAAATTTTTATTATCCTTTCATTTTCAAATACCCTACGTTCCACGCAGTCTTATATTTAACTACTTTGTATTTATTATCTTTATATTTATTTTTGCATAAAAAGGATAAAAAAATTGGGGAACAAGAAATTGAAACTCAAAGTAAAGGAAGGAATAGTTTAATAAGTTTCTATCAACTGGACTAGCCAAATGCATTCAAGCTTACTGAAAGAACTTACAGAAGTGATGACTGACTTGCTCTTAGGAATATTTGAAAAATTCTAGACAATAGAAGAAGTTACTGTATTGATCAACAGAAATGTATTAAAGGACCTATCATGTCTTAACACAATAGACAGGCATTGTGTAGTAACATATTTCCTGGAGAAATATAAACAAAAAATGAAGTAATAGGTTTTCCATAGGCTCTTTTATCTTATTGGACAATATGTAAATATGTGCAAAATAAGTCAAAAATAGAGGGGGTGGAGCCAAGATGTCAGAGAAGGCACACAAGACTTTCTAAGTTCCTCTCATACCCTTACAATCAATTATTAAATTCAGCCTCAAAAATAGTGCTTGACTGGTAAAACTCATGAAGATTAGAAGTACAACTTACCAGCCAAAGATAACCTGGAAATTCATCAGAAAAGGTTTGTCCTGAGGGACTGGAGCAGATCAGCGCAAACAGGAAAATAGGAGAGGCTAGCAAAATGGAGCATGGGGTGGCCTCTGTGGTTTGAAAAATTACAGAGACAATTCTGGCATAGGCAGATTGCTCTGTTGTGCTTACAAAACAGTAGACCAGCAGAGAAATTAAAGCCAAAGGCAGAGGGTACTCTAAAAAAACATCAGAACCTAACAGGATCTGGCTATACTTACCCCAAACCAAAGTGACTCAGCTCAGATCACAGCACAGCTGCACAGCCCCATTTGGCAATACAGGGCTTTTTCCCCGGGTAGTTACAAATCTGCATGGCAGGGGGCACAGCCTAGGGCAGCTTCTAATTTGCACAGTGGGTGGCTTGTCCTGGGGCAATAGAACTTCCACAGCTCCACTGTGCTTCCCTGGGGATAGATCCTTCTATTCATGCGGAGCTATTCACTGGTCAGCTGCTAATATCCACAGCTCCATGGTGGGCTTTGGCCTGGGGTAATGAAACTTCCACTGCTCAGCCTCTAGCCTCAGGGCAATCACTAATCCACACAGCAGGGTTCTTCACTGGGCATTTCCAAAGCTTGGCCCTGTGCTATCTAGGTCTGAATCACTTCCAGTAGGGAATTTTTTCCCAGAGCACTCCCATACCTCACCGCTCTTTACAGCCCATTTATAAGACAACTACCATCCATATACCTATCCTGGCTTTGCAGAGAAAGCTGGTAACCTCCTTGCCCTGAAGGTAGACTCTAGATGCTTTAAAAAATGAGTAAAAAAAAATCAAAAGAATGACCCATAGCTTCTATACAGAAAGAGAGCAGGTTTGCAACCCCAAGGAGACTAATAGCAGAGTCTCCAGACAATACCACAAAGGGGAATGTTATTTGGCCCCATCACATAAACGCTCTCCAAGAAGAGACTATTAAAAATCTTAAAAGAGAGTTAGAAGAAAAATGGGGAAAGGAAAGAGAAGCTATGTAAGAGAGTAACAACTTCCTGAAATGTGAATTGGAAAAGGTAAAAAATTCCCAGGAAACACAGGGGAACAGAATTTTTGAATTGGAAAAAGAAAATAACTCACTAAAAAAAATAGTGAAATAGAAAAAAAAATTCCATAGAGCAAAACAAATCATTTAAAAACTCAATTGGACATATGCAAAAAGAAGTAAAAAAAAAAGCTAATAAAGAAAATAACATTAAAAATCAGAACTGAACAAATAGAAATGAATGATTCATGGAGACATAAAGAATCAATCAATCAGGCAAAACAACAAAAAAAATTAAAAATTAAAAAAAATGCTAAATATCTACCTGGAAAAAATGATAGATCTGGAAAATAGATTTAGGAGAGATAATCTGAGGATTATTGGACTTCCCAAAAATTATGATGAAAAAAAGAGCCTAGATGCTATTTTACAGGAAATCATCAAAGAGAACTGCCCAGATATAATAGAATCAGAAGGTAAAATAGGCATTGAAAGAATTCATTGAACACCTGAAAAAGACCCTAAAAGAAAAACTCCAAGGAATATTGTGGTCAAATTTCAAAACTATCAGATTAAGGAAAAAATATTATAAGCAGCCAGAAAAAAATAATTCAAATACTGAGGTGCCATAATAAGGATCACACAAGATCTGGCTGCCTCCACATTAAAGGATCAAAGAGCCTAGAATCTGATATTCTGAAAGGCAAAAGAACTTGGAATGCAGCCAAGAATAAACTACCCAGCTAAGCTGAGCATTTTCTTCCAGGGAAGAATATGGACATTTAATGAAACAAATGAATTCCAATTGTTTCTAAGGAAAAAAAAAATCTAAAGAAAAAAATTTGATCTCCAACCATATAACTGAAGAGAAGCAAAAAAGGTAACTGTAGTTCTTTTGTGGATATACCTAAAGACCACATGTATAATTTGATTTACTGATATGACATAAAAAAGGGAAAGAGAAATGGAAAGGGAATAGTGTCAGAAAAAGGGGAAAGGAGAGATAAAAAGAGGGAAACTACATCCTATGAAGAGGCAAAGGAAACCTATTATATCTGAGTGAATTTAGAGAGGAGGAGGAACATTGTGTGAATCTTACTCTCATCAGAGTTAGCTCAAAGAGAAAATAATTGACATATTTGTTTTACAGAGAATTTTCTCTCACCTCATTAAAAAAGGGGGAGAGGAAAAGGGAAAAGGAAGAGTAATAAGGGAAGGGTACAAGAAAGGGGAAGAGATTCAAAGTGGGGAGAGAGGAAACCTAAAAAGGTGAGAGGTGTGATACAATTGGGGCCCATAAGTTTAATACAGAAAATGAGGGTTGGGGGGCCAATAAAAAGAAAAGCCCAATCTGGGGATAATAAGATGGCAGGAAATACAGAATTAGTAATTTTAACTGTAAATGTGAATGGGATTAACTCTCCCATTAAGTGGAGATGGATAGCAGACTGGATCAAAAGCCAGAACCCTACAATATGTTGTTTACAGGAAATACATTTAAAGCAGGGAGATACAGAGTAAAGGTTTTTTACTGGAACAGAATGTATTATGCTTCAGGTGAAGTCAAAAAAGCAGGGGTAACCATCCTTATCTCAGATCAAGCAAAAGCAAAAATTTATCTAATGAAAAGAGATAAGGAAGGAAAATATATTTTACTAAAGGGTAGCACTGACAATAAAGTAATATCAATATTAAACATATATGTACCAAGTAATATAGCATCTAACTTCCTAAAGGAGAAGTTAAGAGAGGTGCAAGAAGAAATAGACAACAAAACTATAATAGTGGGAGATCTCAACCTTGTACTCTCAGAATTAGATAAATCAAACCATAAAACAAATAAGAAAGAAATTAAAGAGGTAAATAGGATATTAGAAAAATTAGGTATGATAGATCTTTGGAGAAACCTGAATGGTGACAGAAAGGAGTATACTTTCTTCTCAGCAGTTCATTGAACCTATATAAAAATTGACCATATATTAGGACATAAAGACCTCAAAATTGAATGCAGGAAGGCAGAAGTAGTAAATGTTTTCTTTTCAGATCACGATGGAATAAAAACTACATTCAACAAAAAGTTAGGGGGTAAATAGGCCAAAAAGTAATTGGAAATAAATAATCTCATCTTAAAGAATGATTGGGTGAAACAGCAAATTATAGACACAATCAATAATTTCATTCAAAATAATGACAATGATGAGACATCATCTCAAAATTTGTGGGATTCAGCCAAAATGGCAGTAAGGAGAAATTTTAAATCCTTAGAGGCTTACTTGAATAAAATAGAGAAAGAGAAGATCAATGAATTGGGTTTGCAACTTAAAAAGATAGAAAAATACCAAATTAAACCCCCTATCAAATACTAAACTTGAACTTGTAAAATTAAAAGGAAAAATTAATAATATTGAAAGTAAAAAAAAACTATTGAACTAATAAATAAAAATAAGAGTTAGTTTTATGAAAAAAAAACAATAAAATAGATAAACCTTAGTTAAATCTGATTAGAAAAAGGAGAGAGGAAAATGAAATTATTAGTCTTAAAAATGAAAAGGGAGAACGTTCCACTAATGAAGAGGAAATTAGAGAAATAATAATGAGTTACTTTGCCCAACTTTATGCTAATAAATTTGATAACCTAAGTGAAATGGATGACTACCTACAAAAATATAGACGTCTCAGATTAACAGAGGGGAAGTAAATTGCTTAAATAGTCCCATTTCAGAAAAAGAAATAGAACAAGCTATTAATCAGTAGCCTAAGAAAATATCCCCAGGACCAGATGGATTTACATGTGAATTCTACCAAACATTTAAAGAACAATTAGCCCCCATGCTATATAAACTAATTGAAAAATAGGGAATGAAGGAGTCCTACTAAATTCTGTAAATTAGGTACTGATACCTAAACTAGGTAGGCTGAAAACAGAGAAAGAAAATTATAGACCAATCTCCCTAATGAATATTGATGCTAAAATATTAAATAAGATATTAGCAAAAAGACTACAGAAAATCATCCCCAGGATAATACATCATGATCAAGTAGGATTTAGACCAGGAATTCAGGGTTGGTTCAATATTAGGAAAACTATTAGTATAATTGGCCATATTAATAACCAAATTAACAAAAACCATATGATCATTTCAGTAAATGCAGAAAAAGCATTTGATAAATTTCCACATCCATTTCTATTAAAAGACACTGGAGAATATAGTAATAAATGGCCTTTTCCTTAAAATAATCAGTAGCATCTATCTAAAACCATCAGTAAGCATCATATGTAATGAGGATGATGGTAACCATTACCAATAAGATCAGGAGTAAAACAAGTTTGCACTATCACCAATATTATATCAGAAATGCTAGCTTTGGCAATAAGAATTGAGAAAGAGATTAAAGGCATTAGAGTAGGTAATGAGGAAACCAAATTATTACTCTCTGCAGATGATATGATGGTATACTTAGAGAACCCCAGAGATTCTACTAAAAAGTTATTGGAAATAATCCACATCTTTAACAAAGTTGCAGGATACAAAACAAACCCACATAAGTCATCAGCATTCTTATATATCACTAACAAAATCTAACAGTGAGAGTTACAAAGAGAAATTCCATTTAATCTAACTACTGATAGTATAAAATGTTTAGGAATCTATCTGCCAAGGGAAAGTCAGAAACTATATGAGCAAAACTACAAAACACTTTCCACACAAATTAAGTCTGATCTAACCAGTTGGACAAATATTAAATGCTCTTGGATAGGGTGAGCAAATATAATAAAGATGACAATACTATCTAAACTAATCTATTTATTTAGAGCTATACCAATCAGACTCCCTAAGAACTATTTTAATGACCTAGAAAAATAACAAAATTCATATGGAAAAACAAAAGGTCAAGAATTTCAAGGGAATTAATGAAAAAAAAAAATCAAATGAAGGTGGCCTAACTGTACCCGATCTAAAATTATATTATAAAGCAGTGGTTACCAAAACCATTTGGTATTGGCCAAGGAAAAGATTAGTTGATCAGTGGAATAGGTTAGGTTGAAGGGACAAAACAGTCACCAATTATAGCAACCTAGTGTTTGACAAACCCAAAGACCCCAGCTTTTGGGATAAGAACTTACTTTGACAAAAATTGTTGGGAAAATTGGAAACTAATATGGCAGAAACTAGGCATCGATCCACACTTAACACCGTACACCAAGATAAGGTCAAAATGGGTTCACGACCTAGGCATAAAGAATGAGATTATAAATAAATTAGAGGAACACAGGATAGTTTACCTCTCAGACCTGTGGAAGAGGAAGGAATTTATGCCCAAAGAAGAACTAGAGATCATTACTAATCACAAAATAGAAAATTTCGACTATACTAAACTGAAATGTTTTTGTACAAACAAAACTAATGCAGACAAGTTTAGAAGGGAAACAATAAACTAGTAAAACATTTTTACAGCCAAATATTCTGATAAAGACCTCATTTCCAAAATATATATAGAATTGACTTTAATTTATAAGAAATCAAGTCATTCTCCAGTGGATAAATGGTCAAAGGATATGAGGACAATTCTCAGATGAAGTAATTGAAACCATTTCTAGCCATATGAAAAGATTCTCCAAGTCATTATTAATCAGAGAAATGCAAATTAAGACAAGTCTGAGATACCACTGCATACCTGTCAGATTGGCTAGAATGACGGGGAAAGATAATGAGGAATGTTGGAGGGGATGTGGGAAAACCGGGACACTGATACATTGTTGATGGAATTGTGACTACATCCAGCTCTTCTGGACAACAATTTAGAACTATTCTGAAAAAGTTATCAAACTGTGCATATCCTTTGATTCAGCAGTGTTACTAGTGGGCTTATGTTCCAAAGAGATTTTAAATAACCGAAAGAGATCTGTATGTGCAAGAATGTTTGTGGCAGACCTCTTTGTAGTAGCCAGAAACTGGAAATTGAGTGGATGCCCATCAATTGGAGAATGACTGAATATATTGTGGCATATGAATATTATAGAATATTATTGTTCTGTAACAAATGACCATCAGGATGATTTCAGAAAGGCCTGGAGAGTCTTACATGAACTGATGCTGAGTGAAATGAGCAGGACCAGCAGATCATTGTATACTTCAACAACAATACTATATAGTGATGAATTCTCATTGACGTGGATGAACCAAATCAGTTCCAAAAGAGTAGTAATGAACTGAACCAGCTACACTCAGCAAAAGTACTCTGTTAGATGACTATGAACCATTACATGGAATTCCCAGTCCCTCTATTTTTGTCTGCCTGCATTTTTGATTTCCTTCACAGGCTAATTGTACACTATTTCAAAGTGCAATTCTTTTTGTACAGCAAAATAATTGTTTGGACATATATGCTATTATTGTATTTAATTTATACTTTAACTTTTTTAACATGTTTTAGTCAACCTGCCATCTGGGGGAGAGGTTGGGGATAGAAGGGGACAAATTGGAACAAAAGGTTTGGCAATTGTCAATGCTGTAAAATTACCCATGCATATATCTTGTAAATAAAATGATATAATAAAAAAAAAAAGAAAAATGAAAAAAATAAATCAAAAAAAAATTTCGTAGAAGACTGGAAAAAGATAGACAAGCTATTCTGGTTTTCAAAAGGAAATGTAAGTACTTTAAGCTATTGTGTTTTTCTTCTTGTTTGTTTTTGCATACTTACACACAGTAATACAAAGGTTTCTCCCAAAAGCCAATATCAAATATGTTCATAACAATATATTATCATCATTTTCTAAATAAAAGATAGGCTTACTGTAATTCTGTCAGGTATATTTGTAACTGAATATCAAATTCAGAACTTTTACCAAATGTAATGCCTCTTTGACTATAGCTTTGACAACTATAGTGAAGCAGACAATCACTTTAAGCAAATGTGGATTCAAAAGGAAAAAAAAAAGTTATTCCACACTATTATTACTTTTTCTTTTTTTTTTAACTAATTTAATAGACTAACACATCATAGCAGTGCTCTAAACTATATCATTTCTTTAAAGAATTCAGTAAAATTCTTTATAAAAAAGTATTTGTTAAAAACTTTTGGATAATAAATTATGTGTACTTGATCATAATATAATTGTCTCTAAATCTGGGTGACTATATTGAATCCATAAATATTTATTAATGGTTGGGATCATTCTAAAGGTTATTTTCTCAGGGAATATTGTAGGAATTTGGCTTTAGCTTAGTTCCTAGAATTATGACTTTAACCTGTTTTTTCCCCAAGATTATTACTGAGTGGAATAAAGATCTGATGGGATGATTACCGATTTTATTTTGATGACATGAAGCTGGAAGGAATAACTACTTTATGGGATAACAAAATTGGATTCCAAGAGATCTTGACAGGTTGGAAGAATGGAACTGAAGCTAATAAAAATTTAGTGAAAATAAATGCAAAATTGTGTAACTAGATTCTAAAATTTAACTTTACTAGTATTGAATATGAGAAAAATTGATGTGAATAACTATCACTTTCCAAAAGGTCCTTATTGCCTCTTGGAAAAAAAAAATCTTTATTTTGTTTTTTAAACTTTTCAAAATCTAATGCTTATATCTTTTTATATTATTGAATATTATTCTACCTTCTGCATCCAGATTAGATTGGTCTTCTCTCTGTTACTCACACATGATACTCAATTTCTCATACTACATGTTTACACTGACCATTGCATTCCTAGAATATACTCCATCTTCACATCTACCTTGCAGAATTTCTCTCTTCCTTCAAATGTAGCTCAAGTAGCACCTTTGACATGTAACTTTTCCTTATTTCTTTGCCAGGTACTGCCTTCCTTTCTAAACTATGTTATGCTTAACTACTTTGTATTTATTTACATATATTCTCTCTTCCTCTTTCCTTCTTTTTCCTTTTTCCCCCCTCCCGCTTTTCTTCACTTCCATTTCTGTCTCTGTCTTGTAAACAATTTCCTTTATTCTAATTTGTTCAATTTGCAAAAGCCAGTAATGGTCTGATAGGATCTTTACACATCCTTATATTTATTATTTTTTAACTTTTTAAATTATTTACTCCCTGTGAGTAGTTCAGTAATTTGACCAGGAGCATACAAGTTGGTATTTTTCATTTATTTTTCTATGCTTTGGGCTTAGCACAATGTCTGGGACATAGTAGGCACTTAACAATTGTCTGCTGTTTGGCTTACAAAACACCATTCTCACTATACTATCAGAGAATTCTTATTAGTATTATACCTACTTTATGAGTGAGGAAGTGAAGGCTTTGGATTTATTTACTACTTGTCCAGGATAACACAACTAGTATTAGAGTATAAATGCATACCTCTCTACTCCAGAACTAACACTCTTTTTCTTATACTAAACTGCCTATCATTAAGTATAATGTCAAGAGCAGGGGAAGTTATAGTCTCATTATACCATGATCTGGTCAGATCATATTAGAGTACTATTTCGAGTACTGAATAGAACATTTTAAGAAGACTATTGACATACTGAAACTTCCAGAAGAAGTTAAAGAGGATAAGCTTCAGCTAAAAATATGAAAGTCACTTACAGGAATTGGGGATGCTTAAGTTTAAAAAATGCATGCTGTCTGGAGCATGAGTATGAAAGTTAGAAGTGATATGTTTCTCCATATATCAAAAAGTATCCACATGAAGAAGGAATTTAGAAATTTTCTGATTGCTCCTAAAAGCCAGAGTTAAGAACACTGAATAAAAGTTAAAAAGGCAAGTTTCAGTTCCGTCTGATAACACTGTCCAGAAGTTAGGAAGAATTTTCATGCAATTAGAGCATTCCAAAAATTGAATTAGATGTTAGAAAACATAGTGAGTTCTTGGTCATTGAATATTATCAAACAGGGGCTTAGTAATCACTTGATGAGTAAGACTGGAGAAAAGATTTATGTTTTAGATGGAAATTGGACTCCATGAATTCTGATATCCTGCCCAGATCTGGAATTTTATAATTTTTAGATTCATCATGATTCAAGATTGGTGTGGAACCTAAGAATGTAACCCATATCTCTTCTCTACAATTTATTCAAATAATCCCTAAAAAGATTCAGATTTAGAATTTCAAGAAATAGAAAAAACCTTTATAGTAAATTTGTCTAACTACAGGATACTGAATAATACATAAACTACATGAGGATACTCCAGTCTTCTGAAGGATGGTCCCAATCTAACATCATCTCAAATGCCTTTCCTTCTCAGAATATCTTGACCCATTCTGTGTATATTTAGTTATTTACATATGGTTCATTAATTAGACTATGAATTCTTTGAGAGCAAGGAACTTTATTTAATTTCACTTTTCATTTGTATTTCTTTGATTTAGAAATTTTTTTTCTCTTTATATTCTTATCACAATTCCTGGAACATACTATGCATTTGATTAACAGTTGGTAATTGCCTATATATTACCTCATGAAAGATACAAGAATATGTGCATTTATTTTACTGCCATAATTGTAAATTCCTGGCTCATAATAGGACCTAATAAATACCTATTACCCTCTTTCTTCTTTTCCTCCCTTCCTCCCTCCTCCTTCTGTCCTTCCCTTCCTTCCTTTCTTTCTTCCTTTCTTCATTCCAATAGTTCACTGGTTCAGAAATTTTCACTGTGGAGTTAGAAAATGAGAAATGGCAATTATTAAAAGAGACAAAGTCTTGAGTAGATCAAATAAAGCTTACCATAGAATAGTTGGTAAAAAAAAAAAAAATCCTTTGGAATGTCGAGTAAGCACTTAATATCTAAACTAATTAATCTAACCTAACAAATACTAAAATGATTACATATTCATTGGTCACTTCATTGCTTCTACATGTCTGGTAATTTCATCTTTTCCTTGAACAAAAGGGGTCTGGTCTAACTGTACCACATTATTGATCTTTGTTATGTTTCAAATTTCTTTAATTCTGAGCTTTTCTGTACATGAAGCTTTTCTTGTAATAGCATAGGACCAATGGACACTCAATAATGACAACATATGTCATTAATTCATTCTTTTGACAAGTGTTTATTAAGTAGCTACCATACATCCAGATCCATTTTAGGCAAAATAATTCCTGTTTTCAAGGTACTTACATCCTATTGAGTCAAGCAATATTCATCAAAGTGATTAAATACAAAATATTTTAAAAAGTAATTGCCAATAAGTGCCATGAGTCAAGATGGTGGAGTAAGCAACAAACAGCTATTACTTTTCTATATTCATCTCCAAACAACCATACAATAGTACCCCGATACAAATTCTGGTATAACAGAGCCAACAAAATGATAGAGTGAAACAATCTTTTTGGTCAATAAACTTGGAAGATCAGCAAGAAAGGTCTGTCTCACTCAGATAAAAGAGTAGTGCAAATCAGCACCTCAGCACCTCAGCAGGAGGTTCTGAGCTCCAGCGCCTGGAACAGACAAACACAGCAGCAGGGCCCTCTATGTGCTGAAGCACAGTTAAGACAACCAGAAGATTTCAGCTCTAAGAAGCACACCACATGCTGGCATAGCATTGGGCAAACAACAAAACATTAATTCTATTGGTGCCTAAACAAACAGGTAGCATAAGAAATCTGAGACAGTGTCCCCTTCCATGCTGGGAAAAGAGCTCAAATTTAAAAGAAATGAAAAGAAAAGAAAAAGACCAACAAAAAATAATTTGACTGTAAAAAGTTATTATGGTTATAAGTGGGATCAAGAAATAAACTTAGAGGAAGACAAAAAATGTCATAACACTTATGGGTAAAATACCAAAGAAATAGAGGAAGTGGTCTGAAGACCAAAAAGAACTCATCAAAAAGCTCAAAATAGAGCTTAAAATAAAATTGGAGAGGTAGAAAAAAAATTGGAAAAGGAATTAGAGTGGTCCAAGAGTATTATGAAAAAAAGAGTCAACAACTTGAAAAAAATAAAACAACTGCTTAAATTATATTGTCCAAATGGAATACAGAGTACAAAACTCCACTGAAGAAAATAACTCACTAAAAAGTATAATTGGCCAAATGGAAAAGGAAGTACAAAGGTTAATAGGGGAAAACCATTGCTTAAAAGTTAAATGTGGGCAAATGGAAGCTAATGACTCTAAGTAGAGTAATTAGCTCTACAAGACATCAAGAATGAATCAAACAAATTCAAAAGAACAGAAAAAAATGAAAATATAAATAGTTCATTTGAAAAGCAACTGATTTGGAAAATAGATCTAGGAGAGATATTCTCAGAATAATTGGATTATCTGAAAGCCATAATCAAAAAGAAGACCTGAGAAATATTTCAAGAAATTATATGGGAAAAGAACTCTGATATCCTGCAAAAGAGGGCAAATAAATATTGAAAGAATCCCCTATTCACTTCATAGAGACTCCAAAATTAAAACTCCAAGGATTTTATAGCCAAATTACAGAATTATCCAGTCAAGGAAAAATATTACAAATGGCTAAAAAGAAACAATTCAAATATAGGGATGATTATATAGTATAGCAGCTGCAATATTAAAGGTTCAGAGGTCACAGAATGTGATATTCTGGAAAGCAAATGAGCTAGGATTACAATCAAGAATCACCTACCCAATGAAATTATGCATAATACTCAAAGGGAAAAAATAGTTATTCAATGAAATAGAAAGATTTCAAGTTTTCAGAAGGAGAAGACCAGAACTAAACAAAAATTTTGATCTCCAATATCACAACCTAAGAAAAAACTAAAAAGGGAAAAAGGGAAAATAAAACATAAGAGATTTAATAGTATTGAACTGTTCATATATCCTTATGTGGGAAGATGATATTTGTAATTCTTAAAAATTGTACTGTTAATTATAGAGCTAGAAGTAATATTCATAGAGAGAAACTATACATAAGGTGAATTTGAGAAAATGGCATAAAATGATTAAAGGATAAGAAATAGAAGTATACTGGGTGCAGAAGGAAAAAAGAGGTAGAATAGTATAAATTGACATGAAAAGGCATGAAAAACCTATAACAATGGAGGAGAAAAGAGGAGACTGGGTGATGGACATCACTTGAATCTTATTCTCATTAATACTGATTCAAAGAGAATATAAAGAGAGTAAGGTAAGTAAACAAGAAAGGAAGGGGAGGGGAGGAGAGAACTAACAGAAAAGATGGCAGAATGTAGGAGTCAGAAGACAGAAGCAAAATTCTAGTGAGAGAAAAGTGAGAGAAGACAGATGGGAGGAAAGAGAGGGTGAAGGGAAACACACAGTAATCATAACTGTGAATGTGAAGGGGAAAAAAAATCACCCAATAAAAAAGGTATGGATAGCAGAATAAATCAAAGACCAAAATTATTAAATATGGTGTTTACAAAAAACACACTTGAAGCAGAGAGACATACACAGAGTAAAGATAAGGGGCTTGAGTAGAATTTATTATGCTTCAGCTTAAAGCTAAATAAATAAACAAAAATAAATAACAGGAATAACTATTCTAATCTCAGACAAAGTAATGGCAAAAATAGATCCAATTAAAACAGATAAGGAAGGAAAATACTACCTTTTTAAAATATATGGTAGACAATGAAGTAATATCAATACTAACCATAAATGTGCCAAGTGATATAGCATCCACATTTTTTAAAATAGCTTTTTATTTACAAGTTATATGTAAGGGTAATTTTACAGCACTGACAATTGCCAAACCTTTTGTTCCAATTTTCTCCTCCTTCCCCCCACCTCCTCCCCTAGATGGCAGGATGACCAGTAGACGATAAATATATTAAAAGTATAAATTAGATACACAATAAGTATACATGACCAAAGTGTTATGTTGCTGTACAAAAAGAATTGGACTCTGAAATATTGTACAATTAGCCTTTGAAGGAAATCCAAAATGCAGGCAGGCAAAAATATAGGGATTGGGAATTCAATGTAATGGTTCCATGTAATGGAAAGAACCCAGAGTTCTTTCGTTGCGTGTAGCTGGTTCAATTTATTACTGCTCCATTGGAACTGATTTGGTTCATCTCATTGCTGAAGATGGCCAGATTCATCAGAATTGATCACCATATAGTATTGTTGTTGGAATATATAATGATCTCCTGGCCCTGCTCGTTTCACTCAGCATCAGTTCGTGTAAGTCTCTCCAGGCCTTTCTGAAATCATCCTGTTGGTCATTTCTTACCAAATAATAATATTCCATAATATTCATATACCACAATTTATTCAGCCATTCTCCAATTGATGGGCATCCACTCAGTTTCCAGTTTCTGGCCACTACAAAGAGGGCTGCCACAAACATTCGTGCATATACAGATTCCTTTCCCTTCTTTATGATCTCTTTGGGATATAAGCCCAGTAGTACACTGAAGGATCAAAGGGTATACACAGTTTGATAACTTTTTGAGCATAATTCCAAATTGTTCTCCAGAATGGTTGGATGTATTCACAATTCCACCAACAATGTATTAGTGTCCCTGTTGTCCCAAATCCCTTCCAACATTCTGCATTTTCTTTCCCTGTCATTCTAGCCAGTCTGACCGGTGTGTAGTGGTATCTCAGAGTTGTCTTAATTTAGCATTTGCATTTTTGAAAAAGTTAAGTTACAAGTTCATGACCAAATAAGAGATAATATTAAGAAATACAAAATTGATACTTTTGATTATATTAAATTTAAAAGCTTTTGCACTAATGAAATTAACAAACCAAAATTAGAAGAAGCAGAAATCTGGGAAACAATCCTTCTAACAAGTGTTTCTGATAAAGTTCTCATTTCTTAAATATATAAATAACTTAGTTAAATTTATAAGAATGAAAACCATTCTCCAATTGATAAATGGGCAAATAATATGAACAGAAAGTTTTCAGTGAAGAAGTCAAAGTTATATATGGACATATGAAGAAATATTCTAAATTAATTTTGGTCAAAGAAATGCAAATAAGAACAACCCTGAGGCATCTCAGTTTGACCTATTAAATTGACTGTATGACAAAATAAAAAATGATCAATGTTGGAGAAAATGTGAGAAAATCAGGACACGAATATATGGTTAGTGGAAGTGTGAACTCATCCAACCATTCTGGAAAGCCATTTGGAATAATGGCCAAATGGTATGAACCTATGCATAACCTTTGATCTAATAATATCACTGCTAGATCTGTATTGCAAAGAGATCATTAGATTTTTTTAAAAAATTATTTATTTTTAATACACATTACATTATGAAATATGTTGGGAGAGAAAAATCAGAGCAAAAGGGAAAAACTATGGGAAAGGGAAAAAAAAACAGAAAAAAGAAGTGAACATAGCATGTATTGATTTACATTCAATCTCGATAGTACTTTTTCTGGAAGCATTACTGAAGCATTGAGAAGAACAGAATCTATCATAGCTGATCATTGAATATTCCTGCTTTTGTGTATGCTGTATTCCTGGTTCTGCTTGTTTGGCTCAGCATCAGTTTGTGTAAATCTTTCCAGACCTTTCTAAGATCACTTGTTCACCTTTTTTATAGAAAAATAATATTCCATTATCTTCATATACCACAACATATTCAGCCATTCCTCAACTTATGGACATTTACTCATTTTCCAATTCTTTGTTATCACAAAAGTGCTGTTACAAACATTGTTGTACATGTGCTTCCTTTCCCCTTCTTTATGATTTCTTGGGATACAGACACAGTGGTGGAACTGCTGGGTCAAAAGATGTGCACAGTTTGATAACCTTTTGGGCATAGTACTAGACTGCTATCCAGAATGGTTGGATCATTCCACAACTCCACCAACAATGCATTAGTGTACCAGTTTTCCCTCATCATCTCCAATATTTATCATTATCTTTTCCTGTCATTAGTCAATCTGAGAAGTATGAGGTAGTACTTCATAATTGTTTTAATTTACATTTTTTTAATAAGCAGCAACTTAGAAAATTTTTTTCATATGACTACAGATGGCTTTAATTTCATCATCTGAAAATTATCTATTCATACCCTTTGACCATTTATCAATTAGGGAGTGACATGTATTCTGATAAATTTGGCACAGTTCTTTATATCTTTTAGAAATGAGACCTTTATCAGAGACTGGCTGTGAAGATAATTTTCTCAGCTTTGTACCTCCTTTTTAATCTTGTTTCTGTTGTTTTGTTTGTGTAAAAAATCAGATCTAAACACTTGGAAAAATATGAATTAGCTTGGCTAAGCTAATATAATAAAATGACAATTCTAGCACTTTTTGTGGTAGCAAAGAATTGTAAAATGAGTAATTCTACCTAAATTGGTCTACTTTTTTTAGTGCCAAACCAATCAAACTGCCAAAACTTTATTTTATAGAACTAGAAAAAATATTAATAAAATGTATCTGGAAGACTAAAAGTCAAGAATATCAAGGGAATTAATGCAAAAAAAAAATTACAAAGGATGGTGCTTAGCAGTACCAAACCTAAAACTATATTATAAAGCAGCAGTAATGAAAACCATTTGGTACTACCTAAGAAATACAGCAGTGGATCAGTGGGATAGATTAGCTACATATGACATAATATTCAAGTCCTGTAGTGCGTAGTGACAAAATATGGAAAATTGAGGGGATACCTCCCAATTGGGGATTGCTGAACAAACTGTAGCATAAGAATTTAATGGAATATTATTTCACAATAAAAAAAAAAAGAACAGACATTTCAGGAAAAAAATCTAGAAAGATTTGTATGAACTGATGCAAAGTGAAATAAGCCAAAAAAAATCATTTTATACAGTATCAATAGCATTGTGTGATGATTAACTATGAATGACTCAGGTCTTCTCAGCAACACCATGATCCAGGACTCGCAAAAGAAATTGCTACCAACACCCAGATAAAGAACTGATATATTGTGAATGCAAATTGAAGCATATTTTTTTTCACTTTATTCTTTTTCATGTTTTTTTTTTGATATTTTTTTTCACAACTGTGACTAATATGGAAAAAATGTTTTATATGCCTTATAGAAAATTACATATAATTTTCAGAAAGGAAGTGGAAAAGGAGGGAGAAAAATTTGGAATTCAAAGTCTTGTAGATAATAAAATGGTAAAAATTATCTGTACATGTAACTGGGAACAATGCTATTTAGAAACAAATGATTGCTAAGTAATTTGTGGGGAAAGGGTGAAATAACAACTTGATATATCAAGATAGACCTTGTATGTGAGATGGCAAGTGAGTAATATTATGAATGATGCTTGGGATTCTAGAGTATGAGGTAAGGAGGAAATGCAAACATATTGAGTAGAAAAAGGGTTTGTGTGTTTGAATGATAAAACACTTAAACATTTAATTTTTCCTCTCTACTGTCATTATCTTTATGTATATTATATGTGGGGAAATATTGTCAGGCAAAGGCACTTTATATCGAACTGACCCCTGGGAATATTCTTCATTCTAACTCACCTATATTTTTCCCATTCTTCTCAATGGAAAAAACAACAACAATAAAAATCTTGACAATTATATTCCTATAAAACATGAATAATTTTTATGATCTTGACCTTGAATTTCTTCTGTGAAGCAAGCTCTCAGTAGAAAAATTCCCTTCCCTTGCACAATTCACCACTAAATTCTGTAATTTAATGTCTCATAATGGTTCTTACTATTCACATGCAACATTGAGACATTGAATAATTGGCTTGTGGTGCCATAGCTAATAATCATCAGAAGATTTGAACCCTACTCTCTCTGAGTCTAAGGCCTATTCTCTGTTCCTGATTTCTTTTATTTATTTTTTTTTTATAAAAAAATTTGTTCATTTTCTATTGTAATCCAGTTTTTTTTTTCTTGCTATCTCCACATTTGCAATCTTTACCTCCTATCAGGTGCATTCCTGAGAATCTTTCTAAGGAATAAATGACAGTATTACCTTAGAGAGACATACATCACTGTAGTTAGTTGAATATGATAAAACCATTTAAAAACACACGCAGTTTATTTTCTTGGACAGGATAGTTGCAATAATCAAATGAATGGTACCCAAGTGGCCTGAAAGGGTTAATATATCTTTTCAAGTGAACAGTATGGTTATTCTAAAAAACAAGCTTCTGTTAAGACAGAATTGCAATTTTACTCAATTCCATTTGGTTTTGTTCACAGTAAAATTGTTTCAAACACATTTTATCAGATAAGCTTAACCATATCTTTCATCTATGGAATGTAGCCAACTGGTTAAATTAAGAATATTGGCTTTAGAGTTTTAAAAGATCTCAATTTTGGATAAATTAGTCAGCTATAGACATTTTTAATGACTATGTTGTTTTTTATATTTTATGAAAACCAATCATTTTAAGCTTACTTGACACTGTCAGATTGTCAAGATAATAGGTTCCATTTTTGAAATTTATCTTTTTCTTAACCTTTCATAGGAATTTATTCCTTGCTCAGCTACAGTGAAGATAAAGTAAAGAGTCATTCTTTTCCAAAATAAAAATTGCCTTCAAGTTACTGGAATAAACTAGAAGATATTTATTTTCTAGGAAGAATCGTTATGTTTCAACTTTTTTCTCTGTTTTGGTTCCCTTTTTTGGATTGTTGTTAGATTAAAGCTTGATGGTGTAACAAATCCAACTTTGTCTCAGAACCACTTTATTAATTGCTGATACACGTAAGAATAAGAAAAAAACCCTCCAAATTTGTACATAAAGTTCTTTGCAACTTTTTTCTGAAGAGCCAGTTGGATAGCAGTAGGCTCCCCCTAATAAAAAACGTGTTTTTGCTGTTTATCTTGTCCTGAAAGACGTTTTCACTTTTTATGCATTAGACAAAATCTATTTTATACATTAAACTAACTTTATGACAACAAAGACTCTGTGCTTTTGAAAATCAGTAAAATATTTATGAGAAAATAGCTACTGAGAATGGGTAGACTCTAGCTAACTGTCGAGTTGCAAAGTTTTATTTATTATTTAAATGTTAGTCTTACTGCATAGCCAAGTCCTTTTTGGTTTGTTTGAGACATGTCCTTATTCCACTTGGAACTTAAACAGTTAATGAACTGTTACATTATGATAATAAAAGTACTTCTAGCCCTAAGTGTTTTTCTCTTTGGTCTCTCTCTCTATTATATCTTTTCCTCTAAGTCCTTCAATATTCCTGCATATGTGAGTTTATTTGGTAACTAGCCCACTGTTCCTATTTGAATATTTAAATAAACATACTTCTTGTGGAACAAATGAATCTTTTAATTCTTTTGAGAAAAATACTGACAAATTGGAAGTAGGCATAATGTTATGTGACAGAATAAAACACTTTATTTAAAGCACAGGTTTTGGGGTTGTTTTTTTCCAAAATTCATTTTGGAGAAACTTTGGTAAAGCTGAGGTTGCTTAGGTCATCTGTGAATTGAAAAAGTGAAAAAAAAAATCTTTGTTTGGTTTCAATTGGGTGATAGACAATTTTTTCATAGGAGACAAAGTGATAAAACTAATCAGAAGACATGAGTTCAAATACAGTTTCTTTAACTTATTACCTATTTAAGCATAAACTAGCCATTTATTCTTTTTGGACCTTAGTTATTTCATCTGAAAAATGAGGGTGCTGGACTAGATCACAGTTGTCAAGCTTTAAGCCTGCAGTTGCAAGTTACTATAACACCTCTGAATAAGGACCAAACCAGATTAAAATGTAATTGGGAAATGTTTAAGTAAAATCAAAATACAATACAATGTAGGTAATATTAATTTGTGATTTTCTAAGTAACTTATATGTCTATGATCCTGTGAAGAGACTGAAAATCAGAAAGGATAATTGATTTATCCATGATCTTATAACTACTATATTGTTTAATCATTTTCAGTTTTTTCAAGCTTGCTGAACTCATTTGAGTTTTTTGTCATTTCTTTCTCCAGCTAATTTCATAGATACTCATAGCTACTAAATGTCTGAGACCAGGTTTGAACTCAGGAAGAAAAGTCTTCCTGATTCCAGGCCTGGCTCTCTATTAACTAAGCCAACTAATTCTTTATGAAAAATTTAAATGACTCAATTTCTATCAAACAAATTAATTTCTTATCACTGAACAATTTGCCAAAAAAAATATTGAATATGTATTACTAGATGAAATCTAACAGGAAAGAATCTAGTGGAAGGTCTTACATTTTTTCTCCTCTGTTGTTACTATATGGAATAATTATTGTCCTAAAAATCAAGACATGGGTTAAATGCTTATGCTGAGCTTAACCATTTATAGTCAGGTGATCTGGGCAAGAGCTTTATCCTTTCTGGGATTCAGTTTCTTTATCTCTGAAATTAGGGAGATTGAATTTAAATGTTTCTTTTAATGTTGTCTTCCAGCTGTAGTATTCTATGGTTCTATTCTGTACTTCCTTCCCAGAAACCCAATTCATACAAACTTCTGGTAATGAATTTTTGCTTCTAATGCCTTCTTATAGCCAATTTGGGCATTTTGGCTTGCTAACATCAACACTGACCCTCAATGCTTTGTCTGCAGATAGCAAGGGAAGTATCATGGCTGCCTTGTACTAGTACCTAGCACCGATGATAATTTCTCCTACAAACTCCTGAGATGCACAGAGCCAATAGAACATGGAGGCTGTCCACTGTGATGTGTTTTATTTTATATATAACAAATTCCTCATTCTTCTTTAGAAAAAAAAGTAAATATTGGATATTAAAGCTAATAGCACCCATAGCAAAGTAACAGGTGGTGGGGAAGAGGAACACAGGTTCTCTCTCTTCCTTCTTCTTCTCCTCTATTGTCACCACCTTAGGGAGGTAGATACATGTTTGTTTGACTCATATGTCATGGCAGCCCACATCATTTGAAGAAACATTATCTTTGTGTCCTGTGTGAATGATTTTAGCTTTGTGAACCTGACCTGTTGACCTAGGTGATTCCTATGTAAATGCACTCATCTGGGTATACCTTTATGTCATGGCCTGTCCCTGGCATGCTATTCTACATGCTGAGATTTCAAATGAGTTTGATACACATTTTCTTGATTAATGGGAAATGGTAGAGTGTAGGAGACTGAAACAGTTCGTGCTTTGGTTGATTAATTAATAAGGGACTCTCTTTTCCCAGCTTCAACTCATTATGCTAATGAAGTGTCATCAATTAAGGCTTTCCCTTGATTATTGAATCTGTCAGGTAGTGCTCAGTGAAAAAGCTGCATTCCTTTGCTGTCTGGCTGGAATTGCCATTAGAAGTTTTTATGAACTGCTACTCCCATTAGCTGCTGTTTGTTCTACTTTCTCAGTATTGTATCTTCTTCTTGACCTTGAGACAGGTGAACATGGGGAGCTGGGATTGAACTGGAGAAAATGAGTGGGGGGGGCACAGGTAGAGAATATGTTAACAAAAAAAATACCATTCTTCATTTTGAATTCACTCAAACTATTAATTCTGTGGTCAGAAAGAAATTCAAGGAGTATGTTCTAACTTTCTGAAACAGGCTTTTTAATGACTGACCTGAATCTCTTCTCTAATAACACTCCATATGGGGCCATTTAATTTGAACCTGCTGGCTTAGCCTCAGCCTATGCCTTAGAAACAATTGCAGTCTTAGACAAGGAGCAATAAGTACCTGCAGTTCAGGTGCCTCAGCAGCATGTTCCTTATTGTTCTGACCTTGTATTTCAGTTATAATAACTGGATTTTTACCCTTTTCATTGGAATCATCTCCTGAGCTTTTACTCTAGTTCTGGCATTCTATCTTTTATCCCTGAGCCAAAGTTCCTTTCTATATCTTATTTACTATCCTAGATTTGTTGGACCTAGGTTTCTGCTTTTCTGTTAACATTTTTCTAAAGTTGGTAGGCCCTCTTCCACCATTTAACTCTTGTGCTGTAGTCCCTTCTATATGCCTCCTTGTGCTCCTTTTTGAACTACTGTCTACTGATGGCTACCTAGTATCCCAATAAATTATCCAAACCTCTTCTTCCCTCCCACTGCTGACACTTTTCTGGACTACTTAGTCCTAATTTGATGGGTTTTGTGAGGCCTTGCATACTAATTATCTTCTCTATAGTCAGTCCAATAAACTTTAACAATGACAAGTGATATTATATTCCAAAAGATTAGATCCAAAGATATAAAGATATTCCATTAATTCTTTTCCACTCAGCTCTTTGAAGACTAAAAAATAAGAATGCTCCATAACATGGTAGAGGGAAAAGAAAAACAATGAACTCTTACTGAAATAATCTTGTTCAAATCCTAATTATACTTTTCATCTGTGTGAATTTAGTTAATTGCTTAAGCTTTTATGGTTCTCTGTTTGTTTGTAAAGTAGATGTAAATGACTTAAATGACTGTGATGATGAAAGATTTCTGTAAACTTTAAAGTACCATGTAAATATGAATTATTATCCTGAAGAGTAAAGAAGTAACTGTTATTAAAAATGAAAATTGATAAATTTTATTTATATTCTAGAACATCTAGAAATAATACAAAATATACAGAGAAGATGTCACCATGTCTAAACCCCCCAGGATAGGACTTGTAAATGGCAAATATTTTGTATGTCTCAGTGGCCTTTCCCCTTCCATACTGGAGATGAGGCTTTGGGGAGTGAATCTGTTTTAGCATCTCATAAATGTTCCAAATAGATGCTTGCCTGGGGGGGAAAGTACCCATGGGAAGGGGAGAGATGAGTAGTCATAATAATTAATAATAGAAAAAGATACTGGTTGTGTCTGTGCTGAACAGTTCTCCAAATAACACAGCCTGTACAGTACTACAAATGATTGCCCGGGAGCTGTTTCTTTTTTTCTTTCTTTCTTTTCTTTTTTTTTTTTTTTCCTATGTTCGGGACAGGGAAATTTTTTTTTTTCATTTCATACATCATTTACAGCTTCCTCCAGTGATTTGGAATCTCTCAGGCTATTAAAAATCTGACAATAAGTATTCACAACCTTTGATTCTCTTTATCTCTAACTTTTAGAGGTTTGTAGCTTGTCATTGAAAGTTCTAATATAGACCCTCATCCTCTTTACCAGATTTCTTATTAACTATACCCTTTCCTCTTCCTTTATTTCTTTCAATTAAAAACAAGCCCAACTACATGACTAACTTGGTATGAAAGGGAAAATCACTGAATCTTGGCTTACTAATGACTGGTGCTATGGTCCATTTTAGAAGCAATGTCATTTAAGAGAATAACTTAGATAAGTAATGTGAATCCTATAGGAAAGATTTGAATGAACCTATTTGCAGCTTACTGGGCCAAGAATTTTAATTACCACTCAGACCTAGAAGAAATTCTCCAATCTTCTATTTTTTATTTTCACAATCCTAGGATGTCATTTTTATCTAATCTATTTTCTAAGAACAATGATTTGGTATTATCTATAGAGACAACTGAGTCTGATGGAATAAGTACATAAACCTTATGAGTAATATTAAATAACATCTCTCCCTAGATAGAGGGAGAGAAACAAATTTAATAACAATTCTTATGTTTAGGGAAGGAAAATTAATTTGGAAGCTAATAATTCTAACTTGGGTTATTTTTCTTGCCCCATACCTATAATTTCATAGACATTACAATGGAAATTTCTTCTAGCAACTCAAATTTGTGAAAAGTCTGTAACGTATACTCTTTCTTGAGCCATTTGAGGCACTAAGCACCATGTATACTTGAAGTTGTCTCCTTCATTCCAAGGTTAATTTTCTATCCAATATGCCAACCTCCCTTTCTAATTGGGTACTTAGTCTGTTTCCCATGGTGTTTCATTTGGTGTATCCTTATTTATTTGTTGTTGGAATTTGGCAATTTGGCAATGTTTATCCATTGAAGGGTTTTAATATTATGTCTAGGCAACTTTCATCATCAGGAAAAGCTCTGTCATGTCTAATAATAATTATCACTTTAATGTCATGTTAATAAAATGAGTAATTGAAACACTTATAGCAGTCAATCATGTAATACAATTTTCAAAGACTTAAAAATTTTAAATTATCAATAGACTAATCAATGGCATGTAGTAGGATTACATGATAATATAGATTATATATATGCATTAATTTTTGCAAAATGGTTTATACATGGTATCTCTTTAGAGCCTCACAGCACATTTCTGAGATAGATGATTATAAATAAGATTTTCTCCCATATCACAGATGTGGAAATTGATTGTCAGAGTAAATAGCTTGCCAATTATCATACAGTTAATACATTTCAAAGGCAGAATTAAAAACAATAAATTTCTGATTCCCCAACTTGCATATGGTTTCTTACTCTATGCTACATAAGGGGCTACAGGCTACTACCAATGATTGCTTTAAATGAGAAGTGGAGTAAAAAAAACAACATTATTGAGGCATAAATGATACAAAATAAAGAATTTTATTAACATAAATAGAGTAAAAGAGAACCTATTCTGTTGGGTTAGTTTTGTGAGCTGGGGTTAGTCACTTGAGGTTCCTTAGATCTTAGTTTTATCATCTTTACAATTTTGAGGTATGATGAAATTTTTATGAAATGAACAGTATTAATAGTGCATTGATGACTTTAAGATATCAAAAAACTCAAACATCAATTTAAGATTACAGTAGATTAAGACAATCTGAAAACAAAGTGCTTTGTTTATGTAATCTCACATGATCACATGACACGAGATAGGATGGACATATGATTAGCTAAGTTGTAGGAAGGTTGTAAGATACATCCATGGAAACATTATTCAGATAGGTGAAATTATAATTATAATTCCTTAGTTTCTTGGAGTCACAGGTTCTAACCCAATTCTGTAACTTATATACCATTGATATTCTATTTAGGGATTCATGTAAGTCTTTCTCTTTTCACTTTAGTTATTGGAACAATATTTCTTGCTGGATAGAGTCCGAGATTAAAAGAAGCCTGAGTTCTAATAAATTGATCTATTGACTTGACCAATCTCTATTTTGCCTATGGGATATGTGTAATAATACTTTCACATACCTACTTTACTGGGATATTCCATAGGGAATTGGACTGAGAATACAAAATGACTGTTTCTCTTCTGTTTCTGAATATTGGCCTCAATAGTTCAAAAGATCATATTTAGAATAATGAGACCGTAGAGATCAACCACTTTAAATTTATCATTTTATAGATGAGTAAGCAGAGGCCTAGACTTAAGTGACTTGACCAAGGCTATATGGTTAATAAATGATTGAGTCAAAAGTTGAATCCCAGTCCTGTCACTACAAATCCAAACTGCTTTCTGATGCAAAATCAGAGAGAGGATTTCTGATAGAACCCATTTGTACAGATACTTGGTAAATATTAACTACACAAATTTTCTTCATCTTCATCCCAGAGACAAGCATTCCCCCTCCTTTTTAGGTATTCCTATTATAGTTCAGTAAGCTCTGCAATATTCTATAAGTATTCTGCTGTCTGATCACATATCTAAGTCTATTCTGCAAGCTGAAACATTTAATAGTTCAGAACAGAAGAGGAAGCATTGAGAGAAAAATGAGTGTTCTGCTGGGCACAGTCTGTAACTCTCTTGCTCACTGTAGAATGCCTCAAATATCTTCTCTGAAGGACTTTAGTGAGAAACAAATTTAGCCCCTAAAGGGCAAATGGGGCTTGGTTACATTCAGAAGTCAAGAGTTATCCTGTGGCTTTGTAGCTCCTTCAGAATAGTGCTATAAAACATCTTTGTCACTTTATACAGGTATCATGTGGTACTTATATATCTGGCTGACTCACTCAAAATTCATCCTGATAGCCATGATATATTCTGAGGCATGGAAAAATAGTGAAATGCTCCTGAAAACAGAAACTGGGTGTAAGCTAGAATTGTTCAAGAGAAGAGGAACAATGTGACCAAGACATACAAACAGTCCAGTTGATAAGCTTTAAAATTATTCATATTCTTTATTGTCTATTCTCTCTCTATATATATATTTGAAGCAGCAAAAACAATGGCTTGGACAGATGATCTGGAATTAGTTTCATGTCTGCAGGTCTGTATTTTAAAAGGCATTTCACTTTTTTCTCTTCTGCAGAAAAGGAAAGCAAACAGTCCCAAATTCCTAACTCATTATAGCCTTAGCAACGTCTCTTTAACACAGAAGCCTCTGCATAATTGAACTATTATGTATAACAATACCAAGGTGGTCTGTGATATTAGAGAGAGAGAGACAGAAAATCCTAGAGGAATAAAAATTGTGCTCAGGGATATTAACTATGCTTCTATCATCAATTTCAGTCACAGCTTTCAGTGAAAAGCATAATCTCTCTTCCTTGTGCTATTTTTAAATTTTATGCTACTTGACAAATAAAATAACATAATAAAAGGCTTGGTAGGAATATATCACTCAAATAGGCAAATGGTTCTATGACTTCATCATTATAAGTATTACTTCCATGGGTGCAGATTTAAATCAATGTTACATAGGATAACTTTGTGACTCTCTTATGCATCCTTCAGAAGTTCACTCATAGATGATCAACTCAAAATTACCAGGTCTTTCTCAAGTTTTTTTTTCTGTTGAATACCAATAGGACACATGCATTTTCACACCATTTTTATTTGACTTGCACCTTTTGACCAAACCAACTTCTTTTTTGGTCATTCTTTTGTTTCATTGAGAAAATCCTTTAAACTGTTTCTCCAAACCAGCTTCAGGTGGTGATTTTCTTCTTGCTTGCAGTGCCTCTTTTTCATTCACTAATGATTGGTGAGCTTGTCTGCAAACATTCATTTGAAGAAGCTCATGGCAACATGATGATACCAAATGTGGTTTCAGCTCATGAATCGCAGAATTCCTTTTTCACCTGCCACTGGTTATATACATACCTCACTTTCTAGATCCTTTTTATTTATTTTTCTTCATTCAATTAAAGGTAAGCTTCTTAAGAGGAAGAGCAATATTTTTTCGTGCTTGTATTTATATCCCAGGATTTAGTATAGTGTTAGGCACAGAATGTTTAACGAATATCCTTTTCCACTCTCCCCATTTGTCCATTTTTACCTTTTCCTTCTCCTCCTTCTCTTCTTTCTCCTTCTCCTCCTCCTCCTCCTCGTCTTCCTCTTTCTCCTCCTCCTCCTCCTCCTCCTCCTTCTTCTTCCCATATGGATAGTTAGGCCAAACTCTTATGAATGAGGCTTGTAACATTTACTAGATTCTAGTTAGTGTTACAAACCTTGATGAAATCAGCCCAATACTCCTTTCTTTCATGTTTTTTTCCTTCCTTCCCTCCTTCCTTCCTTCCTTCTTTCTTTCTTTCTTTCTTTCTTTCTTTCCAAATTTTTCTTTCTTTCTCTTCCTACCTCCCCTCCCTAGTTCTTGCTGTTTCATACCCACTATCATTTTCTACTTTAATTTGACTTTGAGTCAATTTTTTATACTATAATTTTCCATTATATATACTATATATATTAGGGGTTCTCAAACTATGGCCTGTGGGCCAGATGCAGCAGCTGAGGACGTTTATCCCCCTCACCCAGGGCTATGAAGTTTCTTTATTTAAAGGCCCTCAAAATAAAGTTTTTGTTTTTACTATAATCCGGCACTCCAACAGTCTGAGGGACAGTGAACTGGCCCCCTATTTAAAAAGTTTGAAACCCCTGAATTTTATATAGTCATACAATACCAGCAGAAAAAAAAGATTAATATTAAAATGTTAGTCTTTGTTTTAAGGAGAATCTTCACATTACATATTGTTTGCCAATAGTATCATAGTTAAGTTTACAAAATCTTAACAATGGGAGGTTAGCCAATAGATGATAATTCTTTTTTTTTTTTTTTGATCAAAGCTAGATAGATAAACTGATTATACTAAAGTATTGGTAGCATTTAATATCTATCTATAGTAAGAGTGATAAAATCAGTTTCCATTGATATAATCTTTGAACATTGAAGTATTTAAAAAATAAAAGTCTTAGAGCATATTACAGAATTGTGCAGCAAAATGAGTATGTTTTTGGAGTCAGAAGACCCAGTTTTAAATCTATTGTCATAATACCACAGTGATTTTAGCCAATTTAGTTAACCTCCCAAAGCTTCAACTTCCTCACCTCCAAAGCAAGGCAAATTGATTTGATATTGTTTGAAGACTGTTCCAGCTTTAAATTCTATGTTCTTAAATTGTTCAAAGGAGTAACTACTAGTGATTTATTTTTAATTTATATACTTAACTTTCTTGGCATAGAGCCACAAAATAGGCTCTGGAATTTTTACTAGTATTTGAAATATCAAAATATATTTTAAGTTTCTTTTTCAGACTATTTATTCACCATTGCACATCTTTTAAAGAAAAAAAATGAAATCTCTCGATTAATTATGATTTTCATCATCATTAACATCATCTAAAATATTTATTGAAAATATACAAGTTTGAAGCACTGTTCTAAGTACTGACTCATTTTAGAAAAACAAGATATGTTCCATTTCCCCTTAGTTTCCAATATTTCAATGACAGTTATGTGGAAGGAGAATCAAATTTGGTCTATTTGTCTCCATCAGGCAGAAGAAAGTGGAAGTTGTGAAGAGACAAATTTAGGCTTAATGACAAGAAAGCTCTGAAAAATTAAAATTATCCAAAATTGGATTGGGTTTCTTTGAAAAGACTTTTAGTCTTGGCATATTTGGCTACTGAATAAATGTGGTGTTACAAACTTACATGTAATGTTTAACTAGTCTTCAAAGGAAATGTCACACAATATATAGTATAATGTTTGATGAAAGACAATTTGTTTTAATATGTTAAGATGCTGTTGCTAAAGTAATGGGTAGCCAATTCCTCAAAGCATGGGTCCATCTTTCTTTACTCAAAGAATGGTTCATGTGGTAGTGACATTTTATCATCAAAGATGAAATACAAATATTTTAAATAATAAAACACAATAGGAGATAGGACATAGATCCAGAATGAACTAAGGGTAGATGAAAAGCATGTGATTTATTATGAATTACTTATTTTATAAAATGAAGATGACTATCTATGAATAAATACCTGTGGTTGGTAGAAATCATTTTACTTTTCTTCTTTTTTCAGTCTGAATCACTTTCCTAATATTGTGTATCTTATTCTTTGGCAGTCTATCAGTATCTGGAATTTTCCAGTTTAAGAAACTCAAGAGGATGAAATGTACAATCTTAGTAATGGTGAGGGGTCTTTTAAGGAACACATTAAGCATGCATTAATTATTATCTACTAGTGAACATTATCTGTCCTACTTATATGCATAAGAAATGATATTTAACCAAAGACTTTTCGCTGAAAAGAGTGTGATTGGTAGGGCCTGAAATTATCTCCCAAATACTTCTGAAATTTGGAGAATAAAAAGAAGACAGTGGTAATAGATAGACTACTTTCAAAAAAAAAAAAAAAAGGACAAGTAGCTTGGTGTTCCATACACCACAATGATGACACTTAATCCATCCCTTCAGCTTCTCTCAGCTCTAATGTCAAAAATGGAAAGAAATATAAAAGTAGTCTAAATGAAATATGCAGCTATTTATAGAGAGGACAGAAACTGTATAACTTACTTGAAACCTTGGCCTCTTCCATCTAGGAGAATGTGTTAAGTGTAAGAAAAAGATCTGCCATCATGACATTTGAAAAGAAACTGCTAACACCAATAAAACTTTTTAATACTCCCTAAAGAAGATTTTCCCTGTGGAATGGAATAGAGTTTTTGTTTATTTGTTTTAGTGTCCCTCAAAACATTTGTGCAACAAAAACCAATATAAAATGTAACTTTCATAAAATATTTCCTTTTATGAACCAATCTTCTTAATGTTACCCTTTCCTCTCTCCTTCTGATGCCCACCTCACTGGGATGAAATTTAGATTAAAAAAATATCCATTTTTATTCAGTGACTGACACATAGTATATACTTAATGAATTCTTATTTTTAATTAATTATACAAAAGCAAGGGGAATAATACAAAATAGAGAATATTCTTAAAGATTTAGAATTTCCCATGATCATTTAAAAGTCTATGTTCCCTCCAATGACAGTGATCACAAGACATTTATACACTTTCAGCTTGTTAGACTCTTGTCTAAGACTTGCTTCAAATCTTCCATGGACTACCACCCCAATGTTCCTTTTCTCTTGATCCAATGATATTACATGGATATCAGTGAATTCTATACAGAATTTAACCATTTGTTGTATATTTTTGTTGATAATTAATCAACTCACATTTTTTTTTTCAATCCAATAAACATTTACTATATGCCAGGAATTATTCTAAGTGCCAGGGAAATATTTTAAAAAAATTCCCTGCCTTCTAGTTGTTTACAATCTAATTGAAGAAGACAGCACACCAAAAGTGTCACAAAAGCAGGTGGGGGATTAGAGTAACAATATAATAGCAAATATTTTGTGTGGGATATTTCATTGTATGGAGATGTTGTAATAGATGCCAAGTATAGTGAGCTGAGAATCTACTTTCTGTTCCTATAAAGGAAGACAACTACAAAAATGTCTTTTAGATATTAAAATAATCTTAGAAAAAATAGTATTTTTCTTTAAATTTCAGCATCCTAAATTTCTGTACTATAGTTGAATCTTTGCTATAATAGTTTTATTAGATTATTGAATTAGATTCAAGATGAATTATAAAGATTACCTTACCTGATTTACTCATTTTTCCAATAAGGAAACTGAGACCAATAGAAGTTAAATAACTGTATAAAAGTCAGATGGATAGTAAGCGATCAAATCAAATACCAAATATGTTTCTTTTTCTTTGAGTCTATCTCCCTCTCTTTCACTCTCCCTCTCTCTCATTTCTTTATTTTTATTTCTTTACTTATTTATTTATGCTAAAGATCCATGATTTAATCTGAAAAAATTAAATGACTTGTCCTTAATTATGTAAGTATGATCTGTTAGAAGTGATACTTGAATTTGCAGCTTATTGACTCTAAGGCAGGCTTTCTATCCATTGCAACCTACAACTTTTGTATCCATATACTTACTAAATTTTTCTTCAATATTGGAAAGTCCTCAGCTATTAGAATTCATGCATGTATTTTTTTCTTACAACTTCCTTTAGTCTCTTTGATATTATCAAGAAACTGGAAATAAAAATCAGTTAAAGATGTTCTGACAAAAACAAAAGATTCGTACTGAGGTAAGTGCAAGCTGTAATTCTACATTATAGCTATTACTATGAAATCTATAAGTATAGAACTAGATATTTAATCAGTCAGAAATATGCTGTAGTGACCCTCATCAAAGATTTTGTAAGTTTTTCCCAAAACTTGAGTAGATTGCCAACACTGTGTATCTGATGTCAATGCTATTATTTAATAGGGAAAGTTTATTTCTGCCAAGATTATATGTTAAATTTTTATATACAAGAAAGAGAGTTTAGAAGGAGGCAAAAGTGTTCAACATGCAGAAAATAGAAAATTTAAAAATCCACTATAATTTCCTCATTAAGGTAAGGGATTTGACTTTTTATTTTTCTTCAGTGTAATATAATAGAAAAATTTAAGTGTGATCTTCTATAAAATGATATTTTTTTATTATTAAAGCTTTTTATTTACAAAACATATGCATGGGTAATTTTTCCCTTGCAAATTTGCAAATGTGACCATTGCAAAACCTTTTGTTCTAAATTTTCCCCTCATTTCCCCCACCCCTTCCCCTAGCTGGCAGGTAGTCCAATACATGTTAAATATGTTGAAATAAATGTTAGATCCAATACATGTATACATATTTATACAGTTATCTTGTTGCACAAGAAAAATCAGATCAAGAAGGAAGAAAAAGAAAAACTGAGAAAGAAAACATAATACAAGCAAATAACAACAGATTGAGTAAGAATGCTATGTTGTGTTCCCCA